>NW_027362761.1:811238786-811621286 GCF_046119375.1 Phyllobates terribilis
TACTTAATTGGTAGTTGGCTCTCAAGCCTATGCAGCTTGGAGTAGGACAACATGTATAAAAAGTATCATGTGATCAAAATACTCATTTGCCTAATAATTCTGCAAACAGTGTATATAAATGACCTGTTCCAGGCTCTGAGGAGGACGCTGCCTGGAAGATAACTCTGCCTCCAGAGAGTATTTTATATAAAGGGGTCATTACAGTGTGATATATAATGGCCACTCTCTGCTTTCCTGATCTCACTGCAGAGCTGTGTGTGACTATAACTGACACATCTGCAGGTTCCTCTCAGCTCCAGCTTTGTTCTCACAGGCAGACAGTGCTGCAATACAGCAGAGCTCAGAGAGCTGCAAAAAATATGTTTGCAAGAAATGTAATTTCTCCTGTTCTGTGTTAGTTACTTGTCTCACACTGGTAACTCTCCCTTTTATTTAAAATAAGCTCTGGAGGCAGAGATATCTTCAAGTCAAAATCCTCCTCATAGCCTGGAAGAGTTCATTTAGATATCAGAGAAACGTGGATTTCTCTGGACTAAAACATCAGATCACAGATATTAACCCCTTCACCACAGGGCCATTTTCCGTTTTTGCGCTTACATTTTTAGCTCCCCTTCTTCCCAGAGCCATAACTTATTTATTTTTCAATCAACATGGCCATGTAGGGGCTTATTTTTTTATGTGTACTTTTGAACAACACCATTGGTTTTACCATTTCATGTACTGAAAAACGGGAAAAAAATTTCAAGTGCGGTGAAATTGCAAAAAAAAGTGCAATTCCACAGTTGTTGGGTTTTTTATATATAGTAAAACTGGCCTACCATTATGATTCTTCAGGTCATTACGAGTTTGTAGATACCAAACATGTATAGGTTCTTTTTTATTTAAGTGGTGAAAAAAAATCCAAAGTTTGTTAAAAAAAAAAGTCACCATTTTCCCAGAACCGTTGTGTCTCAATTTTTCAGGATCTGGGGCTGGGTGAGGGCTTTTTTTGCACATTGAGCTGACGCTTTTATTGATACCATTTTGGGGTAGATCAGATGTTTTGATCGCACATTATTGCATTTTATTTCAATGTTGTGGAGACCAAAAAAACGTAATTCTGGCAGTTTGATTTTTTTTCTCATTACACCGTTTACCGATCGGATTATTTCTTTTATATATTGGTAGATTGGGCAGTTCTGAACGCTGCAGTACTAAATATATGTATATTTGATTTTTTTTTATTGTTTTATTTTGAATGGGGCAAAAGAGGGGTGATTTAAATTTTTAGATTTACTATTTTTAAAAACATTTGTTTTTTACTTTTCACTTGTTTCAATAGTCTCCATAGAAGACTAGAATCTGCGATTATCTGATCGCCTCTGCTACACACAGGCGATGATCAGATCGCTTGTGTGTAGTAGAAATGCTCCCTTGCTATGAGTGCCGACCAAAGTGGTTAGCACTGCAGCCTTGCAGCATTGGGGTCCTGGGTTCCAATCCCACCAAGGACAACAAGGAGTTTGTATGTTCTACCCATGTTTGCGTGGGTTTCCTCTGGGTTCTCCGGTTTCCTTCCACACTCCAAAGACATACCAATAGGGAATTTAGATTGTGAGCCCCGATGGGGACAGTTCCAATAACGTCTGTAAAGCGCTGTGGAATTAATGGCGCTATATAAGTGAGTAAAATAAATGAATAAACATATGATATAGGAAATGGTTAAGGACAGGACTAGCCCAGTGGGTGAGCACTAATGTTGATAAAAGGGAGCACTTCCTGGGTAGAGAAAGTTCAGTGAGAGTTAGTGAAGTGACTACTGAAGGCCAAGTTCAGGTGCGACGGGTTGCTAGGGGCAGCATGTGTCGCTTGTTCCAGGCAGTAGGAGGCATTACTGGGATCCCGAGTGGTCGCTTCTGGCATGTCCGGAGCCTAAAGCCAGGCATAAGGGCTGCCAGACACATCGTGTCCTCTGAAGTACAGTGAAAGATGGAGAGGGACCCGCATAGACGGAAGGTGACGGCTGGTACCGGGTGCACTGCCGAGGTGGACAAGAAATCCTTGAGACTGACAGAATCAGTGGGCTTGGGGGTAGTCCAGGACGAGCTAGTAACAGGACTAAAGAGGAGTTGTGCTAAGAAGGAGGAGAATGTGAATTGCTGTGCCCTATCCCACCTGTACCCACCTGATGAACCTGGACTGTTTAGTAAATGTTTGACTGTTACAATGAACTTGGTGTCCGATGTACTGTGTGGAGGCAGAGGAGGCCTGTGGCCTACAAGTGTGATGTACCCCACACCCTACAGCACACTTGGATTGGACTGGGACAACTCTTGTCTGTAAAAAGCCAGAGCGAAACCGGACAGAAGCTCGGTCACAACTACCACTCTGCACCACTTTATATTGGAACCAATCGGAACCGATTAACACATTAAATACCGCTGTCAATCATGATAGCATCATCTAAGTGGTTAAAAGGGTTTAAAAGAACCCCTTTGCCAATCGTTGCCATGGTACCTTGAGGTCATCTGATAACTGTAGGGTACGGTTGCCTGTTAGACCCAGCTACAAGTAGAGTCTAACAGGCTGTGTCAGTGAGACGACAGGTCTCCAGCACTGCAGTACATGAGTACTGAAATGCATGAGACCAGTGATCAAAGTAAAATATATTCATGTCCCACAGTGGTACTAAGTGAAAATTTAAATAAAATATGTAAAAAAACAAAAAAGTGCACAAAAAGCCGATTCGCCACTAAAAACGTAGCCTTTGCAATAAAACAAAAATAAACAAAAAAAGTACACATAATTGGCAGCACCACATACAGAACGACCCAATCTATAAAACTGTTATTTATTCCATATGGCGAACACTGTAAAAAAAATAATAAAAACTTGCCAAAAATGTTGCTTTTTCATCATACTGACGCACAAAATATTAAGTAAAGAGCAATCAAAATGTCATATGTAAAGAAAAATGTTATAAATGGAAACGCCAAATCGTCCCACAAAAGATAAGACCTAATATGGCTCATTTGGCAAAAAAAAATAAAAAAGATACAGCTCTCAGAATATGGCAATACAAAATACAAACAAATTTTTGTAAAATATTGATTTTAGTGTGTAAAAGTAGCAAAGCATAAAAAAACAATATAAATCTGGTACCACTGTAATCGTACTGACCCGAAGAACAAATTGGTCTTATCATATTGAACCGCGCAAAAAAAGTAAAAACAGTAAACGAATTGCTGTTTTTTGTGTACTGCCCAAAAATGGTACCAAAAAAAATCTCAATCTCGTTGCACAAAAAATAAGCCCTCATACAAATCTATTTGCCAAACAATAAAAAAGTTACAGCTCTCAAAATATGGCGACAAAATAACTATTTTTTATAAAAAAAAAAAACATTTTTACTGTGTGATATTATACAACAACCCATTTGGATCACAAACATCATGATTAGAGGTACAAAAGTGGGAACAGTGCCCCTTTTGTCCACCAAAAACAACTCCATATACATGCCATAATTTATAACAAGGAGAAAAATGGAGCCTTCAATAGCTTTTATTACATATAAAGATTAAAATCAGTAACAAAAAACACACCATATAACATTTATGCACCAAAATGTGATCAACACAGACCTCAAGCTGTGAGTAGCTAGTGGCGCCAATTACAATGTGGTATCATGAATAGTGACATTCCTATACGTAGTACATACTGATAGTATCTAATGAGTCCATAAGTTAAACCCTGAGCCAAAGGGAAGGTATAGTACCTAGTACATCTTGGTAGTTATCAATAGGCTCAAGGGAGAATACATATTAAATACTTGGACCCATGAACATACCCAGCAGTTGGAGATGGACGCCAATGGGACCGTCAACCTGGTGAGAAGATTCCCCACGTCCCCTACGCACGTTTCACTTGTATAAATGACCGCTTCATCATGGGGGAATAACTGTAATAAAATTTGAATAATCGTTCTAAGCTATTGAAGACTCCATTT
Source organism: Phyllobates terribilis (assembly GCF_046119375.1). Classification (NCBI taxonomy): domain Eukaryota; kingdom Metazoa; phylum Chordata; class Amphibia; order Anura; family Dendrobatidae; genus Phyllobates; species Phyllobates terribilis. Next base: position 811,242,772 of record NW_027362761.1, read on the forward strand.
TTCTCCTTGTTATAAATTACTGTGTGATAGTAGCAAAACATAAAAAAACTATATAAGGCTATGTTCACACATGTTGGGTTTTTCAGCATATTTTGCTGCAGATTTTTACGCAAATTTCAGCTACGTTTTGCAGTACCAGCAAAGTCTATGAGAAGCCAGAATTCTCTGTTCACACATCTTTTTTTTTTTTTTGCTGCATATTTTGTGCCTTGGTTGTGTTCTTTGAAAATAGAGCCGGTCACTTTTTTCAACGTTTTTTTCAGCATTTTTTCAGTGTTTTTTCACCCATAGGAAGTAATGGGTGGTGAAAAAACGCTGAAAAAACGCAGGTACATTTTTTCAGCTTTTTTTCAGCATTTTTGATGGCAAAATAGAATGGAGTTCTTCTTTTTCACAGAACTTTATATACATGCTAAAATAGTGACAGAAGGACAGTGAAAAAAACGCTGAAAAAACTGATCAAAAATGCTGAAAAAAAGCAGCAAAACCTGCATTTCTGACGTAGCAGATTTCCTGCCAGAGATTAGTTTTACTGCAGATTTCTGACTGAAAAAAACCACAACATGTGGGAACATAGCCTAAGTCTGGTACCGCTGTAATCATATCAACCCGAAAAATTAAGTAGCGTATTTTTCAGACTATAAGACGCACCGGACCATAAGACGCACCCCAAACTTTGGGGTGGAAAATAGGAAAAAATATATTTTTTTATAAGATGGGGGTCCGTCTTATAGTCTGAATAGGTATCTTACCTGTGGAGCATTGGAGTGGGGGTCACAGGAGGCATGGTCCCTCAGGAAGCCGGCAGCGGCAGATGTGCAGCTATGCTGGGGGCCCTTGGTGGGAGAAGGGGTTGCTCCAAAAGCTGGGGGTTGCAGTGGTAGTGGAGAGGAATCACAGGAAGCAGGGTCCCTCCCTCCCTCAGGAAACCCGATGGCGGCAGAAGCGATGAGATGCTGCGGGGTCGGTGGCAGCAGTCAGGCAGAGTGGAGTGCATTGCTTATCAGGCGGCTGCGGCCATCTTCCTAAAGCCGTGATCTACAGGGAAATGGCCGCCCAAGTCAGCACATGCGCAGATTGGGATCTCAGCAGCCATCTTCCTGAAGCCGTGGGCTTTATCACCAAATTTTTCACTTACAAGAGGTAACATGAAAAAGTGGACCCCACAGTTTGTTACCCAGTGTCTTCTGAGCACGGCGATATCTCACATGTTGTCAAAACGTTCTGTTTGGACACACGGCAGGGCTTGGAAGGGAAGAAGTGATATTTGGTATTTGGAATGTAAATTTGGCTGGAATGGATTGCAGACACCATGTCTCATTTGCAGAGCCCCTGAGGTACCAAAACAAGAGAAACCCCCCACAAGTGACCGCATTTTGGAAACTAGACCCATCAAGGAATTTATCTAGGGGTGTGTTGAGTCTTGGTGCTTCACAAAACTTTTTAAAGTGTAGATGTGAAATTGAAAATTACATTTTTTCCCCTAAAATGTTGTTACAGCTCCAAATTTGCAATTTTCAAAATGGATAATTGGTGAAAATGGACGCCATAATTTGTTACACAATTTCTCGCCAACGTGATGATGCCCCTGGTCAAAAGCTGCTGTTTTTGGACGTATGGCAGGGCTTGGAAAGGAAAATTGATTTTTGGAGCATAAATTTGTCTGGAATAGATGTGAATGCCATGTTGGATTTGCAGAGCCCCTGACATGCCAAAATGACAGAAACCCGACAAGTAACTCCATTTTTTAAGCAAATTTAGTGGTGTAGTGAGCATTTTTAATCTACAGATGATTCACAATCTTTTATAACATTTAGATGTGAAAACAAAAACTTACGTTTTTTCTCTACTAAAATACTGTTTTAGCACCAAATTTATAATTAACACGAGGGGAAATAAGAGAAACTGGACTCCACAATTTGTTATGCAATTTTTACTGAACCTATATTTCCAGACACATGACGGACCTGAGTGGGGGCAGGATTTTATTGGTAACATTTTGGGGAACATAACATTTTTTTTATCACTTTCAATATAAGGCTGGGATCTCATTCTTGTGCTCTATACTGATTTTCCAGTCCTTTGATGGGCCAGCCCAATGCTGCATATATCTTCTATGCACAATTAATTAGCCTATAAATCTATTTATGGTGCTGCATATCATCCTCTGCCTGCTCCATTATAGTTTATTGGCAGGTCTCTCCTGATGTACACACATGGGAGAGACCTGTCAGTCAACTAGAGCGGTGCGAGGAGAAGCCAGTCTTGTCTCTCCCTATGGTCTCTGGCCAGATCTTTAAACTCTAAAAATTCTCTGAAAAAAAAACCATACCTGGCTGCATTCGTTCAGCTGGGCTAATTCATGCTGCTTGTGGTTTGAGCAGCATGACATGATTGACAGGTTCCCTTTAATCTAACAACTGAGGGCAATTTGTTTTAAAACGTATGACCCATGAGAATAATTTATGTTATATAATTTTACAATTTGATTAATAAAAGTTAAGTTTTAATGTCCTGATATAAGGGACTGTTGTAATAGGGCTTTTGCCCTTTAAGGGAATATTTGTTTCACTACACACAGCATACTGCCTCTTAGAAGACTGAAATAAATGCTTGTTCTCATGACTGCTCTTCAGGAACACCCCATTCCCCAGCCTCCAAGCTTCCTGAGTGCTGTTTGCTCCTAAATGATTGAGAGTTAAAAAAAAGTGTCATTGTGGTGTCACTAGACAAAAGCCTGCGTTCTCCAATGCTGCATAATTTGTGAATTCAGCAATTCGAGCAGATTCAGAGGAGCGCCTATAGGTTCTCTAAGAATGAGCATGCTAACTCTGCTCTCCATGCCTTTGGGAACTGGCCACCTCTGATATGATGCAGTACACTATATAATTCAAAATGCTTTTGTTTTTTTTGAACGGGGATTTTTAATAAGTGGTAAATTGCAAAGTTTCTTGTTTTTACAAATATTTTTACAAGTTTACTCGATGATCGTGATGATGATAATGATGATGAAAAAACCCTTTAACAAGATCAATGACAGCAGACATACAATATAATAGGACTTGCATGAAACTAGTGAAGAAGAAAAGATTAGTGCTGCTTTCAGGAACTCAACGGGTAACCATGGCGTGTCATAACAAAACTTCCAAGGATGCCCACAGAGTAATTACCATTATTAGCCACTAATTTTTTCAATAAAAAGAAAGGTTATCAATGATTACAATCATTGTCATTGATGCATTTTTGTGTTTTCCTCTTTCCATAGTCTTTCAGTATGTAAGGAGTACAAGAACTGAGTATGCATAATTTATCAGAGAGGGACGCAGAGAAAGAACAGTGACAAACTCAGCAGACTAAACTCAGAAGCAAATTTTTGTTGTGGGCCTAAGGGAGAAAAACACATCGGAGATGAGGGACCATCACTTGAAGAGTGCAGCTTAACAGTGGTGTACAAAGTTGATCTTTCAGCTAGCGAGATTGCTGATTCCTCTGGTAACACAACACTCTTACTAAATGTTTCAGCTTCCATGCTTCATGGGTTTCAGGACGGTAGAAACTGCACAAAGATTCTTCTTGTGGGTTAAATGAATGACTAGACTGATTGCTCTCAGTTCTAAAAATCCCCTGATATCTTTAGCTGTGGGCTAACTCAGCACATGGCAATGTCTCTCTTAGACACGGGTAACTTGACATTGTGTCGGTGGGTGCCAACTCAACTCCTCACAAACCAACTAAAAGTGGGAGAACCAGTCCTATGTCTAAGGTCAGTCAAAGTGATACTATGTCCCTGGGTGATTTTACCCTCATATGACCTGTACTAGTCAGATGCCATCCTTTTTAAAGTATGGTACCTGACCTGTGCTAACTTTCCCGTGGCCATTAGTCATGGCCAGATCACCTTGAGGATACACCATTGTTTTAAGAAAAAACATCCTACTGATTGCCCTTGCAACAAACAAAATAGACAAGAGAGTGAGAACATGGAACCAGCTCCTACAGAAAGTGAATTAGAAGGTATAGAGGTGCAGAGAGGGCACTTCTTTCACTGAAGAGTGGTGTTGTTCGGCCCTGACTGCATTTGACATTCCCAAGGAGAGGGAGAATAATTTTTTTTCCTTAATGTTGCTAGGCTAGTTGAAAATGGTAATAAAATTGTAAATTCTTGACTGCATTTTAAAATTTTCCCTTTGGAGACCATTTTGGATGCTATCTAAAGCCCTGAGAGGTGAGAAGAATAGGAAGGGTTATACTGCTGTTAGTGGGGACACATTGCAAAGAAGCAATTTTGATGCCAGATGGAAGGCATAGTAAAAGATACATTTTTGCTTTCAATGGAAAAGAAGTTAGGACTATGTTGCTGCTAGTAGTGCTAGTCCATGGAGTTAAACCTTTCGCTTAACAATTATATATTTTCTAGAATAATTATAACCCTCAGTGTTATTTGTTATTAGATAAACATATAGCCCTTTTTACATGTAAAGATCCTTTTATTTTCTATGAGATAAACTGCCGCCTGAGATGTCTGACAGTGGCTTACTCATAGAAAATTAAAGGAGCACATGGTATAGTGTTCGATTCATAGTATAGGACAGTTTAGAGTTATAGTTGCCAACCGAACTATTAGCTGGACCATTGTTCGACAGCCATCTAGAGTGTATGGTGGGACTTAAGACTACTTTTTTCCAAGCTTCTCTGACTGAGCAAGCCTGATTTGTAAACTCTCATTCAATTTAATAAACCAGTAGGCTGACTTTAAACCCACTCCAATTTTCATATATCCTCCTGCAATAGAGATATAGTTTTGAAAGGAATTTATACAGGAATATATTTCATAAGAATTAGTGGTTATTTCTCTCCTTTTATACACCTCAAAATTCCTATTTGCTTTATAGCTGATGGTTGACATTGAGTACTGCTGCTAACCAGAATACCCAATACCTAAATCCTTGTAACCAGAGTACCCTATACCTAAATTAAATCCTTGTAACCAGAATACCCAATACCTAAATCCTTGTAACCAGAATACCCAATACCTAAATCCTTGTAACCAGAGTACCCTATACCTAAATTAAATCCTTGTAACCAGAATACCCAATACCTAAATCCTTGTAACCAGAATACCCAATACCTAAATCCTTCTTCTGTTAGCTCCAATTTTATTCCATTTAATGTATATCAAATAATACAATTTCTGCAGTTTATGTCCATTTATCAACATTAAATATTAACTTATATGCTCTTGCCCAACTTTGTCTTTCCATCGAGGGTGATAAACTCTGCAGTCATCAAGAGAAGTCATGATTTCTGTCGTGGCAGATTGGAAAGGAAAAGCAAAATGCACATCTACAATCAGATAAGTCATATATAAGTACTAAAACAAGAAAAAAAACTACACAAATTGAGAAGTAAGGAGGCGCTGGTAGGCTGGTCACTTGGGAGCAGCGAATTGGAGGACACAAACCACTATGTGTCAGTAGGTGGGGTAGCAGATTGCAGATAGTTATAATTCGCGCTTGGGTGGTAAAAAAGGGAAAGGCTCAAGGTTAGAAATAAAAGGTTGGTCTTTATTTAGGGTAATATAATAAAAATGGTTAAAAGATTATAAAAACAGTATATTATAAAAGGTTGTTCTTAGGTGCAAGGCTGCAGTGCACAATGGGGTGAATATAGATAGGGGAAGGGTCAATAGGATGAGGTAGCGATGTTGGTTTGGAAGGAGAGGGTCCTTGGTTTGGCTCAGAGGTGGAGGACCTGTAGAGAGAAGAGTAGAGGAATTTAGCTAGTAGGCTTAATCTATAGGAATTTGGGTTGGACCAGGGTATGGTAGTTACCTGGTCTTATGGTACAAGGTGTATTGGATGAGGATTGGTTGTTCCGTCTTGGGGGGTCTTGGAACTGGGCCCTGTGGTACAGAGCAGAGGTTAGATATCTCACGTGGCCTGGGGGCTCTTGTGGATAATGGTGGCCAGGGTACCTGTAGAGGGTGCTGGCGCGCCTTATTTGGGTGGCAGTGGGTTGGCCTGCTTGGTTTCCTTGCTTCAGTAGTCGTAAACCTATGGAGGATAGCAAGGTAGGTAGAAGAGGTTGGTGATAGAGTTGGGACTGGGCGTATGGTGTGGGGAATATAGGATGGATTCCTTTTACCTTCGGCATACCGGGTTAAGTGGTGGTTTGGTCCGTTACTGGCGTAGGGGGGTCTGGTAGGTATTGCGCCTTTTATTTCTAACCTTGAGCCTTTCCCTTTTTTACCACCCAAGCGCGAATTATAACTATCTGCAAGAAAAAAAACTATATAAATTTGGATTGCCGTAATCATACTGGCTAACAGAATTAAGGTAACTTGTTAATTATGTGACAGTGAATGAAATGTAAAATACAAAAAAAAAATAACTAAAAAAACCTCAGGATATATGAATCAGTTATTATCACTTTTATTTTTACTCCCATTGACTTATAATAGATCTCCCAGGTTTATGTCACCAGTTTTTGTTTTGCTTTGTTTTTTCCACTGGAAAAAATAGCAGACTATGCATCTCTTGTCACGCTCAGGAAACAATGGAAAAATGATATAAAAGAACTAACGTAACTGTGGACAGGCCAAAGGCTATGTGTCCACGTAGCAGATTTGATGCAGAGCGTTTTCGCCTCTCTCTGGCAGAAAAAAACGCATCCAGATTTACATGAGTTTTTTCTGCCAGAGAGAAGCATTTTTTCAGCGTTTTTACATGTGTTTTCGCATGCGTTTTTTCAAGCAGTTTTCCAAGCGATTTTGAGCATCACTTGGAAAGTGCTTGACAAGTTGCAATCGGCATGGATTTATAATGTGTGAACAACTGATGCTTTAAATGCAGCATCTATAGTAAAAAAAAAAAGAATTAAAACGTTAAAAATAAAAAAAAACCTGTATACTCACCTCTCCGGTCTCCTCCAGTCTGCTCCCGGCGGCGTCCTCTCTCTTCGTCGTCCCACAGTGTACTGTCAGGACCTGCGGTGACGTCATTTAGTCAGCTGATGGTCACGCGACCATCACCTGACCGCCGATGTCAGCGGTCGCGTGACCATCAGGTGACTAAATGACGTCACCGCAGGTCTTGACACCGTGGGACACCAAGGAGAGAAGACGTGGCCGGGAGCAGATCGGGGGCCACCGGAGAGGTGAATATACAGGTTTTGTTTATTTGTAACTTTTTTATTCCTTTTTTTCACCACGTTGTAGCCGGGATGAAGAGGAGTTGTAGTCTCCTCTTCATCCCGGGTACCACACGCACCGCGATTACGCTGCAAATTCGCGGCCATTGAATTTAATTGAAACGCAGCAAATCCACATATACAGTACAGACCAAAAGTTTGGACACACCTTCTCATTTAAAGATTTTTCTGTATTTTCATGACTTTGAAAATTGTAAATTCACACTGAAGGCATCAAAACTATGAATTAACACATGTGGAATTATATACGTAACAAAAAAGTGTGAAACAACTGAAAATATGTCTTATATTCTAGGTTCTTCAAAGTAGCCACCTTTTGCTTTGATGATTGCTTTGTACACTCTTGGCATTCTCTTGATGAGCTTCAAGAGGTAGTCACCGGAAATGGTTTTCACTTCACAGGTGTGCCCTGTCAGGTTTAATAAGTGGGATTTCTTGCCTTATAAATGGGGTTGGGACCATCAGTTGTGTTGTGCAGAAGTCAGGTGGATACACAGCTGATAGTCCTACTGAATAGACTGTTAGAATTTGTATTATGGCAAGAAAAAAGCAGCTAAGTAAAGAAAAACGAGTGGCCATCATTACTTTAAGAAATGAAGATCAGTCAGTCCGAAAAATTGGGAAAACTTTGAAAGTGTCCCCAAGTGCAGTTGCGAAAACCATCAAGCGCTAGAAAGAAACTGGCTCACATGAGGACCGCCCCTGGAAAGGAAGACCAAGAGTCACCTCTGCTTCTGAGGATAAGTTTATCCGAGTCACCAGCCTCAGAAATCGCAGGTTAACAGCAGCTCAGATTAGAGACCAGGTCAATGCCACACAGAGTTCTAGCAGCAGACACATCTCTACAACAACTGTTAAGAGGAGACTTTGTGCAGCAGGCCTTCATGGTAAAATAGCTGCTAGGAAACCACTGCTAAGGACAGGCAACAAGCAGAAGACACTTGTTTGGGCTAAAGAACACAAGGAATGGACATTAGACTAGTGGAAATCTGTGCTTTGGCCTGATGAGTCCAAATTTGAGATCTTTGGTTCCAACCACCGTGTCTTTGTGCGATGCAGAACGGATGGACTCTACATGCCTGGTTCCCACCGTGAAGCATGGAGGAGGAAGTGTGATGGTGTGGGGGTGTTTTGCTGGTGACACTGTTGGGGATTTATTCAAAATTGAAGGCATACTGAACTAGAATGGCTACCACAGCATCTTGCAGCGGCTTGCTATTCCATCCGATTTGCGTTTTGTTGGACCATCATTTATTTTTCAACAGGACAATGACCCCAAACACACCTCCAGGCTGTGTAAGGGCTATTTGACCAAGAAGGAGAGTGATGGGACCTGAACCCAATCGAGATGGTTTGGGGTGAGCTGGACCGCAGAGTGAAGGCAAAAGAGCCAACAAGTGCTAAGCATCTCTGGGAACTCCTTCAAGATTGTTGGAAGACCATTTCCGGTGACTACCTCTTGAAGCTCATCAAGAGAATGCCAAGAGTGTGCAAAGCAATCGTCAAAGCAAAAGGTGGCTACTTTGAAGAACCTAGAATATAAGACATATTTTCAGTTCACACTTTTTTGTTAAGTATATAATTCCACATGTGTTAATTCATAGGTTTGATGCCTTCAGTGTGAATGTACAATTTTCAAAGTCATGAAAATACAGAAAAATCTTTAAATGAGAAGGTGTCTCCAAACTTTTGGTCTGTACTGTACCTGCGGGTTTGCTGCGTTTCAATGTTCCTCAATGGCTGCGAATTTGCAGCGTAATCGCGGTAGAAATGGTCATGCTGCGTTTTGCAACGCAATGCGAATTCGGCGCGCTAATTAGCGCGTCATGTGCACAGCACATCCGAATTCACATTGCTTTGCATGGCAGACTGTTTTACAAGCGTTTTCGCGGCATTTTCGCAGCCGTAAAAAACGCTACGTGGGCACTTAACCAAAGAGGGAAAAGTTTGAAACCTTGATAAACTGTAGAACAGTAATCTGAGAATCAATCAAGGAATGAAAATTTAAGACTTATTTAGTGACTTCTTTTACCATACAGACATGTTTACAACAGTATCAAATAACAAAATCTTGCCTGCCCCCCTCAACAGTCTCATTTTTTCTGGCCCCAGAAGAGTCTAGTTAATTCAAGATGAAGAGACCACTGCACGAGATCACTAGCCACAGAGGCAGCCCAAATGGAGTGAACTAGTCATCAGTGTAGCCAGTGATTGATTGTTAAAGCAGCGGGTCGATGCACCAAATCATGACTGGAGCTGGTAAACAGAGGGCCATGGAGGACCTGGGAGGTCTGGGGGTAGAAGGGACTGGTGATATAATTATTTATTCTGTTACTTTAGACCATTTTAAGTGTGTTGTAAAAAAAAATAATAATGTAGTCATAAAACGTTATAACTAAGGTAACTATATAACAATATATGTAAAAAAAATTATGTCAAAGGGGTCCATAGCTTTTAACAATCCCCGGCACCCAGGAAAAATTGGAGGGCAAACATTTACATGTAAAAATTTGTAGAACAAAGAAGCTGGCCATATCACTGGACTCAACCAGTTTGGGCTAGCAATGCAACTATGCCATTGATCTGAACTGTCAATCAATCAGAAACGCAATAGCCCCCCAGGAAGCAGGAAGTCAGAAGGCAATGGAGCGGTGTGCTCCTGAAGATGGTGAGTGGTGATGATCGAGATTCATTAACCCTTTCCGGCGAGCACGCCCGATGAAAATGCCTTCCAGATGATGACTGATGTTCCTCAGTCCGAGTTGCAGATGGAGGAGACTCGCAATGCATGCACATTCATTAGTATCTAATTTATATATCTATACTGTCCTCTTTCCTATATATAAAGTTTCTTATTTATTTAGGCTATTATATATGATACAAAATAAGAAAAAAATCCTGTCCAAAAAAACAGCATCTTTATAACTGGAACTTCTGTAAAACACTTTTTGTGCAATTACAGAAATCATTATCCCTTTGATTACTGCTGTCTTTACAGTTTCACGGCTTTTGCAAGGCCCAAATCTTATTTCAGCATTCAGCAGCAGCTGAGGAAACAGTTCAGTACAAATGGCTTCCTACTGGGAGTGAAACAATTTCCCTAATGTAACCTGGTGCTTTGCCAAAGCCATGGCTTCTGCTCAAAGAAATTGCATACTCTGTATTTATCAGATGTTTCTGATAGAAGTCTTTTGAAGTAAGTATTTGGAATAAAATAAAAATATACAAATAAACAGATAGATAGACAGACAGACAGACAGATAATCAGACAAGTAAATAAATAGAGACTCAAAATTAAGAATTTCTCTAACTTCTTAACGAACATCACAGTAATAGAATAGTCCTAGTAGGAGTCTTTAAGGGCTGTGCTGATGCAATCAGAAGCAGAATTGTAGCTGAAATGTATAGCAATCCTTCTATAACAATAGAGACAATAGAACACTCTGATTTCCATTGTTTAACCCCTTGTGTGCCAGATTCAAAACAGATCAGGGCATATAAAAGGAAAGTAAAGGCGGAGTATGCGTTCACAATATTTTTTTTCAGGCAAGCAAACCCTTCAAGGTTTTCAAGAGGAAGAAGCTTCAGGAAATGTCAATCAATGAGTTTTATCCCAAAATGATGCCACGGAAATATATAACTCATTCCACAAAAAAGGACAAAACTTTTATGAAAATTGTGGCTATTGGAATAAAAAAAATTCAGTAAAAATTCTTGTGACGACACCGCATTTCATCTTAATTATGCCAGATGTCAATTCCATAGGCGCAGAATGATAAACTATTGCCTGAATTATTGACTATTGAATTGATGTGTTTCTTTCTTCGGTTGGACTTTTGTCATGAGTCCGAATGTTGACTTTTCTTGTAGGTAGAGTTGATATTTATTAATTGATGAATGGCTGCTATTTACCTCTTATATCAACTCCTAAGGTTTATTGCACTGTTATCTTTGCAAGACATGGATGCAGGGTCACTGAACAATGATGTTTGCTAATATGTTGATTATACATTATACCAGGCCATGCAGTTTGTTGACTTGCATTGTTTGGGTATTTACAGTTTATCCGTCAATGTTTGCAAGTCAACATTGGGGGATGAACTGTGGATGCTCGAGAAATGCGAGTTAATATCACCATCCCTTTCTCTTGACCTATGGATGATGGCTTGAAGGTCAGTTGTGGACTATATAAAGGGGTCTCTGCCACTGTTCCAGGTGACTCTACAGGATGTCAGCTTAGGGGACCACGGCCTCAGCTGAAAGAACGCAGATCTGCTCCCTTGACCATTGCTTTACCCTCAGAGATGTTTTGAAGAAATCCAGGTTGGGACAATCAGGTCACCTGGCCACATACCTAACTGCTCTCGGTTAGTTTCCTAAGCTTGTTGTTACCTCATCTCTGTGGGTGCCTGCCAAAAGCGGGATGCCACTGGTAAGGTAGTCAGCGCTGGAAGCCCCGAATTCGCAGCTGCTCTAATCCCGGCGAGTCAGGGTGGGACTCTGTAATTTGCACCATCTTGAGTATTTGCTTGGGCTATTTTATATGTTATTGTTTGGTGGTAGTTCAATAAATTATTGCCACACTGTTACCCTCACCCTGAGAGAGGGTAGCAAGAGAGCAGCCGTTCAGTGGGATAAGCCCTGGTCCATGCGCTCTTTCTAAAGAGAGTAGGGCCAGCAGGCGAGAGCACCTACTGACCCCCGTGTCTCCACAATGCTACTGAACAAAAGTAGTAAGATGCAAAAAAATATATAATTTTTATTTTAATAGCATCAACATATTCGGCAGCACTTTACAATTCAGAGGGAACTTGTACAAACAATATTAGACATTACAGAGTAACACAAACTAGGAAAGAGGGCCCTGCTCGCAAGCTGCTCATTTGTTTGTTAATTTGTCCTCCTTCCTCCAGTGGTCTTGAGGTGCATGGGAACAGCATGGGTGGTGGCAGGGCGGGCTCCAGGTTTTTGTGGGCCCTGGGCGAAAGAGTCTCAGTGGGCCTCTTTAACACATACCACGATACATGATGCACAGATACCGAAGAGAAATATATATATAGTACAATGCCGAAGATTTCACTTCTTACATTACATGAGTGATATCTATTGTAAACTCTGCAATAGCTCAGAAACCGGCGAATTCTCTCAACGCACAGTGCAGACTGGACAGTATAGTACTGCATACTGTATTATGGGCGCCATATATTGCTCCATTCACAATACTGGTCCCCATATAACGCTCCATACTGTATACTGGTCCCCATATAACGCTTCATACAGGATACTGGTCCCCATATAATGCTCCATACAGGATACTGGCCCCCATATAACGCTCCATAGAGGATACTGGCCCCCATATAACGCTCCATACAGAATACTGGCCCCCATATAACGCTCCATACAGAATACTGGCCCCCACATAATGCCCCATGCAGGATTTCACCTCTCTCCCCCTCCCCCCCATTTAATGCCCCATGCAGGATGTCACCTCTCCCCCCCATATAATCCTCCATGCAGGATGTTACCCCCCCCATATAATGCCTTATGCAGGATGTCAGCTTGTCAGCTCTCCCCTCATATAATGCACCATGCAGAATGTCACAGCTCTCCCCTCATATAATGCACCATGCAGAATGTCACCTCTCCCCCCCCATATAATGCCCCATGCAGGATGTCACCTCTTCCTCCCCCCATATAATGCCCCATGCAGGATGTCACCCCCCCATATAATGCCCCATGCAGGATGTCACCTCTCCCCCCACATAATGCCCCAAGCAGGATGTCACCCCCCATATAATGCCCCATGCAGGATGTCACCCCACCCATATAATGCCCCATGCAGGATTTCACCTCTCCCCCCATATAATGCCTCATGCAGGATGTCACCCCCCCCCATATAATGCCCCATGCAGGATGTCACCTCTCCCCCCATATAATGCTCCATGCAGGATGTCACCTCCCCCCCCCCATATAATGCCCCATGCAGGATGTCACCTCCCCCCCATATAATGCCCCATGCAGGATTTCACCTCTCCCCCCATATAATGCCTCATGCAAGATGTCACCTCCCCCCCATATAATGCTCCATGCAGGATGTCACCTCTCCCCCCCATATAATGCTTCATGCAGGATGTCACTGACTCGCCCCTGGGCCGTGGGGTACCCGGAACCGGGCTTCTGTACGATGCTGGGGGTAGTAGTGGCAACCCGATCCCGTGGCTCAGGGTGGTCAGACCAAATTGTGGCAGTCTATTTATCAGTGTTTTGAATGTCCGACTACGCCACCCGTGGATTGCGGTCAGGGATAACCGCCGCTGCAGGTCAGGCCGCTGGGGCTGGTGTTGGTGTGCAGCACAGAGATAGGATAACCCCCCACGGGAGGAGTGTAGCCCCAGGGTAGTGTAGGTGGATGTTGGGGGTGATAGTTCCGTCCGCGACGGTCAGAATGCAGAGTCCGCTTAAACAGTTCAGGGTCTTTATTATAACAGATGGTAATGACCCAACAACAGTACCGACTAGAAGGGGGCCTGGATGTCTGAGAACACTCGGGAAGCCCCTCTGGTCAGCGTGAGGGTGTAGGCCTACCGTGCTCTCTAAGCTCTCTCTATTTCTCCCTTTGGTGGTAATATAGCCCACGTCCCTGAGCGTGCCGTGTATTCTCACCCGTATGGCTTGCAACTTGGGCTCCTTTTACCTCTGGCCTCTCTTGGCTTTGCTGGTCCCTTCTGTTGTGGCGGAGCCAACGGGCTTCTAGGCCAAAGGACATGAAATCCCTCGTGGATTGGTTCTCTGCTGCTGGACTTAGAGTCTTTACAGCCTCGGACCCCAATGTCCGGTTAGATGGTTCTCTATCTGCCAGGACAGGCTCTCTGCGCCGTACGTCTCTGGCTCGTGGCTTCTACACTGACTCACGACCTCCTCAGCTACAGCTGAACTGTCCCTCCTTCTCTGGGACTAGTCTCACTCCTGAGCTAGGTCGTCCAGTTCTCTCTAACCCTGCCCCCAGTTCCAGCTTTTATATGGGCAGCCAGCTCCCCCTACTGGCCTGGGACAGGAGGTGCTGTATGCTAATTGTCCCTAACCAGGGAACCTCTCTCCTGCTCTCAGACACAGCCTTTATTATTTGTGGCATCCAGGCCTGGGGTGACACATTCCCCCCTAGTAAAGTTTAGTACTCCGGGAGTAAGCCTTTTTGGCCAAAAACAAACAGGGTATTTAGACATGACCATGAAAACACTACAGGGAAGGAAATAGTAAACAACACCACATATTGAGTTCTTAGGGTCACAGTGTGGTCTGTGACTGGGTGTCCATTTCACCAACACAAGGGGAGCCTTAACCAGGTGGGGGTCTGTCCTTGCCCCGAGTCCTTGACAGTCTTTATTCATTCCCTTGGTTAAGCTCCGAACATATTTTACAAGAAAGTCCCGGTTACTCAAAGTTCATAACCTGTTAGTCCATATAGTCAACTGAAAGAAACTGAAAAAAACATAATTACTGGTCATGCAATTAACTGATTAAACATTTCACAACTATTTATAAGGGTTATTTACAGTTCTTTACACACACCCCTAGATTTTCCAGCGAGCGGGTACCTGCCCCCTAGTGCTGCGTAACCCACTGTCTGGTGGTGGTCTAACCTGGCTTTCCCCACTAGCATTTGGGGTACAGCTACTAACTGGGCTTACAGGCAGTGCAGGCAGCTGTCTGCGGGTCTTTTGGCTTACTGCAGGCATGGCAGGCTCACTGTCAGCAGAGGGTTGACCCTCCTGGGCTGCTGGCATGGGTTCTTCTGCCTCTGGGGCTGCTTGTTCTTCTGGTTCTTCCTGCTCTCCTGTAGGTTCCTGCTGGGTTGGTTGAAGGAAGTGTAGGACAGGTACCACTATTGCGTCGTTTATCCGAGTCCAGGACCGGGGAAACTCTCCAAGAACTGTGCTGATCATTTCTTCCTTGTCCTCTGCGGGTTCAAGGTCATTTTGATCTTCTCCTGCACTCTGTAGTTGCTTGGGGCACCTTTTTAGGTGGTCTCTGGAGACGGTGCTAGTGGTTTCTCCTCCATCCTTGGTAATTACGCATACCTTCGGGTTGTTGTGGTCGGACTGCAGTACTGTGTACAGGTCTCTTTCCCACTGGTGATCTAGCTTGTGAAGCTTTCTCTTCTGCTTCAGGACCTGCTCACCAGGTTCCAGGGGACCAGCAGGGGCGTGTTGGTTGAAGAGCCTCTCTTGCTTTTCTCTCGCTTGAGCCAGACTCCTCTCCACACTCTCCTGTACCTTCTTGTACTGTAGCCGCCGTTCCGTATCCCAGTCCGCGTCTGGGGAGGTGTCCTCGGGTGTCACGACTCTCATCTCCAGGTCTACCGGCAGCTTACCTGGTCTTGCTCGCATCAAGTAAGCCGGGGTGCAATTTGTAGCATTCACCGGAATATGGTTGTATAAGTCTATCAGGTCTGGCAGCTTCTCCGGCTACAGGTTGCGTTCTTCCAGGGGCAACGTCTTGAGGAGATCAATGACGATATTATTCATTTTCTCACACAGCCCGTTGGTTTGCGGGTGGTAAGGCGTTGTCTGAATCTTCTTACAGCCGTAGAGGTTGCAGAACTCCTGGAAGATTTCCGCCTCGAACGCTGAACCTTGATCTGTCAAGACCTGTTCCGGATACCCGTGTGGACGGCAGAAGTGTTGTTGGAAGGCTCTAGCCGCTGTCTGGGCTGTCAAGTCTTTAACAGGAACCACCACCAGGAACCGAGAATAGTGATCCACTATTGTCAGGGCATAGACGTAGCCCAATCGGTTTGGGGCCAATTTCACATGATCCAGAGCTACCAGCTCAAGAGGCTGCCTGGTGATGATGGGCCTCAAGGGTGTCTTCTGGCTGGTACGGTTCTTCCTTCTGAGGTTACATGGGCCGCAGTCCCTGCACCACTTCTCTATGGCCCCTCTCATACCGATCCAGAAGAACCGCTCTCTCAGTAGGAACTCCAGTTTCTTCCACCCGAAGTGTCCTGCTCTGTCATGGTAAGCCTCCAGGACCATTGCCGCATCTCGTCTTGGGACCACTACTTGCCAGGTCAGCTCGTGCGTCCGGTGGTTGACAAGCCTTCTGCACAGCTCACCTTCGTAGAGGAATAGCCTGCTTTTCTCCTTCCATAACTGCTTGGCTTCCTCTGGAGCATCCGGGCCAGGGCTAGTGTCTGCCTGGGTTAACATGTCTTTCACCAGGCGAATTGCAGGGTCACTATCTTGCGTTTCAGCCCAGCCGTGGTGGGGTAAGGGGTTGAACATGACGGTGGTTAGGTCTTTGTCTCTTACTCGGTGAGAATACTGAGTGGCCCCATACTGGTGGAACGCAGGGAGCTCTACTTCCTCCAGCTCTTCTGAGTCTTCTTCTCCTTCGGGTAGGTGAGGCATCCTGGATAGGGCGTCTGCGTTGGCATTGGTTCGGCCCGCTCGGTATTTGATCGTGAAGTCATAATTTGACAGCCGAGCCATCCACCGCTGCTCTAGGGCACCAAGTCTAGCATTGTCCAGATGTGTCAACGGGTTGTTATCCGTATACACCGTGAATTTTGCAGAGGCCAGGTAATGTTTAAACCGTTCTGTTATGGCCCACACCACTGCCAAGAACTCTAGCTTGAAGGAGCTGTAATTCTCCGGGTTTCTTTCGGTGGGCCTCAGCTTCCGGCTGGCATACGCTATCACTCGTTCCCTGCCCTGTTGAGTTTGGGACAGTACGGCTCCTAGCCCCACATTACTGGCGTCGGTGTGAAGGATAAAAGGCTGGCCATAATCAGGGTAGGCCAGAATTGCATCCCCCGTGAGGGCCATTTTCAGCTGGCGGAAGGAATCCTCTTCCAACTTGTCCCACTTGAAGGGTGGCTTGTGACTTCTTTATTTAGACTGACCTATCAGGAGGTCCTGCATTGGAGCTGCCATCTTAGTGAACCCGGAGATGAACCTTCGGTAGTAGCCTACTAACCCGAGGAATTGCCTCACTTCTTTGATGTTAGAGGGGCTTGGCCAGCTCTTGATGGCTATAACTTTGTCGGGGTTGGGGGCTACTCCCGCAGCACTCACCACGTGCCCCAGGTACTGTACCTTTGGTTTCAACAGGTGACACTTTGAGGGTTTCACTTTCAGGCCATAGCCTGCCAGGGCTTCGAACACCTCTGCCAGGTGTTTTAGATGGTCCTCGTAGGTCTTTGAATATACAATTACATCATCCAAGTAAAGTAGGACCGTCTCAAAGTTTCGGTGCCCTAGACAGCATTCCATCAGCCTCTGGAAGGTCCCAGGTGCGTTGCAGAGCCCGAAGGGCATACAGTTGAATTCACTTAATCCCATCGGGGTGGTGAAGGCGGTCTTCTCCTTGTCAGCCTCTGCCACAGGAACCTGCCAGTACCCGCTAGTAAGGGCCAAAGTAGAGAAGAAATTAGCTGATTTTAGGGCTGCTAGAGACTCCTCTATTCTAGGTAATGGGTATGCGTCTTTGTGGGTGATACGATTAATTTTTCTATAGTCCACGCACATTCTCAAGGTACCGTCTTTCTTTTTTACCAGAACCAAAGGGGCTGCCCAGGGGCTGCAGCTGTCCCTGATCACTCCCGCCTCTTTCATCTCTCTTAGCATGCCCTTTGCGTTCTGATAATGTGCAGGGGGTACCGGTCTGTGTCTCTCCTTTATCGGTGGGTGGTTCACCGTGGGGATGTGGTGTTCTACCCCCTTCACTTGGCCGAAGTCTAACGGGTGCTTGCTAAAAACTCTTTCATATTCGCGCATCACCCAATAGACTCCTTGTTTTTGATGCAGGGGAGTGGAGTCAGCACCCACGTGGAGTTTCTGGCACCAGTCCTCCTTGTGTTTCTGGGAGCCATTACCCTCCGCCTGGGAAGATGGAGGCAAGGGTTCCACGGCCCTGACAGCATTGTATTCAACAGTATACAATTTGCCTAGTGTAGCGTACCGAGGCAAGTGTACTTCCCTTTCCCCAATGTTTAAAATCCGGACGGGCACCCTTCCATGGCGGACATCAACCACCCCCCGGGCTGTCAAAATGGTGGGCCTGCTGTCTGAGTACATAGGTTCTACCATAGCTTGGTAGTCTCTCCCTCTTAACCCGATTGCAGTCCGACACCAGATCATCATTTCACTTTTGGGAGGCATGGCAATGGGGAACGGGTCGCTCATCCTCACGCCACCAGACAGTTCTACCTGTTGCCGTCTCATCAGGGCTCTTATCTCTTTCTGGAGGACCCTCTGTTGGCTGGAGCTAGCATTCATCGCCACCTGCTGCAAAATTACAATTACTTCTGAAAGACAATTTTCAATCACGTTAGTACCCAAGGTTATTTTAGGGTGACTTTCTCGATGATCAATGTCCACAATGATCACTCCCTGTGCCGGTAGTTCAACTTTACCAATCTTAATGGTCATCTCTCTGAACCCCACCTGCGGCACGGGTTGGCCATTGCTGGCGATGATGCTTAAGTCATCGTCTGGATAACGAGTTACATCAGTGTCACTTCAGTACTGCTTGAAAAGTACGTAGGGGATGGTAGTCACATGGGACCCGGTGTCCAGCAGTGCACTCAGGGGGATACCAGCACTACGGGTAAAACCGGGCGCCCCCCCCACGTACTTATCGCGCCAATTAGACGGGCCTGATGACCTTATGCCTGGGGGTTGGCTCTCTGCCCCAGGCCGGACCCGTTTAAAGTACAGTACCTGGCTATGTGTCCCGGCTGGCTGCAAGGGCGGCAAATCGGCTGTCCATCCTCAGTGTAACAGTCAGTGGGCCTCCCTCTAAACGACGGGATCCTCCTCCGTTGACGCCACGGGACATCCTCCGGACTGGAAGCCAGCTTAATTGGTCCCGACGGGTCCATCTATAACGACTGTACAGTCCTGGTCAATGCAGCAACACTCTTTGTTAGTTCTTGGACCTGCTGGTGCAGGTTTGCAGACGGGGATGGGTTTAGGGCCTGTGCATCAGCCCCCACAAGGTCTGCAGAGTAGGGCGCCGCCCCCTGGTGGTAAGTGATGGCAGGGCGTCGGGAAGCTACAGCGCCACCTGGTGCAGGTTCTCGGAGCACCCGGATGGCCCTATCTTTGAACTGTGCAAAAGTCAAATCGGGGTTCTGTAGGGCTATGAGGCGCAGCTGGGTTCTGTGGGCACTGGACAGCAGACCTTCTATGAACTGGTCAGTCAATAGTTTATCTGTATCCTGCACGCTGCCAGGGTCAGCTTGCTTAATTGCTCCCAAGGCTTCCTGTAAATTTAGGGCATAATCTCTGATGCTGTCCTGTATCCGCTGCTTACATCCGTAGAACCGCATTTTAATTTCAGCTGAGGTGCGGGTGTCAAAGGTACCCCGCAGCCGGGTCAAAATGTCCTTTACAGTCCTTTTCTCCTCCGCTGGCCATGATTTTACCTCCCGCTGGGCCGCACCAGTTAGCTGCCCTGTCAGTATGCTTACTTTCTGTTCTTCTGTCAGGGGATAAACTTTGAACAAGCTATACAGCCTTTCTTTAAAGTCGCTCAAGGTATGCGACTCGCCGGCATACTGGGGCAGCCAGGCCGCTCCGGGGATATATGGCATGGAAAACGGCATCACAGCTGCAGCGGCTACGCTGGTGGTAGAGGGTCCCTCCGCGCCCGACATCTTCCTCCCCCCTAGTTAACCGTGGCCTACCTTCCGACGATCCTCTTCTGTAGGCCGCGGCTCCGCTCGCGATGCTCTGGGCGAGGACCTTGCGTCGCATCTTGGTGACGTCAGCGTCGCTCTCTCTCCTTCCAGGACCTTGCGCAGCGTCCGGACGTAAGGCGGGGCTTCAGGTCTCGCCCGTTTTTTGGGGGGTTTTTTTGGTGTCCATGCCCCTCCTCTTCCCACGCGGCGTCCCGAAGATGGCGCCTTTTGGCGGGAAATGGCCCCGAATGGCGGGAAACTTCACTTCAGGTACATATAAAGTCTTTTTCAGGCATGCAATACCCGTTTGTGGCGGGTTGGTCACAATCCTGCCGACTACGCCAAAGCTGACTCGCCCCTGGGCCGTGAGGAACCGGGCTTCTGTACGATGCTGGGGTTAGTAGTGGCAACCCGATCCCGTGGCTCAGGGTGGTCAGACCAAATTGTGGCAGACTATTTATCAGTGTTTTGAATGTCCGACTACGCCACCCGTGGATTGCGGTCAGGGATAACCGCCGCTGCAGGGCAGGCCGCTGGGGCTGGTGTTGGTGTGCAGCACAGAGGTAGGATAACTCCCCACGGGAGGAGTGTAGTCCCAGGGTAGTGTAGGTGGATGTTGGGGGTGATAGTTCCGTCCGCGGCGGTCAGAATGAAGAGTCCGCTTAAACAGTTCAGGGTCTTTATTATAACAGATGGTAATGACCCAACAACAGTACCGACTAGAAGGGGGCCTGGATGTCTGAGAACACTCGGGAAGCCCCTCTGGTCAGGGTGAGGGTGTAGGCCTACCGTGCTCTCTAAGCTCTATTTCCCCCTTTGGTGGTAATATAGCCCACGTCCCTGAGCGTGCCGTGTATTCTCACCCGTATGGCTTGCAACTTGGGCTCCTTTTACTTCTGGCCTCTCTTGGCTTTGCTGGTCCCTTCTGTTGTGGCGGAGCCTCCGGGCTTCTAGGCCAAAGGATATGAAATCCCTCGCGGATTGGTTCTCTGCTGCTGGACTTAGAGTCTTTACAGCCTCGGACCCCACTGTCCAGTTAGATGGTTCTCTATCTGCCAGGACAGGCTCTCTGCGCCATACGTCCACTGCCTCACGACCTCCTCAGCTACAGCTGAACTGTCCCTCCTTCTCTGGGACTAGTCTCACTCCTGAGCTAGGTCGTCCAGTTCTCTCTAACCCTGCCCCCAGTTCCAGCTTTTATAGGGGCAGCCAGCTCCCCCTACTGGCCTGGGACAGGAGGTGCTGTATGCTAATTGTCCCTAACCAGGGAACCTCCCTCCTGCTCTCAGACACAGCCTTTATTATTTGTGGCATCCAGGCCTGGGGTGACACATCACCTCCCCCCCATATAATGCCCCATGCAGGATGTCACCTCTCCCCCCCCATATAATGCTCCATGCAGGATGTCACCTCTCCCCCCACATGTAATGCCCCATGCAGAATGTCACTTGTTCCCTCCCCACCATATAATGTCCCATGCCTCCATACATATATAAAAAAAAAAATCAAATACTCACCTCACTTCTCACCTGCTGCTCCGAATCCCTCACCCGCGCCAGCGTCTTCCCGCTCTGCGCTGCCTGTGACGGCTCAGAAGAGAGCGCGGTGTAAAGACGTCACCGTGCCCTCAGACCTGAGTCGTCACAGTGCAGCAGCTGCAGAAGAAACCGGAGCTGCTGCGGAGGCACGGGGAGAGATAAGTATTGTGCCGGGACCCTGAGCAAGCAGAGGGGAGCAGGCGCTGACACCGACACCGCACCGCTCACGGGTCCCATAGCACGCCGGGGTGCCCAATGGTGAGTGGGCACCCCCGCCTGCTCTGGGCCCCGGCACTTGCCGGGTGCGCTGGGTGCTGACGCCGGCCCTGGGTGGTGGGGTGAGGGCACGGGCATGTCAAAACAGGTGGGGTTAATGCGTGACTTGCAGCTGCAACAAACTGCAGATTGGTGGTTTGTTAGGTGTGTAGAGGTTGACAACATGTCTTTCTAAGGGAAGTATTTGTCCCTATGTCTGTGACGCTCACAGCCCTCACCCTGGGAATTGGGGGGGGGGGTTACTCGGAGCCGGGTCAGATGTTGGGGGTTGCAGTCGTGGCCCGGACCCGGTCCGTTCCCAGGGCGGTCACAATAAAAGATGTAATGGGCTTTCAGGGTTGAGTGGTAATTTTCCGACTACGCCACCTACGGTTCCCGGTGACGGACACCGGCGCTGTTTCAGTCCACTGAGGCCTGTGTTACGGACAGCTAAGATGGGACGGCTCCCCGCAGGCGGAGCGGGCCTCAGGGCAGTGTGAGGAAGGATGGTGGGTGCAGTGCCGCGCAGGAAATAACAGGCTGAAGCGGGGTGTGAAGTCATCCAGGAATTTTACTCACATTCAGATGTACTTTAGCTGCAAAGCTTCCCTCTGCTCCTCGCGGCGTGCTGCGGCCACCAGGAAGGGGGTCCAGCACTTTCCAGATAGATCAGGAGCACCTGTCGAGACCCCTCTGGTGTGTGTTCCTCTCCTTGGTGAGTTCTCCCACTAAGTCTTCTCTTGACTGTGTGTGGTTAGAACTAGGTGTAAGGCCGGGTCCCACTGGATGAACGCAGGTAGAGAGGTACAGGTGGCATATGCCGCTCCGTCCGTATCCCTCCTGGGATCCACTAAGCCTCCGGGCTTTTCTGACTGAGACGTGAAGTAGCAAAGTCAGATATCGGGGGCCGGTCACCCCTCTTGCATCAGGAGTCCCTCTGACTAGGCCAGAATAAGAAATACAGGTGGCGTATGCCGCTCCGTCTGCATCCCCCTGGGATCCTTTTGCCTGTGGAGCTTGCCTCCTCTGCTCCCCTCCAGGACTTCTTAGGTAGGGACCTTGACCGGGTAGAGACAGTGGTTAACTCTGACCCGCTCCCCATCTCAAGGCCAGAGAACGAGGATGGTGTATCTTCAATAGGCTGCAGGTTCTTAGCAGAAAGCCACATTCAGCGATAAAGATCACA
This sequence comes from Phyllobates terribilis, assembly GCF_046119375.1. NCBI lineage: Eukaryota > Metazoa > Chordata > Amphibia > Anura > Dendrobatidae > Phyllobates > Phyllobates terribilis. The sequence goes on from NW_027362761.1 coordinate 811,265,645, forward strand.
ATCAAAGACCTTGAACCTAAGATGGCCGTTGATTAAATATGAATGGGTAAGTGTACCCTAAAAGTGTGTTCTCCACCCTCACCCACTACATCGTTCCCCCTATCTTTGGTTCCCCCCATCTCCTATATCCCGGGCCGGGGCAGCACCCTGGTGCATTTAGGCCCCCTACAGGACAGGAGTGGTGTAGTGTTGAATGGTGAAGTAGGGTCCTGAGAAGTGCTCCATCCTTACCCGGAAGAGGAGATACCACACCTCTACTGAGGTGCAGTACCCCTGTGGCGACTGAACCCTCAGGGGTGCCACATGTCCACAATGGGTAGATGGCACAGGGAAGGGTGCGTTGCTAGGCCAAAACCAATTGAGGTTTTCGCTTTTCGGCCTCTTGCCAAAGATCAATTGTATTATCTGTTGTCATCAGCTTCATATTTGATACATCCCCTATCTGGTTACCATATATTAAATGGATTTTATTTATTTTTTTCCCTTCTTTTTTTTCCCGCCACTTACTTTTACAGGTTAAAAGTTGCATAAGTCAGACAATGTAAATACTTGTATGCCAAAAATGACAAAAGTATTCTTGGGTTGATACCTTTTGTCATTTTTGGCATACAACTATTTACATCGATTTTCTGGCTAAGGCTGAGTTCACACGATGCGTTTTTCATGCGTTTTCGCGGCGTTTTTGCAGTTGCGTAAACGCCGCGGAAACGCATGAAAAACGCATGGTAGAAGGGCAGCAATGTTCCCCAATGGAAATCCGCATGTGCTGTGCCCATGATGCGGATTTTTCCGCAGTGTAAACGCTGCGGTCAAAAATCCGCAGCATGTCAATTAATTTTGCGGAAACGCTGCTCTTTTGCCGCCATTGACTTGCATTAGACCGCATGGAATCCGCATCACTGTATATGTTGATGCGCTTTTCATGCGGTCTAATGTGCGGATGGTACCCGGGTGTGGATGAGAGGACTCTCATCCAGACCCAGGTACCATTAAAAAAAAAAGAATAAAATAAAAAATATATATATTCTCACCTTCTGACGGCCCGCGCTGCGTCCTGCCGGCTTCCCGCGCACTTCGCGGTTGAATGAAGGACCTTCGCTGACGTCAGAGTCATGTGACGGGTCACGTGACGCTGACGTCGGAAGGTCCTACAGTCTTCACTGCCGGCAGCCGGGACCGATGAAGCAGGACACCGGGGGCCATCAGAGGGTAAAGTATATATTTATTTTTTATTTTTTGACATCACACACTATATAAATCCATGCCGGTTGCATGGATTTATATAGTGTGAAGTTGACAAGCGCTTTCCAAGTGATGCTAAAATCGCTTGGGAAGCGCTTGTCAACCCGCATGCGGAAATGAAAGTGAAGACCGCTTCATTTCCGCATGTCCCTGGCAGGAAACCGCATGTACAATCCGCATGCGTTTTTTCCTGCCAGAGAGATGCAGAAACGCTCAGGAAAAAATCCTGAGCATTTCTGCATCGTGTGCACATACCCTAACACGGTACCACAATATAACTTTGTATTGTACATCATAAGTCAGACAACAAACTCATCTTGGCTGAGCTTGACCAACTCTGCTACATCTTGAGTGTGTGCATTGCTTTAATGTAATGTAATGTAATGTGACCTATCTATATCTATCTAATCTATCCCTTCCTTTATGATGGACAGTCAGACAAGGATTTTGCTGCTTGCTGCAGGTGTGATAAGATGCAGATATAACAATGTATTTGGTTTTGCTACATGGTTGCACACACACACCACCTATCCAGCTCCCTTGTTGCCAGCTGCTATTGTTCCAATTAAACTGACCCATGAGATATAGTAGGTGCTGCAGAGAGCCATGCATTTGTTTCAGGTATTTTTGGGCGCTATGATTTCTCTCGTGAACTGTTGTCTCATTCTGGTGCAGTGCTGACTTTTCAATTTTCTGGCTGCGGATGGCAAAAAAAACACACAAGTTTGGTTTGTAGGGTGGTTGTAATCTGCTGCCTATGTCTGCCTGTCTGAGCAACCTGGTGTAATTCAGCCAGCCAGGCAGGCAGCTGGTAGTGGTTGGAATGTAGGAATGGAACACTGCGCGTGTCATAATCAGCCCCTAGCCTTTATCTGGCTGCCTCGCAAAAGACATTTTAGTCTTCAGAAGAATCTGCAGGAAAGTGACAAACAGCCGTGCTGAAGGAAAGACAGTTACTCATTAGTTCGTTAATTTGTCCTCCTCCCTCCCTAATCTGGTCTTGAGGTGCGTGGGAACAGCATGGGTGATGGGGGGAGGGCACGGACATGTCAAAACGGGCTCCAAGACCAAACTTGTGCTTTTTTTTTTTTGCCATCCACAGCCAGAAAATTTAAAAGTCAGCGCTGCACCAGAATGAAACAACAGTTCACAAAAAAATCATAGAGCCCAAAAATACCTGAAACAAACGCATTGCTCTCTGCAGCACCTACTATATCTCATGGGTCAGTTTATTTGGAACAGTAGCAGCTGGCAACAAGGGAGCTGGCAAGGTGGTGTGTGTGCAAAAAACAAATACATTGTTACATCTGCATCTTATCATACCTGCAGCAAGCAGCAAAATCCTTGTCTGACTGTCCATCAAAAAGGAAGGGATAGCTGAGATAGATAAATAACATTAAAACAATGCACACACTCAAGATGTAGCAGTTAGTCAAGCTCAGCCAAGATGAGTTTGTTGTCTGGCTTGCGCAACTTTTAACCTGTAAAATCAAGCGGCAGAAAAAACAGAAGGAATTTTTTTTTTTTTTTTTTTTAAATCCTTTTCATATATGGTACCCAGATAGGGGATGCATCAGATATGAAACTGAAAACAACAGATAATACAATTAATCTTTGGCAAAAGGCCAAAAAGCGAAAACCTGAATTGGTTTCAGCCTAGCAACGCACCCTTGCCTGCGCCATTCACCCATTGTGGACAAAGTCTCCCCATAGAAAGACATCTTGTCAACCACTAGACACCTAAAAAACATCAGTCTGCAGTTTGTTGCAGCCAGCCAGGCAGGCAGCTGGTAGTGGTTGGAATGTAGGAATGGAACACTGCCCGTGTCACAATGAGCCTCTTGCCTTTACCTGGCTGCCTCGCAAGAGACATTTTAGTATTTCGAAGAACCTGCAGGTAAGTGAAGAACAGCCATGCTAAAGGAAAGACAGCTGCTCATTCGTTCGTTAATTTGTCCTCCTCCCTCCCCTGGTCTTGAGATGCGTGGGAACAGCATGGGTAGTGGGGGGAGGGCACGGGTATGTCAAACGGGCGGAGTTAATGCGTGGCTTGCAGCTGCAACAAACTGCAGACTTATGTTTTTTAGGTGTCTAGTGGTTGACAAGATGTCTTTCTAAGGGGACTCTTTGTCCTTATGTCCACATCGGGTGGATGGCGCTGGCAAGGGTGCGTTGTTAGTCCGAAACCTATTCACATTTTCGCTTTTCTGCTTTTTGTCAAAGATCAATTGTATTATCTGTTGATATCAGTTTCATATCTGATACGGTCCCTATCTGGGTACCATATACGAAATGGATTTTTTACAATTTTTGTACCTTCTTTTTTTTCCGCAACTTGCTTTTACAGGTTAAAAGTTGTGCAAGCCAGACAACAAACTTATCTTGGCTGAGCTTGACTAACTCTGATACATTTTGAGTGTGTGCATTGCTTTAATGTTATCCATCTTTCTATCTATTGCGGTAGATCGGCTCACTCGACAGCACACGGAGGTATACACGAGAATAATGTCTCTTTAAATTCTTCCCAGGTATATTATACAGGTAGCATAAACCGTGGTGAAGTCAAAATAAACACAGCAATTTGAGCAAAAACAGGAAAACAAAACAAAGTGGTAGCACAAAGCATAGTTCTTGCGGTAGCGGGGATCTGCCCACTCAGAGTTTAGCAAAACAAACGGTTCAGCTTTTCCTTGTCTGGACACAAAGCACTGGAGTTCCTCTCTCTAACTCTACCGAACACCGAATGATTCAAAAGGCTTGCTATTTATAGCCCAGGCCACACCCTGGGGTGGAGATATGATGAACAGCCTCCCACCCGCTCTACAGCTGTTCACATAAAAACCTAGCCCTTTAAAAATGTCTGATTAACCCCTCAGCACATAACATTCTGGAGAAAACTTCAAGGTTTCACATCAACTTAGCTAATAGCCTCAGTGAAACATATTTCCCCTTAAGTACTTTGCCAATGACTTTGTCACACTATCTATCATCTGTCTATCTAGCTATTTATTCTTTCCTTTTTGATGGACAGTCAGACAAGGATTTTGCTGCTTGCTGCAGGTGTGATAAGATGTGGATGTAACAATGAATTTGTTTTTTGGTACATTGTTGCACACACACCACCTAGCCAACTCCTTTGTTGCCAGATATTGAATTTGTGTGTTTCATTCTTCGGTTGGTCAAGAGACACATGGAGTTTTGTCATGAGTCTGAATGTTGACTTTTCTTGTAGGTTGAGTTGATATTTGTTAATTGATGAATGGCTGTTATTTACCTCTTTTATCAACTCCTAAGGTTTATTGTACTGTTATCTTTGCAAGACAGGGACGCAGGGTCACTGAACAATGATGTTTGCTAATATGCTTATTATGTATTGTACCAGGCCATGCAGTTTGTTGACTTGCATTGTTTGGGTATTTATAGTTTTTCCTTCTATGTTTGCAAGTCAACATTGGGGGATGAACTGTGGATACTTGAGAAAAGCGAGTTACTATCTTGTCCTGTGGATGATGGTTTGAAGGTCAGTTGTGACCTATATAAAGGGATCTCTGCCACTGTTCCAAGTGACTCTACAGGATGTCAGCTGAAAGAACGCAGATCTGCTCCATTGACCATTGCTTTACCCTCAGAGACGTTTTGAAGAAATACAGGTTGGGACAATCAGGCCACATACCTAACTGCTCTCAGTTAGTTTCCTAAGCTTGTTACCTCATCTCTGTGGGTGCCTGTCAAAAGCGGGGTGCAACTGGTAAGGTAGTCGGCCCTGGAAGCACCGAAATCGCAGCTGCTCTAATCCCGGCGAGTCAGGGTGGGACTCTGTAATTTGCACCATCTTGGGTATTTGCTGGGACTGTTTTGTATGTTATTGTTTAGTGGTAGAAATAGCTAAAGTGGTACCCAATTAGTTTATATTAATAAGTAGCATAGGGATAAAATTTAACCTTTATTAAATAATTATTAAAAGGCCCAAAGTACAAGGTGCATGCATGAATACAAGAAGTACCAGGAAGTACAAAAAATGAAGGAAAATAGGAAACTTATACTAATAGTATTCCTATTTATAAAAAATAGGTCAATCATAACCTTAGAGGAAATATTTTTCAGGTAAATGGTGGATATTAGCAAAAGGTAAGAGGAGAAAGTGAACCTCAAAATCTGTTGTGCAATTTCTCTTGAGTACACTGATACCCCATGTGTGGGAGAAAACTACGGTTTGGACGCACATCAGGGCTCGGAAGGGAAGGAGTTACATTTTGCAATGCAGACCTTGATGGAATGGTCTGTGAACGTCAGGTCACGTTTTCAGAGCCCCTGATGTGCCTAAACAGTGGAAACGCCCAACAAGAGCCCCCTTTTTGAAACTGATCTACTGATTCCTGATATGTGAATTTAATAATGTAATGTCATACGTCAGTTGTGTAGCGTTCATCAGGTTGTCATATGGCAGTTGTATAGTGTTCGTCAGGTTGTCATATGTCAGTTGTGTAAGTCAAAAATGAATTTAGTAGTCCATGGAAGTGTGGTACCTTCTGAAGCATTCTTTCATGCACAGGCCAGGTTTGTCAGGGCAGGTGTCGCATTGATAAATGGTGCCCTGGCGACATATCCCCCTTCGGTAACACACTCGGCACCTCTTTTGTGACTTACCTTTTTTTCCTGTTTGAGGGACCTCCCCTAGGAAATGCTGGCCTGGTACAATTCGAGGTCCTTCCGTACCACAAATACTGGGGCCCGCTCCGTCACCACTGCCAAATATCAGGGCCTTGATCACTACCTCCTGGAACTGAAGATACGACGTAGAAGTCTGGCCTGCACATACTGATCGAAGGAAAGCGTTGTGCATTTCCATCTGTACGATGTGCACAGCCAGATTCTTGTACTACACCTTGGCCTTTCTCAAAACACTGTACGGCTGGAGGACTTGATCAGAGAGATCAACTCCGCCCATGTACTTGTTGTACCTAGTACACAGTCTGGTTTGACGACCTGTGTAGAGGAACCTCGTACAGTGCTGGGGGTGCTGCCATCACCTTGTATGGTGGTTAAAAGAAGGACATCCCTCTTGTCCTTGTACTTGACCACCAGCAGGTGATCGCTACATAGGGCTCTGCTCTTACCCCTTCTGAGCATCTACCCAATTAGCATCTTTGGGAGGCCTCTCTGATTTTTGCGGACAGTACGGAAGGCTGCAGTACCTCACGCAGAGAGGGACTTGAAGAGTGGGATGCTGGTATAAAAGTTACCTACGTAGAGGTGATAACCTTGATCCAGCCGTCGGTGCACCAAATCCTGTTACGCTCGCGCCCGGACTGACTAGCGTGAGCGTGATTAGTGATCCCACTGTACCATGAACCGAGGAGTGCCTGGAGGGGCGTAACTAACTATCAACCCAATCTGACCAAGGTCGCACGGCGGCTTAGTCGACTCCGTGGACCAATGAGGAACCGAGCAGAGGGACCAGGTGCGACTACAGGTCAGACCCCGGTCACAGTTGTTGACCCACACCGGGGAATACAGGAACAGGCAGGTTAGACTGGCATACAGGCAGGTGGGTATTGGCAAGTACGGCTGGTATGCAGACAGGTGGGTACTGGCAAGTACGGCTGGTATGCAGAAAGGTGGGCACTGGCAAGCACGGCTGGTGTGCAGACAGGTGGGCACTGGCAAGCACGGCTGGTATGCAGACAGGGAGATACTGGCAAGCAGGGCTGGAGTGCAGACAGGGAGGTACTAGCAGGTTGGCGCGCAGGCTGGATAGGGTCCAGTACAGACTGGAAGACAGGTACAGAGCCGCAGATGCGGTAAACAAGCAGAGTAAAGCGAAACCGCCGGAGCGGAGGACAAGGCAGAGCAGAGAGGAACCGCAGGTGCAATGGACAAGGCAGAGCAGAGCGGAACCACCGGAGCGGTGGGCGAGTCAGAGCAGAGAGAAGCCTCTGGAGCGGTGGGCAAGGCAGAGCAGAGAGAAGCCGCCGGTGCAGTGGACAAGGCAGAGCAGAGCGGAACCGCCGGAGCGGTGGGCAAGGCAGAGCAGAGAGAAGCCGCCATAGCGGTGGGAAAGGCAGAGCAGAGAGAAGCCGCCAGAGAGGTGGCCAAGTCAGAGCAGAGAGAAACCGCTGGTGCGGTGAGCAATGCAGAGCAGAGAGAAGCTGCCGGAGCGGTGGGCAAGTCAGAGCAGAGAGAAGCCGCCGGAGCAGTGGGTAAGGCAGAGTGGAGCAAAACCGCAGGTGCGGTGGACAAGGCAGAGAGGACAGGGCTCTGTTCACATGGAACAGACTGGAAAATACAGGAAGATGGCTAGAACACAGGAGGAAGGGAAAAGGGACAAGCAGAACCAGATACACACAAGGTACTTCCCATGAAGTAGCGAGTGGACACAAAACTCACAAACAGAAGTACAGAGACAACGAGTTGGAGTTAGGTGCAGGTTCAGATACTGCAGGAAAAGGGAAGGTACGGACATAGAGACAAACAGGTAACAGGCTAGGATACAGTTCAGACAGGAACTGCTACTGCAATGAGATACAAGAACGAGCCTGGGTATACAGCCCCACAGAGTGGCGGAAACAGACTAGGAGTTACAGGTAACAGGCCTGGATATACAGCCCCCAGAGTGGCAGAAACAGACTAGAAGTCAGAGATAAAAGGTCTGGGTATGCAGCACCCAGAGTGGCGGAAACAGACTAGAAGTCAGAGATAACAGGTCTGGGTATGCAGCCCCCAGAGTGGCGGAAACAGATTAGATACAGGACAGGACCAGGCAATACAGTTGCAAAGACAAACTGAGTGAAGGTGTTGCTCAGGCACCTCCTTCTGGGTGGAGGGGGTTTAAATATCCAGTGACTCACAGCAATAGGCTGGGGACGCATTAGGAGCGCGCCCACAGCAGCTATAAGAATCAGGAAGTAACCGAGCCGCCGCCCTAAGGAATCAGACAAGAGACATACACACAGCATGAACTGGAGCAAGGTTTGTAGGCTGGACTGACAGGTAAGATTGCGGTCTTGCATAGTGGGAGGTGGTGCACTATGCAAGCCCTCCGCCAGGGATGTTACAGTACCCCCCCTTTACGCCCCCTCTTCTTCAAGCCAGCAAGGGTCTTCTGCAGAGAATTTGGAGGCCAATCCTTCTCTTCAAGAGGATTACCTCTTCTGTCCATTAGAGGAAACGAAACTGGTCTCATCATCTTGGTGACTAGGATGCTTCCTCCTATCAAGCCATCCTCAGCAACAGATGAAGTGGGTGAAGTACCAGGAACAGCACACAGAAAAGTCTCTCTCCATTTGTTATCAGGTAGCACCCTGGTGGGTTCAGGAGACAACTGGAGGTCCTCCGCCTGGTTGGAGGGGTGCAGAGACTCTGGGGTAACCACCGCCTTGACGTACACTTTGCCAAGCTCACTGGATGAAGTGGGCGGCGTACCAGGTACCGGGTGTAGGAAAGTCTCTCTCCGTTTATCAGGTAGCACCCCGGGAAATTCAGGAGACAACTGGAGTACCTCCGCCTGGTTGGAGGGGTGCAGAGACTCGGGGGTAATCACTGCTTCGAAGTACATTTTGCCAAGCTTACTGGATGAAGTGGGCAGCGTACCAAGTACCGGGTGTAGGAAAGTCTCTCTCCGTTTAACAGGTAGCACTCCGAGGAATTCAGGAGACAACTGGAGGTCCTCCGCCTGGTTGGAGGGGTGCAGAGACTCGGGGGTAATCACTGCTTCGATGTACACTTTGCCAAGCTTACTGGATGAAGTGGGTGAAGTACCAGGTACTGGGTGTAGGAAAGTCTCTCTCCCTTTGTTATCAGGTAGCACCCCGGAGGATTCAGGAGACAACTGGAGGTCCTCCGCCTGGCTGGAGGGGTGCAGAGACTCGGGGGTAAACACCGCCTTGATGGACGTAGGACCAGATTTATTAGAGACGGAGGGTCCTTGCTTTAGGACCATCTTCAGACTGGTTTCAGAGATGACATGTCTGTAAGGCGGGACGGTACCTGAAGCCAGATCATTGGTACAATCATCGAGACTGTGTGGGGACAACGCCTCCGCTTCTCTTCCTTCGGAGACTTCAGCGCACAGCAAGTCAGTGACTAGCAGATCTGGTGAAGAAGAAGAAGAAACTGCTGACTGTCCTGAAGATGTGGGGACTGAACACCCCTTGTACCTTAGCAGTCCCCGAGGATACACCATACAGGATCTCCAGACCTGAGTGGGCACTAGATCTCTCGGCTCTGGACGACCTGTGGGTAAGCCAGTCAGCACCTGGAGTGTGAACTTCTTCATGTGTAATGCTCCAATCTGGAGCTTAATTTGTACAGACATATTTTGACTGTTTCTGAGTAGGGCTCGTCCTTTTGCTGACAATGCCCAAACTGGCTTCTAGAGTTGTCGGACGGGAATCAGACACCGACTCTTCAAGGCTTTAAGCCCGAAACTTCCGGTTAATCCGAGGCCTTCACTTGCCACGGAGACAGTCATGGTCATCTGTGGAGAGGAAACACTAACACCAAGGGCAGTCTCTCCTACAGGACTAATGTCTTGGGATTCTCCAACCTTCGCTGGACAAAGACCGTCAGGGGGTCTCAAACCACCGCAGCGGGACCGCAATCTGATTTTGTGACTGAGTTCTGGCTTCTGCTTTGCCTGATGAACATAGTCATCCTTCATGGATTCTGTGCGGAAAGCTGCCTCTACAGGCTGGGGAACAGGAGGTCTTTGGGAGGATAGAACCTGGCGTGAGGGTTTACCTCTACGCCTTGCACGTCTGGACTGCCTCTTGAGATTGGGAAGAGAAGTATTCTGTGGCGCATAGTCATCCTGTGTGGATTCTGGGTGAGCAGCAGTCTCTTCGGGCTGGAGAACTGGTAGGCTACCTACACACATTACCCATCGGGGCTGCTCCGGGATATTGGGATGGGAAGCTTTAGCAGAGGCATCAGGATTAGGGTCATCGAAGACCATTAGAAAGGCCACCAGGAAGGCCTGCAGGTCAAAGATGATAGGATCCCATGCTTCCCATAGGGGGGTGATCCATTTCAAGGCATCACCCGCTAGGTAGGACATCATGAATGCTACTTTAACCCGATCAGTAGGAAAATAGTGAGCATAGAACTTGAAATGCAGCATGCATTCCTCCACAAATGCACGGCTTCGTTTTGGATCCCCATAGTACCGTGGTGGATCCGCAGGAACGAGTGCTAATAGATCCATTTGGGCTGGTGCGCAAATCGCCTGGGCCATAGCTTGAGAAAAAAAAAATTCTTGGTGCACGTATTCGCCAGACAAGGATTCAAAATGTCTCTGAGAGCGAAAGGCCGTGGGGCTCAACGGGAACCATGGCCTGAGCAAACTGTTACGCTCGCGCCCAGACTGACTGGCGTGAGCGTGATTAGTGATCCCACTGTACCATGAACCGAGGAGTGCCTGGAGGGGCATAACTAAGTATCAACCCAATCCGACCAAGGTCGCACGGCGGCTTAGTCGACTCCGTGGACCAAGGAGGTGCCGAGCAGAGGGACCAGGTGCGACTCCAGGTCAGACCCCGGTCACAGTTGTTGACCCACAGCGGGGAATGCAGGAACAGGCAGGTTAGACTGGCACACAGGCAGGTGGGTATTGGCAAGTATGGCTGGTATGCAGACAGGTGGGTACTGGCAAGCACGGCTGGTATGCAGACAGGTGGGCACTGGCAAGCACGGCTGGTATGCAGACAGGTGGGCACTGGCAAGCACGGCTGGTATGCAGACAGGGAAATACTGGCAAGCACGGCTGGAGTGCAGACAGGGAGGTACTAGCAGGCTGGATAGGGTCCAGTACAGACTGGGAGACAGGTACAGAGCCGCAGATGCGGTAGACAAGCAGAGTAAAGGGAAACCGCTGGAGCGGAGGACAAGGCAGAGCAGAGAGGAACTGCTGGAGCGGTGAGCAAGCAGAGCGGAGCGAAAACCGCAGGTGCGGTGGGCAAGGGAGAGCGGAACCGCCGGAGCGGTGGACAAGGCAGAGCAGAGAGAAACTACAGGTGCGGTGGACAAGGCAGAGCAGAGCGGAACCGCCGGAGCGGTGGGCAAGGCAGAGCAGAGAGAAGCCGCCGGAGCGGTGGGCAAGGCAGAGCAGAGAGAAGCCGCCGGAGGGGTGGGCAAGTCAGAGCAGAGAGAAGCCGCCAGAGCGGTGGGTAAGGCAGAGCAGAGGGAAGCCGCCGGAGTGGTGAGCAAGTCAGAGCAGAGAGAAACCGCCGGAGTGGTGGGTAAGGCAGAGCAGAGAGAAGCCACCGGAGGGGTGGGCAAGTCAGAGCAGAGAGAAGCCGCCAGAGCGGTGGGTAAGGCAGAGCAGAGGGAAGCCGTCGGAGTGGTGAGCAAGTCAGAGCAGAGAGAAACCGCCGGAGCGGTGGGTAAGGCAGAGCAGAGGGAAGCCACCGGAGTGGTGAGCAAGTCAGAGCAGAGAGAAGCCGCCAGAGCGGTGGGTAAGGCAGAGCAGAGGGAAGCCGCCGGAGTGGTGAGCAAGTCAGAGCAGAGAGAAACAGTCGGAGCGGTGGGTAAGGCAGAGCAGAGGGAAGCCACCGGAGCGGTGGGCAAGTCAGAGCAGAGAGAAACCGCCGGAGCGGTGGGCAAGACAGAGCGGAGCGAAACCGCAGGTGCGGTGGACAAGGCAGAGAGGACAGGACTCTGTTCACATGGAACAGACTGGAAAACACAGGAGGAAGATACTGAGGAAGGGAAAAGGGACAAGCAGAACCAGATACACACAAGATACTTCCTATGAAGTAGCGAGTGGACACAACAGACTAGAAGTCACAGATAACAGGTCTGGGTATGCAGCCCCCAGAGTGGCAGAAACAGATTAGATACAGGACAGGACCTGGCAATACAGTTGCAAAGACAAACTGAGTGAAGGTGTTGCTCAGGCACCTCCTTCTAGGTGGAGGGGGTTTAAATATCCAGTGACTCACAGCAATAGGCTGGGGACGCATTAGGAGCGCGCCCACAGCAGCTATAAGAATCAGGAAGTAACCGGGCCGCCGCCATAAGCAATCAGACAAGAGACATGCACACAGCATGAACTGGAGCAAGGTTTGTAGGCTGGACTGACAGGTAAGCTCGCCGCCAGGGATGTTACAAATCCCACACAATTTTCCCACTCTCTCCCAGGACAGGGGGCATTCAGGGGGTTTGTGACGAATATGTGAAGAATATTGAAGAGATAATCCCATGCCAATCACTGTATCCTGTTTGGCAGGGGATTATAAAGGTCTACAGTTTACAGCTGTAACCGGACACTTCTGCAGCTAAGAAGAAGGGAGGAGGCAGAGAGACAGTGAGTGACAAATATCTCACAGCAGCTCCCGGCCAAGGAGCTGCTACAGGAAGACCCCCCTGGAGATCCAAGCCATGCGGCCTTCCCTTTGTGTCAGACAATTATAATTCAATACCGAGTTATGGGAATACTGTATGTCCTAGTTATTCATAACCTAGATTTTCAATATCCCAAGAAAATGGGGAATGTCACCCTGGCTTCCAGCCCTGTCTACTGAGTAGTGTTGGAGAGATACCCGGCACAGCCCCTCAAAAAACCATAGGGCCACTGTGTTTGGTCTCCACGCGTAGCAGGGGCCCGGCTGGATCCGATGCCACCAGAACCGGCTCCCTAGAACCGTCCATTAAGGAAATATAACCCATTTTAGTTTTTTGGAGTTTTTACCTGAGGGAGGTCAAGGGTAGAGATTTAGGTCCAGCAAGGGAGTGGTAAGGGAAGTGATCCAGAGAGGTTAAAAGCTTCTGCTGCCCTAGCCCAGTGCTTTTTCTCTGGGGAGGTCGCGATGACGCATTGTGTGAGGGAAGTCACAGAAAAAAGAGAGGGACCCACAAGCTTCCCATGTGGCAGCCCATCCCCTGCAAGCCAGGCCTTCCATCTGACTGGTAACTGACTCTTAATAACTGCTTATATCTTTTGTACCACTACTCTTGTGTTTGCATCTCTGATTATTGTGTATGTATAATCCTTATGTGTGTAGTGTATTGTCTAGTGTGCACTTAAGGCGATTAAATATATGTTAGAACAGTCCTGTTTGTTTTTTCCATCCTGTGTTTTGCGGTCACATGACCATCTGCCTTTATATTCCAGCTCTGCTCTTTTGGCTGTGCTGGACTTCAGTGTTGTTTGACGGTTTCTCTAGCCAGGTATTTTAGTGCCTATCTCTGTCAGTTCACTTGGTCCTTCTGGGACATCTAGTACCTTTTTGTGTTCTGCAACAACTTCTCTGTTTAGGAGGTGTCCCATTTTTGTTCCAGTCCTTAGTTCTTTTAGGGACCCTCCCCTTATGCTATAGGTCTTCGTTCAGACTAGCCAAGGACTAAGGCGGGTCTGTTCGCTAGGAACAGGCAGCCCGCTGCATCGTAGGGATTCAGCTTAGTCTTTCTGTAGGGACAGCTTTCCCCTTTCTTTCCTTAGTACATGTTGCAGATCATAACAATATATAATTTAACCATGGGCTGCTCTTTTATCTTGATCCACGAATCCTCACGTCCGTTGTTCGGTCCAACGAACATGCTACCGGAGCTGGTTTCTGGCCCGATATAAGTCCCTTTATATCTAATAGAAACTGGTGGCAGCTCTACCAGGCCAACAAGGTTCTGTTTCACTGGGGTCAGTGGAAGGAGCCTCTCAGCCTGTCAGGGGTGTGAGCAAGTGTAGTGCCACATCAGTGACTGAGTTGGCCACCTCTTCTCACTCCTGGTGCCTTCCTGTACCCGTGCGGACAGGGGGTGTCTGTAGAGAACTGTACCAATCTGACCTTACACGTTCCTGAGGGGATGCGGAACGTCACGTTGGTGCAAAGGGCAGACCTGTATCACATGTGACATCAGGCGGGTAGCGAGGTGTGGATCCTTCACAAGTGGTGGCAGCGGTGGGATTCAGCGGGGTCTCTCCAGTGCCATTCTTCACAAGTGGTGGAAGCGGTGGGATTCTGCAGTGTCTCTCCGGTGCCATTCTTCACACGGTTCAATCCGGCATTCCTTCCGTTCATAAACTTTAAACTTGTGAGTGTACCCTGAGGTACTCTCACAAAGTTTATACAGCTTAATTCCGTACCTGGCCCTCTTACTAGGCAGGTACTGCCGGAATCCTATCCTCCCCTGAAAATGAATTCGGGACTCATCCACCCAGGTGTCCCTTTGGGGCACGTACTCTTCAGCATACTTGCTGTTGAAGTGCTCGATGACCGGCCGAACTTTGAAAAGACGATCAAAGTTGGGGTCATCTCGTGCAGGACACCGTGCATTATCGTTGTAATGCAAGAACTTGTGGATGGCCTCAAAACTTGTCCGGTTCATTGCCATTCGGAACACTAGAGTGTTATACAAAACGTCAACACTCCAGTATTGCTGAACTTCTGGCTTTTTCAGGATTCCCATATGAAGGACCAGGCCCCAAAACTTCATCATTTCTACTGCGTCTACAGGAGACCAGTTAGAAAATGATGAGCGGTTTTGTGCCAAAAATTGCTGAGCATACAAATTAGTTTGGCCCACCATGAGGTCTACAAAATTCTCAGAGAAAAAGACTTTGAAAAAGTCTGTTTCTATGAGGACGGTGGTATCAAACTTGATTCCTGATTCCGCTACAAAATCAGGAATCAGTGGCTAATAATTTTTGTGCGGCGAGGTCCATATGGGGTCAGTAATGGGGGGCGCTGGTTCATCTTCTGTCCTCAGGCGTCTGCGTGGCGGTTTAACAGCACCTAAGGAGGAAAAGGAGGAGGGCGACGAGGAGTCAGAAAAATAAAGAAAGGTGCAATCCTCTCCCTCAATGTCAGTGTCGGAAGCAAGGAAAGCGTATGCCTACTCCACTGAATAGCGGGTTTGGGACGAGCGTAACATTTTTTTTTTATGTATATGGTGTGTGTGTGTCACCACTTTATTTAGTTGTGTGTGTGTCAGTACTTTATTTAGTTGTGTGTATGTCAGTGTGCTTGGTGTAAACTTTTTTTTTTCTGAAAGAAAAAGATAAAAAAAAGGAACAACCGGAGGTGGTGCAAACAGCGAGCACAAGTGCTGATCAGTGATTTGCGTCACTGATCAATGCTCGGCGGCTGCTGGATGTGCGCACAGAAGAGGGGGGAGTGTAAAACAGCGAGCATGAGTGCGGATCAGTGAACTGCATCACTGATTAACGCTCGGAGGCTGCTGGATGTGCGCACGGAGGTGGTGCAAAAGAGGGGGGGGGGGGGGAAGTGTGAAACAGCGAGCACGAGTGCGGATTAGTGATCTGCGGTCACTGATCAGCGCTCAGCCACTGCAGGAAGCATGAAAAAAAAACTGCCAAAAGTCGAGCAATCAAGTACAGATCAGCACTAGGTGGCAGGATGAGTGGTGGGAAGGGAGGAATGGGGGGAGAGGGGGATTGGGTGGATGAGGAGTGATCAAAAAACCTGCTGTGTTCTTTTTTCTGTCTGATGTCTTCTGTCACAGCAGGAGCAGCGATTGTGGTGTCACTGCAAGGCCCAGCACCATCGGGCAGCGTGACCGCCCTCTACAAAAGAAAAAAAAATCTGTGGAAAAAAAGTGTAAAACAGCAAGCACAAGTGCTGTTCAGTGATTTGCGTCACTGATCAATGCTTGGCGGCTGCTGGATGCACGCATGGAGGTGGTGCAAAGTGGGGGGATAAAAAATGGACAGGGACAAAAAAAAGTCCTGGAAAACAGCGAGCATGGATATTGATCAGTGATTTCTGTCATTGATCAGCACTCGGCCGCTGCAGGATGCACGAAAAAAAAATCGAGCGATCAAGTACCGATCAGCAATCAAGTACTGATTAGCGCTCGGTGGCAGAAAGGGGAAGGGGCTAAAAAGAGGGGGGGGGAATTGGGTGGATGAGGAGAGATGAGAGATCTACTTACCGATGTCTTCTCTCTTCTTCTTTCAGCAGCAGCAGAAGGAGCAGGCAGCAGCAGGGATTGTGGTGTCACAGGCTTCTGTAGCACCACAAGGCCCAGCATAGCAGAGATCAACAGCATGCCTGTACAAATCCTCAGCTACTATAAGGTCTTGCATGGCGGTCAAAGGTGGGTCAAAGGGCGTTCAGCGCCCGGTCACAGCACGGTCACGCTCGATGTCATCGTCAATCGCATCGATCAGAGTGGCCTGGGGCCAGGCCTGGCGTTGCCAGGCACCAGCCTAGGGTCGGTGCTCTTATAGCACAGATCCTAGGGTGGACATCAGTGTTTCAGGCAATCTGACTGCCTGAAACACTGAGAAATGCTGTGATTGGCTGTTCAGAATTGAACAGCCAATCACAGCGATCGTGGTTGCAGGGGGGCCACAACGCCCCTCAGGATGATGACACCATCTACCCTGGGGTGTAAGATGTTGCTGGAAATTTAATGCGATCGCCGCGACTTCGGTTGCGGGACAGCATTAAAGATTTGTCGTAATAGTACTTACTTGGTCCATAAGTACCAGAGCACAGGGACGTACTATTACTGTCAATGTCAGAAAGGGGTTAAAAGTTGCGCAAATCAGACAAGAAACTCATCTCGGCTGAGCTTGTAAACTGCTGTATACAGGCCTCGTCCACATCTTGAGTGTGTGCATTAATTTAATGTTATGTAATGAAATGTATCTATCTATCTACAGTATCTATCGATCTAATCTACCCCTTCCTTTCTGATGGACAGTCAGACAAGGATTTTGCTGCTTGCAGCAGGTGTGATAATGCATTTGTTTTTTGCTACATTGTTGCACACACACCACCTATCCAGCTCCCTTGTTGCCAGCTGCTATTGTTCCAATTAAACTGACCCATGAGGTCCAGTAGGTGCTGCAGAGAGCCATGCATTTGTTTCAGGTGTTTTTAGCTACTATAATTTCTCTCATGAACTGTTGTCTCATTCTGGTGCAGTGCTGACTTTTCCATTTTCTGGCTGCGGATGACAAAAAAATGTACAAGTTTGGTTTGTAGGGTGGTTGTAAATTGCTGCCTATGTCTGCCTGTCTGAGCAACCTGGTGTAATTCAGCCAGCCAGGCCGCTGGTACTTACAAATACATTGTTATATTAGCATCTTAAATCACACCTGCAGCGAGCAGCAAAATCCTTATCTGACTGTCCATCAAAAAGGAAGTAATAGATAGATAGAGGTGCTTCTCACTAAATTAGAATATCATCAAAAAAGTTAATTTATTTCAGTTTTTCAATACAAAAAGTGAAACTCGTATTATATAGAGTCATTACAAACAGGGTGATCTATATCAAGTGTTTATTTCTGTTAATGTTGATGATTATGGCTTACAGCCAATGAAAACGCAAAAGTCATTATCTCAGTAAATTACAATACTTTAGAACAACAGCTTGAAAAATGTTTTTAAAATCTGAAATGTTGGCCTACTGAAATGTATGTTCAGTAAATGCACTCAATACTTGGTCGGGGCTCCTTTTGCATCAATTACTGCATCAATGCAGCGTGGCACGGAGGTGATCAGCCTGTGGCACTGCTGAGGTGTTATGGAAGCCCAGGTTGCTTTGATAGCAGCCTTCAGCTCGTCTGCATTGTTGGGTCTGGTGTCTCTCATCTTCCTCTTGACAATACCCCATAGATTCTCTATAATAGATTCTCTATAATAGATTCTCTATAATAGATTCTCTATGGGGTTAAGGTGAGGCGAGCCAATCAAGTGATCAACCCAGTGATACTGTTGTTTGTAAACCAGGTATTGATACTTTTGGCAGTGTGGACAGGGGCCAAGTCCTGCTGGAGAATGAAATTTCCATCTCCAAAAAGCTTGTCGGCAGAGGGAAGCATGAAGTGCTCTAAAATTTCCTGGTAGACGGCTGCGCTGACTTTGGTCTTGATAAAACACAGTGGACCTACACCATCAGATGACATGGCTCCCCAAACCATCACGGATTGTGGAAACTTCACACTAGACCTCAAGCAGCTTGGATTGTGGCCTCTCCACTCTTCCTCCAGACTCTGGGACCTTGATTTCCAAATGAAATGCAAAATTTACTTTCATCTGAAAACAACACCTTGGACCACTGAGCAACAGTCTAGGTCTTTTTCTCCTTGGCCCAGGTAAGACGCTTCTGGCGTTGTCTATTGGTCATGAGTGGCTTGACACAAGGAATGCGACACTTGTAGCCCATGTCCTGGGATATGTCTGTGTGTGGTGGCTTTTGAAGCAATGACTCCAGCAGCAGTCCACTCCTTGTGAATCTCCCCCAAGCCTACTGGAACAGACTAAGGGACCTTTTAAAATGCTTTGGAAGCCTTTGCAGGTGTTTGTTAATTATTCTAATTTACTGAGATAATGACTTTTGTGTTTTCATTGGCCATAATCATCAACATTAACAGAAATAAACACTTGAAATAGATCACTCTGCTTGTAATGACTCTATATAATATATGAGTTTCACTTTTTGAATTGAAGAACTGAAATAAATTAACTTTTTTGATGATATTCTAATTTAGTGAGAAGTACCTGTAGATTCCATTACATTACATTAAAGCAGCGCACCCTTGCCTGTGCCATCCACCCGTTGTGGACATAGGGACAAAGAGTCTCGTAAGAAAGAAATCTTGTCAACCACTAGAAACCTAAGAAAACACCAGTCTGCAGTTTGTTGCAGCTGCAAGCCACGCATTACCTCCGCCCATTTTGACATGCCTGTGCCATCCCCCCACCACCCATGCTGTCCCCACACATCTCAAGACCAGGGGAGGGAGGAGGACAAATTAACAAACAAATGAGCAGCTGTCTTTCCTTTAGCGCTGCTGTTCCTCACTTTCCTGCAGATTCTTCTGAAAACTAAGATGGCTCTTGGGAGGCAGCCAGATAAAGGCTACGGGCTCATTGTGACACGCGGAGTGTTCCATTCCTACATTCCAACCACTACCAGCTGCCTGCCTGGCTGGCTGAATTACACTAGGTTACTCAGACAGGCAGACATAGGCGGCAGTTTACAAGCACCCTACACATCAATCTTGTGCGTTTTTCTTTTGTCAAAATTGAAAACAGAAAATTGAAAAGTCAGCGCTTCGCCAGATTGAGACAACAGTTCACGAGTGACATGATAGAGCCCAAAAACACCTGAAATAAACGCATGGTTCTCAGCAGCACCTACTGGATCTCATTGGTCAGCTTAATTGGAACAGTAGCAGCTGGCAACAAGGGAGTTGGCTAGATGGTGTGTGTGCAAAAATGTAGCAAATATCAAATACATTGTTACATCTGCATCTTATCACACCTGCAGCAAGCAGCAAAATCCTTGTCTGACTGTCCATCACAAAGGAAGGGATAGATTAGATACATAGATAGATAAACAGATAGATAGATTACATTAAAGCAATGCGCCAGCCAGCTCAGAGAAGCTGTAGCACGCCGGCTCCCAGTGTCCAATTGTATTTGTGTCTTTCAGATGTGAGTACAATTGAAACTCTGATTTCCGGGTCAGAGAAACTCCAGCAGAGTGATCAGCTCATGTGATCACGCTGCTGACGTCACTCACCAGAAGCGGCCATTGGTGGTGACTGCTCTGTGCTTCATGGCTGAAGACATCGAAGATGTCATGGAGGGGAAGATTTATTGTGGGGGGTGATTTATGGTATGGCTGGGGGGATATTTACTATGGGGGAGATTTATTTTACTGTGGGGGGGGGATTTACTATAGGGGGAGATTTATGGTATGCTGGGGGGAGATTTACTATGGGGAGGAGATTTACTATGGGGGGTGATTTATGGTATGGCCGTGTGGAAATTTACTATGGGGGAAATTTATTGTATGACTGGGGGAAGATTTATTTTATGGTTGGGGATGATTTTTTTTAAATCAAATGTTTTTTATAAATTTTTATAAAGATTTTCACAAAGGTAAAAATAAAACAAAAAAAACAAAAACCAGACAAACATTGGAGAAAGACAATTCTCCACCCCCCAACCTTAAGAAGCATTAACCACTTCGCGCCAGAGCCTGTTTTTGCCTTCGTGACTGGGCCAATTTTTTCAATTCTGACCACTGTCACTTTATGAGGTAATTACTCTGGGACGCTTCAACGGATCCCCCTGATTCTGAGACTGTTTTTTCGTGACATATTGTACTTCATGATAGTGGTAAAATTTCTTTGATATCACTTGCGTTTATTTGTGAAAAAAGTGGAAATTTGGCGAAAATGTTGAAAATTTTGCAATTTTCAAACTTTGAATTTTTATGCCCTTAAATCAGAGAGATATGTCACACAAAATAGTTAATAAATAATATTTCCCACATGTCTACTTCACATCAGCACAATTTTGGAACCAAAATTTTTTTTTGTTAGGAAGCTATAAGGGTTAAAAGTTAACCAGCGATTTCTCATTTTTACAACAAAATTTACAAAAACATTTTTTTAGGGACCACATCTTATTTGAAGTGACTTTGAGGGGCCTTTATGACAGAAAATTCCCAAAAGTGATACCATTCTAAAAACTTCACCCCTCAAGGTGCTCAAAACCACATTCAAGAAGTTTATTAACCCTTCAGGTGCTTCACAGGAATTTTTGGAATGTGGAAGAAAACAATGAACATTTAACTTTTTTTCACAAAACTGCTACTTTAACCTCAAATTTTTAATTTTCACAAGGGCAGC
Source organism: Phyllobates terribilis (assembly GCF_046119375.1). Taxonomy (NCBI): domain Eukaryota; kingdom Metazoa; phylum Chordata; class Amphibia; order Anura; family Dendrobatidae; genus Phyllobates; species Phyllobates terribilis. Next base: position 811,286,496 of record NW_027362761.1, read on the forward strand.
CAGAAAAAATGGACCCCAAAATGTGTTGTGCAATTTCTCCTGAGCACGCTGATACCCCATATGTGGTGCAAAGCCACTGTTTGGGCGCACGGCATGGCTTGGAAGGTAAGGAGCGCCATTTGACTTTTGGAATGGAAATTTGACTGGAATCGATAGCGGACGCCATGTTGCATTTGGAGAGCCCCTGAGGTGCCTAAACAGTGGAAACCCCCAACAAGTGACCCCATTTTGGAAACTAGACCCCTCAAGGAACTTATCTAGATGTGTGGTGAGCACCTTGGACCCCCAGGGGCTTCACAGAATTTTATAATGTTGAAGTGTGAAAATAAAAAAACACATTTTTAACACAAAACTGCTACTTTAGCCTCAAATTTTTAATTTTCACAAGGGCAGCCAGAAAAAATGGACCCCAAAATATGTTGTGCAATTTCTCCTGAGCACGCTGATACCCCATATGTGGTGCAAAGCCACTGTTTGCGCGCACGGCATGGCTTGGAAGGTAAGGAGCGCCATTTGACTTTTGGAATTGAAATTTGACTGGAATCGATAGCGGACGCCATGTTGCATTTGGAGAGCCCCTGAGGTGCCTAAACAGTGGAAACCCCCAACAAGTGACCCCATTTTGGAAACTAGACCCCTCAAGGAACTTATCTAGATGTGTGGTGAGCACCTTGAACCCCCAGGGGCTTCACAGAATTTTATAATGTTGAAGTGTGAAAATAAAAAAACACATTTTTAACACAAAACTGCTACTTTAGCCTCAAATTTTTAATTTTCACAAGGGCAGCCAGAAAAAATGGACCCCAAAATGTGTTGTGCAATTTCTCCTAAGCACGCTGATACCCCATATGTGGTGCAAAACCACTGTTTGGGCGCACGGCATGGCTCGGAAGGTAAGGAGCGCCATTTGACTTTTGGAATGGAAATTTGGCTGGAATCGATAGCGGACGCCATGTTGCATTTGGAGAGCCCCTGAGGTGCCTAAACAGAGGAAACCCCCAACAAGTGACCCCATTTTGGAAATGACACCCCTCTGGGAATTCATCTATGGGTTTAGTGACCATTTTAACTCAATGGATGATTTCCAGAAACAAGCACGCAATGGAAGGTTTAGATTCTGGAGAACCCCCCCTGGAAATTAAGTGAGCTCTACTCGAATGTGTCATTCACTAAATTAACCAAATGTTTGAATGACAAATTGGGATACATTTTTACAGTTTAAAAACGTGGTTCTGTGTGGAAGATTTTAAAGCAGCCAGTGACGCATAAGGCTGGCAATGATGGGCATTGTGGGCAATAGTAGCGGGTATCACGCCTCATTCCTCTCTTAGTACATACACGACATCTTTTCTGGGGGTTCCTTCTTGTTTCCGTTGCTGGAATAAGTGCAATAAAATGTCGCTCAGTGAGTCTTTTCACATCCTCAGATTCTAATGGATGAGCGGGGCTAACACTTTGAAAGACAAGATTTTCAATTACCTTTTCTTGATAATCAAGAAAAGGATCTGAATTTCCTGCTTTTTTGTACAACACAAAAGAATTGTATGTGGCCACCTGAAACAAATAAATAACCAACTTTTTATACCAGGTATAGGACTTTCTTGATACCTGGTATGTCTGTAGAACCTGGTCTGCAAGGTCCACACCCCCCATGTGTTTGTGGTCGTCAATGACTGACACAGGTTTTTGCTTCGGAGTGGTGGATCCTAGTTCTACAATGGCCCTTGTGGCATCTGTGTGGATCGAGCTGAGGACAAAAATATCCCTCTTATCCCTATATTTCAGGGCAAGCAGCTCTCCGTTGCGTACAGCCCCTGACTGCCCCTTTTGGAACTTTTGGTTGACCAATGGCTGTGGAAACCCCTGACGGTTTTTACGAATGGTCCCACAAGCCCCGATGTTGTGTTCAACCAGACTTTTAAATAGGGGTATGCTGGTGTAATAATTGTCCACATATAGATTGTAGCCTTTTTGAAAAAATGGACTTATCAGCTCCCAAACAATTTTTCCAGATGTCCCTAGATAAGTAGGGCATCCTGGTGGGTTTAGTTGGCTATCTTTCCCCTCGTATATGCGAAAAGCGGATGTGTATCCGCCTGAACTTTCGCACATTTTATAGATCTTTATTCCAAACCTTGCCCTTTTAGATGGGATAAATTGCTTGAGGTGCAGTCTTCCTTTGAATTTTACAAGGGACTCATCTATAGAAATATTTTGTGTTGGGGTGAAGAGCCTTAAGAATTTTTCTGACAAATTTTCAATGATGGGTCTAATTTTATATAACCTGTCATGTTCTGGGGCATTTCTGGGCAGGCATTGACTATTGTCGTTAAAATGCCAAAACCGCATGAGCATTTCATAACAGGTCCTAGGCAGAACGACTGAAAACATAGGGGTGGCTTGAACAGGGTGGTTGGACCAGTAGGATCGAATGCTCTGTTTTTTAACAAGCCCCATAACAAATGTAAGTCCTAAAATTTTTTTTATTTCCGGGACATTAGTTGGTGTCCATAAATTTGCCCTAGCATAGTAAGATCGGGGATTCTGGCTTATGAATTGGGATGCATATAAATTTGTTTGCACGACAATATGCTCTAGCAAGCTGTCTGTAAAAAACAAATTAAAAAAATGAATTGGTCCAAAATCTTCCACCTCCACATTTATACCAGGAATGGCGTTGAAATCAGGGCTGAATGGAGCAGCCGAATCCGAAGCCTCCCATCTGGGAAATGCTAGATCATGTGGCAAAGCCCATTGTACACTGGCGTGCGCCAATTCACTAGTAGCAGGGACAGCGCTTGTACTGGGCAATGTTCCCTGATTTGGAGACGTTTCTCCAGTAGCGCTATTTGCCCCTATTGCTGTACTGGTCCTTGGGCTTGAGGATGGACCAGAATCACTGCTCATTTCTGAGCTCTCAGTGTCACCGCTACTAAAGCCCTCAAAATCCATATCTCCATCTGAGATTGCACTGTCATCACTATCAGAACACAGCAGGGCATACACCTCTTCTGCAGTATAAGTCTGACGGGCCATTTTATTTTTATATTTTTTGACTGGACTGAACGGACCGGACTGAACGGACGGGACCGGACTGGACTGACCGGACTGACTGACTGACAGGACTGACTGACTGGACAGACTGATCTGACAGGACTGACTGACAGGACTGACTGATCTGACAGGACAGACTGATCTGACAGGACAGACTGACTGATCTGACAGGACTGACTGATCTGACAGGACTGACTGACAGGACAGACTGATCTGACAGGACTGACTGACAGGACAGACTGATCTGACAAGACTGACTGATCTGACAGGACAGACTGATCTGACAGGACTGACTGATCTGACAGGACTGACTGATCTGACTGATCTGACAGGACTGACTGATCTGACAGGACTGACTGACAGGACTGACTGATCTGACAGGACTGACTGACTGACAGGACTAACTGATCTGACAGGACTAACTGATCTGACAGGACTAACTGATCTGACAGGACTGACTGACTGACAGGACTAACTGATCTGACAGGACTGACTGATCTGACAGGACTGACTGACTGACTGATCTGACAGGACTGACTGACTGACTGATCTGACAGGACTGACTGACTGACTGATCTGACAGGACTGACTGATCTGACAGGACTGACTGATCTGACAGGACTGACTGATCTGACAGGACTGACTGATCTGACAGGACTGACTGACTGACTGACTGATCTGACAGGACTGACTGACTGACTGACTGATCTGACAGGACTGACTGACTGATCTGACAGGACTGACTGACTGATCTGACAGGACTGACTGACTGATCTGACAGGACTGACAGGACTGACTGATCTGACAGGACTGACTGATCTGACAGGACTGACTGATCTGACTGATCTCACAGGACTGACTGATCTGACAGGACTGACTGACTGACTGATCTGACAGGACTGACTGACTGACTGATCTGACAGGACTGACTGATCTGACAGGACTGACTGATCTGACAGGACTGACTGATCTGACAGGACTGACTGACTGATCTGACAGGACTGACTGATCTGACAGGACTGACTGACTGATCTGACAGGACTGACTGATCTGACAGGACTGACTGACTGATCTGACAGGACTAACTGATCTGACAGGACTGACTGATCTGACAGGACTGACTGACTGATCTGACAGGACTGACTGACTGATCTGACAGGACTGACTGACTGACAGGACTGACTGATCTGACAGGACTGACTGATCTGACAGGACTGACTGACTGACTGATCTGACAGGACTGACTGATCTGACAGGACTGACTGATCTGACAGGACTGACTGACTGATCTGACTGACTGGACTAACTGATCTGACAGGACTGACTGACTGATCTGACAGGACTGACTGACTGATCTGACAGGACTGACTGACTGACAGGACTGACTGATCTGACAGGACTGACTGACTGACAGGACTGACTGATCTGACAGGACTGACTGACTGATCTGACAGGACTGACTGACTGATCTGACAGGACTGACTGACTGACTGATCTGACAGGACTGACTGATCTGACAGGACTGACTGATCTGACAGGACTGACTGACTGATCTGACAGGACTGACTGACTGACAGGACTGACTGATCTGACAGGACTGACTGACCTGACAGGACTGACTGACTGATCTGACAGGACTGACTGACTGATCTGACAGGACTGACTGATCTGACAGGACTGACTGACTGATCTGACAGGACTGACTGACTGATCTGACAGGACTGACTGATCTGACAGGACTGACTGATCTGACAGGACTGACTAACCCTAACTCTTACTTTCTTTTTTATTTTATTTTTTTCACTTTTACAGTGGCAAGGCTGACAGCTCTTGTCACACTGTTTCTCCTCTGCTCTCTCAGTGAGATCGGAGGAGAAACAGTGTTTTATCAGCCAGATCGCCTGGGAAAGTTTGTTGCTAAAACAAACTTCCCTGGTGATCTCTCTGATTGGCTGGTGTGACGCTGACATCATCGAGACCTGAGCCAATCAGGTCTCGATGATGTCAGAGGTCACAGCACCGGGATCCCCGCCGCTCCTGAGGTATGTGGGGGGTCCCGATCGCCGACCACCGGCTGTCACTATCTTTTAAATGCCGCGATCGCTATGGATCGCGGCATCTAGAAGATAGGAACAGGTTAACATCATGGGGACCTGATCCAATCAGGTCCCCATGATGCCACATGTCAGAGCTATCGCTCTGAACTGGTACCGCAGCGCTAGCAGGACCCTGGGGGTCCTGAGCGCTGGGGGACCACCCACCGTTTTTAAACGTCGGCACTGCACAGAGCCCAGCAAGCGCTGACGTTTATGTACAGTGGGCGGTCGGGAACCGGTTAAACAGGAGTTATTTATACATTTTGGCTCTGCAAAACCAGCATAATTAGATGAACAAATATTTGAACATGGTAACAATAGTCAATCCAATTACATATAACTTGTAAATTTAGAGATAACATCTCTTTATAGGTATATGCCTTTTTCCAAATTTACTAGCCAATTAACTTTATCAATAAATTCTGATCTGTTATCTATTTTTGGGCTATCAATTTTCTTGCCATATACTGTGGGGGGAAAAAAGTATTTAGTCAGCCACCAATTGTGCAAGTTCTCCCACTTAAAAAGACGAGAGAGGCCTGTAATTGACATCATAGGTGTTGAGGGAGGGCAGTAATGACCCTTCACGGTTGACAAAGTGAGTGTCAAATTATTATGTTACAAGGTTGATTGCGCAATCCAATAGAAAACCAGACGGAGGCAAAGCTCTGTATGGGGGGATTCAAGAATCTCTAACCCCGTTTATTTCTACTTAGCATTTTAGATTGTTTTGAGTTTATTAATATCCAATCACCTACAGCCATACTACAAGCTTGAACCAATGTTAGTACAATTATTACGGAAATACACATATGGTCATATTATCGTTAGTTCGGTGCATGGTGGAAAGTTACAAGGTTGTACATCCCGGCTCAGACTAGCTAGATAACAGGAGCAGGGTGTCTCATAGAATGTTCCTGAGAGAAAAGGTTAGTGTGGGAAAGTTGCATGTGAATCAAGAGGAAAGAAGGAAAGAATGTATGTTATGCAGAGAGTATAATAACATGATTTTGAAGCAAGCAGACAAAATGGAGTTGCCATAGCTTGAATATCAATATGTCCTTTACATAGGTAGACCTCAGCTATGAGAGACAAAATGAGAAAACAAATCCTGAAAATCACATTGTCAGATTTGGAAAGAATTTTTTTTCAAATTTTGGTGGAAAATAAGTATTTGGTCAATTACAAAAGTTTATCTCAATACTTTGTTATATATCCTTTGTTGGCAATGACAGAGCTCACATGTTTTCTGTAAGTCTTCACAAGGTTGGCACACACTGTTGCTGGTATGTTGGCCCATTCCTCTATGCAGATCTCCTCTAGGGCAGTGATGTTTTGGGGCTGTCGCTGGGCAACACGGACTTTCAACTCCCTCCAAAGGTTTTCTATAGGGTTTAGATCTGGAGACAGACTAGGCCACTCCAGGACCTTGAAATGCTTCTTACGAAGCCACTCCCTCATTGCCCTGGCGGTGTGCTTGGGATCATTGTCATGCTGAAAGACCCAGCCACGTTTCATCTTCAATGCCTTTGCTGATGGAAGGAGGTTTGCACTCAAAATCTCACGATACGTGGCCCTATTCATTCTTTCATGTACATGGATCAGTCGTCTTGGTCCCTTGGCAGAGAAACAGCCCAAAAGCATGATGTTGCCACCCCCATGCTTCACAGTAGGTATGGTGTTCTTTGGATGCAACTCAGCATTCTTTCTCCTCCAAACACGACAAGTTGTGTTTCTAATTTTGTTTCATCTGACCATATGACATTCTCCCAATACTCTCCTGGATCATCTAAATGCTCTCTAGCAAACTTCAGACGGGCCCGGACATGTAATAGCTTAAGCAGGAGGACACGTCTAGCACTGCAGGATCTGAGTCCCTGGTGGCGTAGTGTGTTACTGATGGTAGCCTGTGTAACGTTGGTCCCAGCTCTCTGCAGGTCATTCACTAGGTCCCCCCATGTGGTTCTGGGATTTTTGCTCACTGTTCTTGAGATCATTTTGACCCCACGGGGTGAGATCTTGTGTGGAGCCCCAGATCGAGGGAGATTATCAGTGGTCTTGTATGTCTTCCATTTTCTAATTATTGCTCCCACAGTTGATTTCTTCACACCAAGCTGCTAGCCTATTGCACATTTAGTCTTCCCAGCCTGGTGCAGGTCTACAATTTCGTTTCTGGTGTCCTTCGACAGCTCTTTGGTCTTCACCATAGTGGAGTTTGGAGTTTGACTGTTTGAGGTTGCGGACAGGTGTCATTTATACTGATAAGTTCAAACAGGTGCCAGTACTACAGGTAATGAGTGGAGTACAGAGGAGCCTCTTAAAGAAGAAGTTACAGGTCTGTGAGAGCCAGAAATTTTGCTTGTTTGTAATTGACCAAATACTTATTTTCCACCAAAATTTGTCTAATTTGGAAAGAATTTTTTTTCAATGTGATTTTCAGGATTTTGTTTTCTCATTTTGTCTCACATAGTTGAGGTCTACCTATGATGTCAATTACAGGCCTCTCATATTTTTAAGTGGGAGAACTTGCACAATTGGTGGCTGGCTAAATACTTTTTTTCCCCACTGTATAACATACGTACCACCTCTATTTTGCCATACTCATCAATAGTCAGATCTTCAACATATCCCAGTATACATATTAATGGTGAAAGCTTTACGTCAATTGAATAAACCCTGTTAATCATTGTTACAACACTCTTCCAATAGGACACCAAGTTAGGACAGTTCCACATCATATGAAGCATATCTGCTATGTTAGTTTTGCATCTAGGATAGTGGGGACTTGAACTAAATCCTATGTTAAATAAGAATTGAGGTGTTCTGTATACCTGGTGTATCACATATATATGGGACAGTCTATGGGATTCACTTAAAGACAGCTGTGGAACTCTCTCCAGTATATCTGACCAGTGATTTTCCTCTATGGGTCCCATTACACTCTCCCATTTCTCTTTTGATAGCATCGGGTGGTTTGTCAATATAATGTCTAAGAGAATGTTATAAAATAATGAGATCAGTGTAGATTAGCTATTCTCTGTATTATTGAGTTTCGGGGTACCCCCCCTTCCAGAACAATGCCTTCCGCCTGATATGCGTGCCTAAATTGTACGTATTTATATAATTCAGAGGGAGGTAACCCATATTCGCTTTGCAGCTGTGAGAATTCCTTAATCACATCACCTATTGGCACTTGATTAAGTCTGTTTAAACCCTTGGCGCTCCAGGAGCCAAATCCCACCAGTTGGTATAGATTTGGAAGCCATGGAGTGTTCCATAATGAAGTAAATTGCGAAGCACTTTCTATTCCTTGTAATTTTTTCACCGTCCCCCAAAGTTTGTGACATAACAGCATAGTCAGTATTTGCCTCCAAGTGTCCCAAACTTATGTGCCCCATAGAGTTTATCTGATTGGAAATAATGCTGTAGCAACATGCGCTGAGCTCCCCCTCCCCCAGGGTCGTCCCATCCCCGGATATGTTGAAGCTGAGATGCCACATAATATACCCATGGGTTAGGAACCGCAAGCCCTCCCATTGTTTTGTTTCTTTGCAATGTTTCCAGTTTAATTCTTAGAGTCTGATTGCCCCATATTCATTTTCTAAGCTCCTGACTGATTTTAAAGAAAAACCTCCGATTTATCCACATTGGGGAGTTGTGTAGAACATACAGCACTTGTGGCATCCAGATCATTTTGACCAGGTTAGCACAGCCCACAACCGACAACGGTAACTTAGACCAGGCGCCTAGTTTACCTCTAAATTTCATTAAGACTGGATCAAGATTCTACTTCTCATAATCATTTATTTTTGCCGATATATTGATGCCTAAATATTTAAACTCCCATACCACTTGTAAACCCGAGTTAATGTAGTGGAAAGCATTCTCATCTGTATTATCCAATGGAAGTATGACTGATTTGCTCCAATTTATCTTCAGACCAGAGTATTTTCAAAATGTTTCTATCGTTTCCATTGCTATAAGCAGGAACTCAGAAGTTTTATTCAGAAATAATAAGTGTCATCAGCGTATAACGCGACCTTCTCTTCACTATTCCCTCTATGAAACCCAACTATTCCTGGATGCTCCCTGATAACCAATGCTTTCTGTGGGAAGCCCGTCTAGTCCTGGCGATTTGTTATTAGCCATAGAGGCTACTGCCATTTGTAACTCCTCCAGCTGTAATGGTCTATTTAAAAATTCTTCTTTACTGCTGAATGTCGGTAGTTTGATTTCCCTCAAGTAGGATAAGATCTGTTCTCTATTAAATTGCAGTTTGGATGCATATAAATCTTTATAAAATTCTAGCAGAGTGATTGAGATCTGGTCAGTCTAGTTTACTACAACTCCTTCCTTGTCCGTCAAAGCACCAATAAAAACTCCCCATCGGGGCTCTTGCTATCACGGCCAGTAATTTTCTGCCTTCTCCCCCTCCTCGAAGAAGTGTGTCTGGGCAAACATGCATTTATTTTTAGCTGTTTTACACCGGTTAGTATAAATTTCTCTCCTGTAGATCTAACTCTATCCCATAAAAACTGTTTTGTCTTAGTTTTGGATCTGTTAATGGCCTGTATTAAAACTCCTCGTAAGCAAGCTTTCATGGCATCCCATAATGTGATTTGCTACACTCGTTTGTCATTTTCCTTAAAACAGTGTTCTAAGGTAGATGTGATCAGTGTAATATCTATCATTTGAAGCCAGAAGGGATTCACGGCCCACATAGTCGGAGAATCTAGCGGCCTGGGTGAAAAACAAAGAGTAGTCAGCAGGGTGAATGATCTGATAGTGCTCTGGGTAAATGTTCCACTGTTCTTACCAAGGGGGAAATATGTTCTGTGCCCAATACGATAATGTTTTATGTGTCTTAGAATAGCAAGAAAATTGTCTAGTGTTAGGATATTTGAGACGCCATATGTCCACTAATGATAGTTCTGATAGTATTTCTCCAAACTTAGTTATGGGGGCAGTTTTTGTAGCAGTGTCTGATTTATATCTATCGCAATATGGATGAACAACATTATTGAAATCTCCCATGCAAAGGACTGGAACTCCCGGTATCTTATTCATTAGTGAAGCAATATTTTTCAAAGTAATGTTGTTATATGGAGGAGGAACATAGACTGCCACAAGTAGAATTTCTTTTGTGAATATTTGCGGATAAGCACATAGGCAGGGATTGCTTGGCGTCCCCCGGATGCCAAGCCTGTGAAATAAAGAATTGATTAAAGTGCTTTTCTCTGCAATCAGACCTCTGCTATGGGCCATACAGGTAAGTATAGATTTACTTTTCTATACCCTATATGGCCATAGTGGAGGTCTGATATCACCCAGGGGTGTGAAAGATTCCCTTTACGGATGGCATCTCTGTCTTTGTAGTGCAGAAGCTTTATTAATACTGGACGTGGAGGAGCCCCTGGTGGCAGTGGCCGGGTTGGCATCCTGTGAGCCCTTACCACAGCAAAGAGGACAGACAGGCAATCAGTCCCAAACAAAGAACGTAACCATGTCTCAAATTACTCATTCGGATTATTGCTCTCAGTTTTTTCAGGGACACCAATCACCCTTATATTATTTCGCTTGAGTCTGTTCTCCAAATAATCTGCTTTAGCTAATAGGGCCATGATCTGTTGTCCATGTGTGTGGCTGTCCTGTGATATCTGAGACTGTTTATCCTCCAGATCACTGATTCTGTCCTCTGCTGCTGTAGTGCGGTCTTTAACCTTTTGTAGCCCTTGCCTCATAAAAGAAAGTTCCTCTTTAATCTCTCCCATCTGACTGCTAAGTGAGGCTAAAGCAGATCCATATTACAGCCATTAACACATCTTTTATCGTGGGCTCATTAATGTGCTGAGCTGTATTATGGTGGGAAGCAGTGATTTCTGGCTGAGGCCGCAGGGCATAGGAATTTGCAGAGTCATTATCAGCAGTGATATTGAATTCCTCTGAGAGCACAGAGAAACGATTAGACACCTCAATGAATTGTGTCTGTGCCTCATTGCCAGTGCAGGCTCCTGTATCAGGATTTCTAGCGAAGCCAGCCAGCCTCAGTGCTGTGCCTGCAGCCACTGACTTCCCTGTTCTGGTACCTGCTGCAGAGGAGCCTGTGCCATCTTGAAAGCCTCCATTCCCTCCTGCTGCTGCTCCCCGTCATCTTGCTGCTGCTCCTCCGGCCATGATCGCTCCTCCAATGCACACTGGTATGTGCTAGGACATGTTTGGAAGGGGTAATACCGCGTTTTATGAAGTTAGGGGCTCAGTGGAACCTCCGGCAGGCTAGTTATCCCAGGAGCTCTTCTAGCACACTTTCACTCACATGTCCGGCCAGGCCACGCCCCATGAATGGGGATGATTTACTGTGGGGGGAGATATATTTTAAGGCTGGGGGAGCTTTACTATGGGGGGGCTATTTATTGTATTGCTGGAAGGAGATTTATTCTATGGCTGGTGGGAGATTTATTATACGGCTGGGGGAGATTTAGTGTAGGGGGGGATTGATTCTATGGCTGGTGGGAGATTTATTATACGGCTGGAGGAGATTTATTGTATGGCGGGGGGAGATTTATTGAGGGGGGGAGATTTATTGTGGGGGAGATTTATTGTGGGGGAGATTTATTGTATGGCTGGGAGAAATTTATTGTATGGCTGGGGGAGATTTATTGCTGGGGGAGATTTACTGTCCAGCTGGGGGATGATTTTTTGTGGGGGGGGGTTTATTGTATGGCTGGGGGAGATTTATTGTGGGTGGAGATTTATTGTGGGGGGGCAGATTTATTGTATGGCTGGAGGATGATTTTTTGGGGGGAGATTTATTGTATGGCTGGGAGGAGATTTATTGAGGGGGGAGATTTATTGTATGGCTGGGGCAGATTTATTGTATAGCTGGGGGAGATTTATTGTATGGCTGGGGGAGATTTAGTGTGGAGAGAGATTTATTGTATAGCTGGGGGAAGATTTAGCGTGGGGGGAGATTTATTGAGGGGGTAGATTTATTGTATGGCTGGGGAAGATTTATTGTGGGTGGAGATTTATAGTATGGCTAGGGGAGATTTATTGCATGGCTGGGGGATGACTTTTTTGTGGGGGGAGATATATTGTATGGCTGTGGGGAGATTTATTGTGTGGCTGTGGGGAGATTTATTGAGGGGGAGATTTATTGTATGGCTGGGGGAGATTTATTGAGGGGGAGATTTATTGAGGGGGAGATTTATTGTATGGCTGGGGGGAGATTTATTGTATGGCTAGGGGAGATTTATTGTATGGCTGGTGGAGATGTATTGCATGGCAGAGGGGAGATTTATTGTATGGCTGGGGGAAGATTTATTGAGGGGAGAGATTTATTGTATCACTGGGGGGAGATTTATTTAGGGGGGAGATTTATTGTATGGGTGGGGGAGATTTATTGTGGGTGGAGATTTATTGTGGGTGAGATTTATTGTATGGCTGGGGGATGATTTTTTGTGGGAGGAGATTTATTGTATGGCTGGGGGAAATTTATTGTATAGCTTGGGGAGATTTATTGTGGGGGAGATTTCTTGTATGACTGGGAGAAGATTTAGTGTGGGGAGAAATGTATTGTATGTCTGGGGAGAGATTTATTGAGGGGGGAGATTTATTGTATGGCTTGGGGAGATTTATTGTGGGTGGAGATATATTGTGGGGGGAGATTTATTGTATGGCTGGGGGAGATTTATTGTGGGGGGGATTTATTGTATGGCGTGGGGGGGATTTATTGAGGGAGGAGATTTATTGTATGGCTGGGGGAAGATTTATTTAGGGGGGAGATTTATTGTATGGGTGGGGGAGATTCATTTTGGGTGGAGATTTATTGTATGGCTGGGGGAGAATTATTGTATGGCTGGGGGGAGATTTATTGTGGGGGACATCCATTGAATGGCTGTGAAGATTTATTGTATGGCTGGGGGAGATTTATTGTGGGGGGAGATTTATTGTATGGCTGGGGGAAGATTTAGTGTGGGGAGAGATTTATTGTATAGCTGGGGGGAGATTTATTGACGGCGGAGATTTATTGTATGGCTGGGGGAGATTTATTGTGGGTGGAGATTTATTGTGGGGGGAGATTTAATATATGGCTAGGGGAGATTTATTGTATTGCTGGGGGAGATTTATTGTGGGGGGGAGATTTATTGAGGGGGAGATTTATTGTATGGCTGGGGGGAGATTTATTGTATGGCTAGGGGAGATTTATTGTATGGCTGGGGAGAATTATTGTGGTGGGGATTTATTGTATGGCTGGGGGAGATTTATTTTATGGCTGGGGGAGATTTATAGTATGGCTAGGGGAGATTTATTGTATGCCTGGGGGATGACTTTTTTTGTGGGGGGAGATTTATTGTATGGCTGTGGGGAGATTTATTGAGGGGGAGATTTATTGTATGGCTGGGGGAGATTTATTGAGGGGGAGATTTATTGTATGGCTGGGGGAGATTTATTGTGGGTGGAGATTTATTGTGGGAAGAGTTATATTGTATGGCTGGGGGAGATTTATTGTGGGGGGGAGATTTATTAAGGGGGAGATTTATTGTATGGCTGGGGGGAGATTTATTGTATGGCTAGGGGAGATTTATTGTATGGCTGGGGGAGAATTATTGTGGTGGGGATTTATTGTATGGCTGGGGGAGATTTATTGTATGGCTGGTGGAGATGTATTGCATGGCAGAGGGGAGATTTATTGTATGGCTGGGGGAAAATTTATTGAGGGGAGAGATTTATTGTATGGCTGGGGGGAGATTTATTTAGGGGGGGGATTTATTGTATGGGTGGGGGAGATTTATTGTGGGTGGAGATTTATTGTGGGTGAGATTTATTGTATGGCTGGGGGATGATTTTTTGTGGGAGGAGATTTATTGTATGGCTGGGGGAAATTTATTGTATAGCTTGGGGAGATTTATTGTGGGGAGATTTCTTGTATGACTGGGGGAAGATTTAGTGTGGGGAGAAATGTATTGTATGTCTGGGGAGAGATTTATTGTATGGCTTGGGGAGATTTATTGTGGCTGGAGATTTATTGTGGGGGGAGATTTATTGTATGGCTGGGGGAGATTTATTGTATGGCTGGGGGAGATTTATTGTGCGGGGGATTTATTGTATTGCTGGGGGGAGATTTATTGAGGGAAGAGATTTATTGTATGGGTGGGGGAGATTCACTTTGGGTGGAGATTTATTCTATGGCTGGGGGAGAATTATTGTATGGCTGGGGGGAGATTTATTGTGGGGGACATCTATTGAATGGCTGTGAAGATTTATTGTATGGCTGGGGGAGATTTATTGTGGGGGGAGATTTATTGTATGGCTGGGGGAAGATTTAGTGTGGGGAGAGATTTATTGTATAGCTGGGGGAAGATTTATTGACGGCGGAGATTTATTGTATGGCTGGGGGAGATTTATTGTGGGTGGAGATTTATTGTGGGGGGAGATTTAATATATGGCTGGGGGAGATTTATTGTGGGGGGGAGATTTATTGTATGGCTGGGGGGAGATTTATTGAGGGGGAGATTTATTGAGGGGGAGATTTATTGTATGGCTAGGGGAGATTTATTGTATGGCTGGGGGAGAATTATTGTGGTGGGGATTTATTGTATGGCTGGGGGAGATTTATTGTATGGCTGGGGGAGATGTATTGCATGGCAGGGGGGAGATTTTTTGTATAGCTGGGGGAGATTTATTGTGGCGGGGAGATTTATTGTATGGCTGGGGAGAGATTTATTGAGGGGGAAATTTAATGTATAGCTGGGGGAGATTTATTGTGGGGAGAGATTTATTGTATGGCGGGTAGGAGATTTATTTAGGGGTGAGATTTATTGTATGGTCTTCTAGCACACTTTCACTCACATGTCCGGCCAGGCCACGCCCCATGAATGGGGATGATTTACTGTGGGGGGAGATATATTTTAAGGCTGGGGGAGCTTTACTATGGGGGGGGCTATTTATTGTATTGCTGGAAGGAGATTTATTCTATGGCTGGTGGGAGATTTATTATACGGCTGGGGGAGATTTAGTGTAGGGGGGATTGATTCTATGGCTGGTGGGAGATTTATTATACGGCTGGAGGAGATTTATTGTATGGCGGGGGGAGATTTATTGAGGGGGGGAGATTTATTGTGGGGGAGATTTATTGTATAGCTGGGGGAGATTTATTGTATGGCTGGGAGAAATTTATTGTATGGCTGGGGGAGATTTATTGCTGGGGGAGATTTACTGTCCAGCTGGGGGATGATTTTTTGTGGGGGGGGGTTTATTGTATGGCTGGGGGAGATTTATTGTGGGTGGAGATTTATTGTGGGGGGGCAGATTTATTGTATGGCTGGAGGATGATTTTTTGGGGGGAGATTTATTGTATGGCTGGGGGAGATTTATTGTGGGGGGGAGATTTATTGTATGGCTGGGAGGAGATTTATTGAGGGGGGAGATTTATTGTATGGCTGGGGCAGATTTATTGTATAGCTGGGGGAGATTTATTGTATGGCTGGGGGAGATTTAGTGTGGAGAGAGATTTATTGTATAGCTGGGGGAAGATTTAGCGTGGGGGGAGATTTATTGAGGGGGTAGATTTATTGTATGGCTGGGGAAGATTTATTGTGGGTGGAGATTTATAGTATGGCTAGGGGAGATTTATTGCATGGCTGGGGGATGACTTTTTTGTGGGGGGAGATATATTGTATGGCTGTGGGGAGATTTATTGTGTGGCTGTGGGGAGATTTATTGAGGGGGAGATTTATTGTATGGCTGGGGGAGATTTATTGAGGGGGAGATTTATTGAGTGGGAGATTTATTGTATGGCTGGGGGGAGATTTATTGTATGGCTAGGGGAGATTTATTGTATGGCTGGGGGAGATTTATTGTATGGCTGGTGGAGATGTATTGCATGGCAGAGGGGAGATTTATTGTATGGCTGGGGGAAGATTTATTGAGGGGAGAGATTTATTGTATCACTGGGGGGAGATTTATTTAGGGGGGAGATTTATTGTATGGGTGGGGCAGATTTATTGTGGGTGGAGATTTATTGTGGGTGAGATTTATTGTATGGCTGGGGGATGATTTTTTGTGGGAGGAGATTTATTGTATGGCTGGGGGAAATTTATTGTATAGCTTGGGGAGATTTATTGTGGGGGAGATTTCTTGTATGACTGGGAGAAGATTTAGTGTGGGGAGAAATGTATTGTATGTCTGGGGAGAGATTTATTGAGGGGGGAGATTTATTGTATGGCTTGGGGAAATTTATTGTGGGTGGAGATTTATTGTGGGGGGAGATTTATTGTATGGCTGGGGGAGATTTATTGTGGGGGGGATTTATTGTATGGCGTGGGGGTGATTTATTGAAGGAGGAGATTTATTGTATGGCTGGGGGAAGATTTATTTAGGGGGGAGATTTATTGTATGGGTGGGGGAGATTCATTTTGGGTGGAGATTTATTGTATGGCTGGGGGAGAATTATTGTATGGCTGGGGGGAGATTTATTGTGGGGGACATCCATTGAATGGCTGTGAAGATTTATTGTATGGCTGGGGGAGATTTATTGTGGGGGGAGATTTATTGTATGGCTGGGGGAAGATTTAGTGTGGGGAGAGATTTATTGTATAGCTGGGGGGAGATTTATTGACGGCGGAGATTTATTGTATGGCTGGGGGAGATTTATTGTGGGTGGAGATTTATTGTGGGGGGAGATTTAATATATGGCTAGGGGAGATTTATTGTATTGCTGGGGGAGATTTATTGTGGGGGGGAGATTTATTGAGGGGGAGATTTATTGTATGGCTGGGGGGAGATTTATTGTATGGCTAGGGGAGATTTATTGTATGGCTGGGGAGAATTATTGTGGTGGGGATTTATTGTATGGCTGGGGGAGATTTATTTTATGGCTGGGGGAGATTTATAGTATGGCTAGGGGAGATTTATTGTATGCCTGGGGGATGACTGTTTTTGTGGGGGGAGATTTATTGTATGGCTGTGGGGAGATTTATTGAGGGGGAGATTTATTGTATGGCTGGGGGAGATTTATTGAGGGGGAGATTTATTGTATGGCTGGGGGAGATTTATTGTGGGTGGAGATTTATTGTGGGAAGAGTTATATTGTATGGCTGGGGGAGATTTATTGTGGGGGGGAGATTTATTAAGGGGGAGATTTATTGTATGGCTGGGGGGAGATTTATTGTATGGCTAGGGGAGATTTATTGTATGGCTGGGGGAGAATTATTGTGGTGGGGATTTATTGTATGGCTGGGGGAGATTTATTGTATGGCTGGTGGAGATGTATTGCATGGCAGAGGGGAGATTTATTGTATGGCTGGGGGAAAATTTATTGAGGGGAGAGATTTATTGTATGGCTGGGGGGAGATTTATTTAGGGGGGAGATTTATTGTATGGGTGGGGGAGATTTATTGTGGGTGGAGATTTATTGTGGGTGAGATTTATTGTATGGCTGGGGGATGATTTTTTGTGGGAGGAGATTTATTGTATGGCTGGGGGAAATTTATTGTATAGCTTGGGGAGATTTATTGTGGGGAGATTTCTTGTATGACTGGGGGAAGATTTAGTGTGGGGAGAAATGTATTGTATGTCTGGGGAGAGATTTATTGTATGGCTTGGGGAGATTTATTGTGGCTGGAGATTTATTGTGGGGGGAGATTTATTGTATGGCTGGGGGAGATTTATTGTATGGCTGGGGGAGATTTATTGTGCGGGGGATTTATTGTATTGCTGGGGGGAGATTTATTGAGGGAAGAGATTTATTGTATGGGTGGGGGAGATTCACTTTGGGTGGAGATTTATTCTATGGCTGGGGGAGAATTATTGTATGGCTGGGGGGAGATTTATTGTGGGGGACATCTATTGAATGGCTGTGAAGATTTATTGTATGGCTGGGGGAGATTTATTGTACGGCTGGGGGAAGATTTAGTGTGGGGAGAGATTTATTGTATAGCTGGGGGAAGATTTATTGACGGCGGAGATTTATTGTATGGCTGGGGGAGATTTATTGTGGGTGGAGATTTATTGTGGGGGGAGATTTAATATATGGCTGGGGGAGATTTATTGTATTGCTGGGGGAGATTTATTGTGGGGGGGAGATTTATTGTATGGCTGGGGGGAGATTTATTGAGGGGGAGATTTATTGAGGGGGAGATTTATTGTATGGCTAGGGGAGATTTATTGTATGGCTGGGGGAGAATTATTGTGGTGGGGATTTATTGTATGGCTGGGGGAGATTTATTGTATGGCTGGGGGAGATGTATTGCATGGCAGGGGGGAGATTTTTTGTATAGCTGGGGGAGATTTATTGTGGCGGGGAGATTTATTGTATGGCTGGGGAGAGATTTATTGAGGGGGAAAT
This sequence comes from Phyllobates terribilis, assembly GCF_046119375.1. Lineage (NCBI taxonomy): Eukaryota > Metazoa > Chordata > Amphibia > Anura > Dendrobatidae > Phyllobates > Phyllobates terribilis. The sequence goes on from NW_027362761.1 coordinate 811,304,991, forward strand.
TTAATGTATAGCAGGGGGAGATTTATTGTGGGGAGAGATTTATTGTATGGCGGGTAGGAGATTTATTTAGGGGTGAGATTTATTGTATGGGTGGGGGAGATTTATTGTGGGGGAGATTTATTGTAATGCTGAGGTAGATTTATTGTATGGCTGGGGATGATTTTTTGTGGGGGGAGATTTATTATATGGCTGGGGGAGATTTATTGTATGTTTGGGGAGATTTATTGTGGGGGAGATCTATTGTATGGCTGGAGGAGATTTATTGTATGGCAGGGGGAGATTTATTGTGGGGGAGATTTATTGTATGGTTGGGGGAGATTTATTGTGCGGGAAGATTTATTGTGTGGCCATTGGGAGATTTATTGTATGGCTGGGGGAGATTTATTGTGGGAGAGATTTATTATATGACTGGGGGGAAGATTTAGTGTGGGGGGGAGATTTATTGCATGGCTGTGGGAGATTTATTGTATGGCTGGGGGATTTATTATATGGCTGGGGAAGATTTATTGTGAGGGGAGATTTATTGTATGACTTGGCAAAGATTTATTGTGGGGGAGATTTATTGAATGGCTGGGGAGATTTATTGTATGGCTGGGGGAGATTTATTGTGGAGGAGATTTATTATATGGCTAGGAGACGATTTAGTGTGGGGGAGATTTATTGTATTGCTGGGGGAGATTTAGTGTGGGGGAGATTTATTGTATGGTTGGGGGGATTTATTGTATGGCTGGAGAAGATTTATTGTATGGCTGGGAGAGATTTATTATATGGCTGTGGAGATTTATTGTATGGCTGGGGGAGATTTATTATATGGCTGTGGAGATTTATTGTATGGTTGGGGGAGATTTATTGTATGGCTGGGGTAGATTTATTGAGGGTGGAGATTTATTGTATGGCTGCGGGGAGATTTATTGAGGGGGAGATTTATTGTATGGCTGGGGGAGATTTATTGTTGGTGGAGATTTATTGTGGGGAGAGATTTTTTGTATAGCTGGAGAAGATTTATTGTATGGCTGTGGGATGATTTTTTGTGGGGGGAGATTTATTGTTTGGCTGGGGGAGATTTTTTGTGGTGGGGATTTATTGTATGGCTGGGGGAGATGTATTGCATGGTAGGGGGAGATTTATTGTATAGCTGGGGGAGATTTATTGTGGGGGGAGATTTATTTTATGGCTGGGGGAAGATTTAATGAGGGGAGAGATTTATTGTATGGCTGGGGTGAGATTTATTGTGGGTGGAGATTTAATGTATGGCTGGGGGAGATTTATTGTATGGCTGGAGGATGATATTTTGTGGGGGGAGATTTATTATATGGCTGAGGAAGATTTATTGTATAGCTGGGGGAGATTTATTGTACGGCTGGTGGAAGATTTAGTGTTGGAAGAGATTTATTGTATGACTGGGGGTTAGATTTATTTAGGGGGGAGAATTATTGTATGGCTGGGGGGGAGATTTATTATGGGGAAGATTTATTTAATGGCTGTGAAGATTTATTGTATAGCTGGGGGGAGATTTATTGAGGGCAGAGATTTATTGTATGGCTAGGGGATGATTTTTTGTGGGGGGAGATTTATTGTATGGCTGGGGGAGATTTAATGTGAGGGTGGATTTATTGTATAGCTGGGGGGAGATTTATTGAGGGAGGAGATTTTTTGTATGGCTGGGGGATGATTTAGTGTGGGGAGAGATTTATTGTATGGCTGGGGCGAGACTTATTGAGGGGCAGATTTATTGTATGCCTGCGGGATGATTTTTTGTGGGAGGAGATTTATTGTATGGCTGGGGGAGATTTATTGTATGGTTTGGGGAGATGTATTGTATGGCTGAGGGGGTTTATTGTGGGTGGAGATTTATTGCATGGCTGTGGGAGATTTATTGTATGGCTGAGGGGATTTATTGTGGGAGATTTATTGCATGGCTGGGGGGATTTATTGTGGGTGGAGATTTATTGCATGGCTGTGGGAGATTTATTGTGGGTGGAGATTTATTGCATGGCTGTGGGAGATTTATTGTATGGCTGGGGAAGATTTATTGTGGGGGGAGATTTATTGTATGGTTTTGGGGGAGATTTATTGTGGGGAAGATTTATTGAATGGCTGGGGTGATTTATTGTATGGCTGGGGGAGATTTATTGTGGGGGAGATTTATTATATGGCTGGGGGGAAGATTTAGTTTTGGGGGGAAATTTATTGTATGGCTGGAGGAAGATTTTTTTGTGGGGGAGATTTATTGTAAGGCTGGGCGAGATTTATAGTTTGGCTGGGGTAGATTTATTGTGGTGGGGATTTATTGTATGGCTGGGGGAGATTTATTGTATGGCTGGAGGAAGATTTATTGTGGGGGAGATTTCTTGAATGACTGGGTAGATTTATTGTATGCCTGGGGGAGATTTATTGTGGGGGAGATTTATTATATGGCTGGGGGAGATTTATTGTGGGTGGAGATTTATTGAGGGAGGAGATTTTTTGTATGGCTGGGGGAGATTTATTGTATAGCTGTGGGAGATTTATTGTGGGGGGAGATTTATTGTATGGCTGGGGGGAGATTTATTGAGGGAGGAGATTTTTTGTATGGCTGGGGGATGATTTAGTGTGGGGAGAGATTTATTGTATGGCTGGGGCGAGACTTATTGAGGGGCAGATTTATTGTATGCCTGTGGGATGATTTTTTGTGGGGGCAGATTTATTGTATGGCTGGGGGAGATTTATTGTATGGCTGGGGGAGATTTATTGTATGGCTTGGGGAGATTTATTGTATGGCTGAGGGGATTTATTGTGGGTGGAGATTTATTGCATGGCTGTGGGAGATTTATTGTATGGCTGGGGGGATTTATTGTGGGTGGAGATTTATTGCATGGCTGGGGGAGATTTATTGTATGGCTGGGGGGATTTATTGTATGGCTGGGGAAGATTTATTGTGGGGGGAGATTTATTGTATGGCTTGGCGGAGATTTATTGTGGGGAAGATTTATTGAATGGCTGGGGAGATTTATTGTATGGCTGGGGGAGATTTATTGTGGAGATTTATTATATGGCTACGAGACGATTTAGTGTGAGGGAGATTTATTGTATGGCTGGGGGAGATTTAGTGTGGGGGAGATTTATTGTATGGTTGGGGGGATTTATTGTATGGCTGGAGAAGATTTATTGTGGGAGGAGATTTATTGTATGGCTGGGAGATTTATTGTGTGGGGAGATTTATTGAATGGCTGGGGAGATTTATTGTATGGCTGGGGGAGATTTATTGAGGGGGGATATTTATTGTATAGCTGGGGGAGATTTATTGTATGGCTGTGGGGAGATTTATTGAAGGGGAGATTTATTGTATGGCTGCGGGGAGATTTATTGTATAGCTGGGGGAGATTTAATGTGAGGGTGGATTTATTGTATAGCTGGGGGGAGATTTATTGAGGGAGGAGATTTTTTGTATGGCTGGGGGATGATTTAGTGTGGGGAGAGATTTATTGTATGGCTGGGGCGAGACTTATTGAGGGGCAGATTTATTGTATGCCTGCGGGATGATTTTTTGTGGGAGGAGATTTATTGTATGGCTGGGGGAGATTTATTGTATGGTTTGGGGAGATGTATTGTATGGCTGAGGGGGTTTATTGTGGGTGGAGATTTATGGCATGGCTGTGGGAGATTTATTGTATGGCTGAGGGGATTTATTGTGGGAGATTTATTGCATGGCTGGGGGGATTTATTGTGGGTGGAGATTTATTGCATGGCTGAGGGGGTTTATTGTGGGTGGAGATTTATGGCATGGCTGTGGGATATTTATTGTATGGCTGAGGGGATTTATTGTGGGAGATTTATTGCATGGCTGGGGGGATTTATTGTGGGTGGAGATTTATTGCATGGCTGTGGGAGATTTATTGTATGGCTGGGGGGATTTATTGTTGGTAGAGATTTATTGCATGGCTGTGGGAGATTTATTGTGGGTGGAGATTTATTGCATGGCTGTGGGAGATTTATTGTATGGCTGAGGGGATTTATTGTGGGAGATTTATTGCATGGCTGGGGGGATTTATTGTGGGTGGAGATTTATTGCATGGCTGTGGGAGATTTATTGTATGGCTGGGGGGATTTATTGTTGGTAGAGATTTATTGCATGGCTGTGGGAGATTTATTGTATGGCTGGGGAAGATTTATTGTGGGGGGAGATTTATTGTATGGTTTTGGGGGAGATTTATTGTGGGGGAGATTTATTGAATGGCTGGGGAGATTTATTGTATGGCTGGGGGAGATTTATTGTGGGGGAGATTTATTATATGGCTGGGGGGAAGATTTAGTTTTGGGGGGAAATTTATTGTATGGCTGGAGGAAGATTTTTTTGTGGGGGAGATTTATTGTAAGGCTGGGCGAGATTTATAGTTTGGCTGGGGTAGATTTATTGTGGTGGGGATTTATTGTATGGCTGGGGGAGATTTATTGTATGGCTGGGGGAAGATTTATTGTGGGGGAGATTTCTTGAATGACTGGGTAGATTTATTGTATGCCTGGGGGAGATTTATTGTGGGGGAGATTTATTATATGGCTGGGGGAGATTTATTGAGGGAGGAGATTTTTTGTATGGCTGAGGGAGATTTATTGTGGGGGGAGATTTATTGTATGGCTGGGGGAGATTTATTGTGGGGGTGTATTTATTGTATGGCTGGGGGGAGATTTATTGAGGGAGGAGATTTTTTGTATAGCTGTGGGAGATTTATTGTGGGGGGAGATTTATTGTATGGCTGGGGGAGATTTATTGTGGGGGTGTATTTATTGTATGGCTGGGGGGAGATTTATTGAGGGAGGAGATTTTTTGTATGGCTGGGGGATGATTTAGTGTGGGGAGAGATTTATTGTATGGCTGGGGCGAGACTTATTGAGGGGCAGATTTATTGTATGCCTGTGGGATGATTTTTTGTGGGGGCAGATTTATTGTATGGCTGGGGGAGATTTATTGTATGGCTGGGGGAGATTTATTGTATGGCTTGGGGAGATTTATTGTATGGCTGAGGGGATTTATTGTGGGTGGAGATTTATTGCATGGCTGTGGGAGATTTATTGTATGGCTGGGGGGATTTATTGTGGGAGGAGATTTATTGTATGGCTGGGAGATTTATTGTGTGGGGAGATTTATTGAATGGCTGGGGAGATTTATTGTATGGCTGGGGGAGATATTTATTGTATAGCTGGGGGAGATTTATTGTGGGGGGAGATTTATTGTATGGCTGTGGGGAGATTTATTGAAGGGGGGATTTATTGTATGGCTGCGGGGAGATTTATTGTATGGCTGGGGGAGATTTATTGTGAGTGGAGATTTATTGTGGGGAGAGATTTATTGTATGGCTGGGGGAGATTTATTGTATGGCTGGAGGATGATTTTTTGTGAGGGAGATTTATTGTATGGCTGGGGGAGATTTATTGTATGGCTGGGGTAGATTTATTGTGGTGGGGATTTATTGTATGGTTGGGGGATATTTTTTGTATGGCTGGGGGATATGTATTTCATGGCAGGGGGAGATTTATTGTATGGCTGGGGGAGATTTATTGTATGGCTGGGGGAAGATTTATTGAGGGGAGAGATTTTTTGTATGGCTGGGGGATGATTTTTTTGTGGGGGGAAATTTATTGTATGGCTGGGGGAGATTTATTATATGGCTAGGGGACGATTTAGTGTGGGGGGAGATTTATTGTATGGCTGGGGGAGATTTATTGTGGGGAGATTTATTATATGGCTAGGGGACGATTTAGTGTGGGGGGAGATTTATTGTATGGCTGGGGGAGATTTATTGTATGGCTGTGGGAGATTTATTGTGGGGGAGATTTATTGTATGGCTGGGGGAAGATTTAGTGTTGGGAGAGATTTATTGTATGGCAGGGGGGAGATTTATTGTATGGCTGGGGGAAATTTATTGTGCGTGGAGATTTATTTGATGCCTGGGGGAAGATTTAGTGTGGGGAGAGATTTATTGTATGGCCGGGGGGGGAGATTTATTGTGGGTGGAGATTTATTGCATGGCTGTGGGAGATTTATTGTATGGTTTGGGGGAATTTATTGTTGGTAGAGATTTATTGCATGGCTGTGGGAGATTTATTGTATGGCTGGGGAAGATTTATTGTGGGGGGATATTTATTGTATGGTTTGGGGGAGATTTATTGAATGGCTGGTGAGATTTATTGTATGGCTGGGGGAGATTTATTATGGGGGAGATTTATTATATGGCTAGGGGACAATTTAGTGTGGGGGGAGATTTATTGTATGTGTGGGGGGAGATTTATTGTATGGCTTGGGAGAGATTTATTGTATGGCTGGGGGAGATTTATTGTGGGGAGATTTATTATATAGCTAGGGGACGATTTAGTGTGGGGGGAGATTTATTGTATGTGTGGGGGAGATTTATTGTATGGCTGGGGGAGATTTATTGTGGGGGAGATTTATTGTATAAAATGTACCTGTTTGGTCAAGTATGGCTAACCGTATAGTACCTCAAAACCGTATGATAGTACGATAATTTAGATCACTCTGGAAAAAAGGAGGATGAAGGTCAATAAAGAACACAGTGGGAGGTTGGAGGGACTATGATGACAATCGGTGGTTTACCTGAGTTAGAGAGAAGTAGCTTTAGTTCAGTCGAGTTCTGTACCTATGAGGTAGTGCTGGTTATACACTCCAACCCAGGGTGAAAGGTCTAAGAATTAAGAAGATTAGATATTCCTTTGCAATTGGTTTGGAGAGCTAAGTTATTTATTGGGGTAAATTACCTGAAGTTGGAATGTTGAATATCTGCGGGATACCCAGCTGTGCAGTGGGTGTTGATTTATCCCTACAGTGTGGTGAGGATTGGTAGGAACCTTTTAATTTCCTCCCTGTCCCTGGGGTATGACCCTTTGGGTGATGGTAGGAGTGTTTATTTCTGCGTGACGTTAGTCCTATAGTTGCATCCACTTGTGTGTAACTTAGTCTGAGTATACTGTCGGTTCTAGTATGTTTTGATTTATTAAGTCCCTTGCAAAAAAGTTGGCCGAGGATGGACAGCCAGCAAGAAGTCCGCACTGTGCTGGTGTTGTTTCTAGATTAACAATGTTGCCCAGCGATGATAGCGGTGCTTAGAGAGCATGTAGACTGGCTGATGCTGGTGTAACGTTCGGTTGAGCAGCAGTCTGGGTGGTACTAATTACGTACCTGCGGATGCGGTGGGTGCCGGCAGTGGTCCGGAGTTGTTGAGGAGCTTGTGGGCTCACTGACCTTTTCAAATAGAGGGCTGCTCAATGAATTCTTGCAGCGTTGGTGTCTCGCAGCACATGGAGTCCCGGTTGAAGGCTCCAGTGGTAGCGGGCACAGGATAGTCGGCGGTAGCGCTCGTAGCAGGAGAGGACCTGCGTGACGTAGCATCTTGTGGTTTCCCGGGATGAGATAGGGCGGATAACACTGAGGACCTTTCCTATGTGTTTCGGATTTCACGGAATCCTTCGTCAGATTTATTGTGGGAGATTTATTGTATGGCTGGGGGAGATTTATTATGGGGGAGATTTATTATATGGCTAGGGGACAATTTAGTGTGGGGGGAGATTTATTGTATGTGTGGGGGGAGATTTATTGTATGTGTGGGGGGAGATTTATTGTATGTGTGGGGGGAGATTTATTGTATGGCTTGGGGAGATTTATTGTGGGGAGATTTATTATATGGCTAGGGGACGATTTAGTGTGGGGAGAGATTTATTGTATGTGTGGGGGGAGATTTATTGTATGTGTGGGGGGAGATTTATTGTATGTGTGGGGAGAGATTTATTGTATGTGTGGGGGGAGATTTATTGTATGGCTGGGGGAGATTTATTGTGGGGAGATTTATTATATAGCTAGGGGACGATTTAGTGTGGGGGGAGATTTATTGTATGGCTGGGGGAGATTTATTGTGGGGAGATTTATTATATAGCTAGGGGACGATTTAGCGTGGGGAGAGATTTATTGTATGTGTGGGGGAGATTTATTGTGGGGGGGATTTTTTGTAAGGCTGGGGGGAGAATTATTGAGGGAGGAGATTTATTGTATGGCTGGGGGAGATTTATTGTGGGGGGAGATTTATTGAATGGCTGTGGAGCTTTATTGTATGGCTGGGGGAGATTTATTGTGGGGGAGATTTATTGTATGGCTGGGGGAAGATTTAGCGTGGGGAGAGATTTATTGTATGTGTGGGGGAGATTTATTGTGGGGGGGATTTTTTGTACGGCTGGGGGGAAAATTATTGAGGGAGGAGATTTATTGTATAGCTGGGGGAGATTTATTGTGGGGGGAGATTTATTGTATGGCTGGGGGAAGATTTAGTGTGGGGAGAGATTTATTGTATGGCTGGGGCGAGATTTATTGAGGGGAGATTTATTGTATGGCTGGAGGATGATTTTTTGTGGGGGGAGATTTATTGTATGGCTGGGAGAGATTTATTGTATGGCTGGGAGAGATTTATTGTATGGCTGGGGGAGATTTATTGTATGGCTGGGGGAGATTTATTGTGGGGGAGATTTATTGTATAGCTGGGGGAGATTTATTGTGGGGGGAGATTTAGTGTGGGGAGAGATTTATTGTATGGCTGGGGCGAGATTTATTGAGGGGAGATTTATTGTATGGCTGGAGGATGATTTTTTGTGGGGGGAGATTTATTGTATGGCTGGGAGAGATTTATTGTATGGCTGGGAGAGATTTATTGTATGGCTCGGGGAGATTTATTGTGGGGGAGATTTATTGAATGGCTGTGGAGCTTTATTGTATGGCTGGGGGAGATTTATTGTGGGGGAGATTTATTGTATGGCTGGGGGAAGATTTAGTGTGGGGGAGATTTATTGAGGGCGGAGATTTATTTATGGCTGGGGGAGATTTATTGTGAGTGGAGATCTATTGTGGGGGGAGATTTATTGTATGGCTGGGGGGGGATTTATTGTATGGCTGAGGGGAGAGTTATTGAGGGAGGAGATTTATTGTATGGCTGGTGGAAGATTTAGTGTGGGGGGAGATCTATTGAGGGGGAGATTTATTGTATGGCTTGTTGGACATGTGGCTGGGGCAAGATTTAGTGTAGGGGGGGATTTGTTGTATGGCTGGGGGGCAGATTTCGTGTAGGGGGGATTTTGTGTGTGGGGGATTGGTGCGGACACAGAATGGGGAGGATGGGTGCGTACACTATATGGGGAGTGAAGGAGGGGAATGTATGCGGACACAGTATAGGGAGCGAGGGTGATCCGATGTGTGCAGACACAGTATGGGCAATTGGGGGGATGTGTGAGGGGGTAAATATATGAGGAAGCAGTATGGTTAGCAGGGGGATGTGAGAGAGGACAGTATGAGGAGGGGAGGGGGAAAGATGTGAGGAGACAGTATGGGGGGGGGAAAGTGTGAATGGGCACAGAATAAAGACTGAGTAGTGTTGGGGGTGTAGTATAGGGGGACAGTGTAAGGTCATCGCCTGGAGGGGACAGTAAGCCAAGGAGGTGGAGTGTGATGAGAGGGAACAGTATAGAGACTGGGCCCTATAGGGGGGACACAGTGTGAGAGGATGAAGAAGGGGCCCAGTATGGTAAGGAGAGGACAGTGTGGAGAGCATGTACCATAATAGAGACAGTGTGTGGGTCATATTTTGTGCAGGGAATATATCGAGGGGCAATTATTTATTCAGGGGCTCAGCGTAGGGCATATATTTTTTATTCAGGAGCATTATAATGACACTGCTATCTTTAAGGGAAACGTGTAAGGATGTGCTGCAGAAGACCGGTGAAGATGGAAGTTTGCAGATACGAGCAGTGGATGAGAAAAGTCATCATGGCGTCTGGAAAAGATGAAGAAGAAAAGAAAGAGAACAACTCCAGAGACGTTAACTATCAGGTACCTGGATGTAAATGTTTTTTGTGATGCTGACTAATTCTCAAGTTTTTATTTGTTATTAGCATTAAAGGGGTTGTTCAAGTTTGTGATTAGTCAGCAGTCATTCTATGTGACTGCAGACTTCTGAATTCTCACAGTGCACATTGCAAGCTGTCAGGATTCTCTCTTGCCGGCGATTTGCATACATGCGGTCATGTGCCGACTAGACATGCGTGGGCTCACTTAATGAAAATGAATTGAATGAGGCTGGACACGTCTAGTCAGAATGTGGCCAGAAGTATACAAATCACATATTTGTGCAAGGGAGAATCCTAAAAGTGTGCAGTGCATGTGTGGCACCCCAGGGGTCTGGTTTCCCACAGTAATGTAATGTTATGTCTGAGAGCAGGTGGGAGGTCCTTTGGTCAGGGATCCTGTGCATGCCACACCTCCTGCCCAGTCTTGGGAGGGGAAGACCTTCCCCTATATAAACCCGTGGCTGAAGCAGGGTTATTCAGTCAAGGAGAGTAGAGACAAGAAACAGTCACAGGAAGAAACAGCAGAAGCTCAGTGGGAGCAATACTACTACAAGTCAGGGGCTGGCAGCTGCAGAGCTCGCCCTGACTGAGAAGCTTTCTTACCGGACCCGGCGTCCGAGGCTGTGGGGACTAACTCTTACCCAGCAGCAGAAGCCGACCGGCAGGGGATTTCAGGTCCTCAGGCCCAGAAACCCGAAGGCACGGTCACACGCGTGGGACCAGCGCCGCCATCGTGGAGCGGAAGCCATTAGAAGGCCCCGAGTCACCGGCCATACGGGTGAGCACCACACGGTACACTCAGGGACGTGGGCTACTTATATCCGCTTCTAGCAAGGTAGCCAGAAGAGTACAGTCAGTTTGGGAGGCCTACAACTCCGCCTGGCCAGGAGAGATCCCATCTGCTCAAGGACTGACCAGGCCCCGTTCGCTAGCAAGTACTCCGGGAGGGTCTATCGTTGTTACCAGTAAAGACCCTGAATTACACCGCACCGTCTCTGAGTGGTTCCTGCTACCCTCATCTTCCACGTCGGCTGCCCTGAGGCCATACCCCTCCCGTTGGGGGTTATACTATCACGCTGCACAATTCTACACCGGCCTCAGCGGTCTGCCCTGCAGCGGCAGCTCCATAGCTGCAAATCAACGGGTGGCGTAGTCGACACTCAAATAACATCTATCAAGACTGCCACACACTGAGTTGACTCCCTGGGCACGGACCGGGTCCCCGCCACTCGGAGACTACAACCCTCATCTGATCCGGTTCCGGGTAAGCCCCCGTGCGCGAGACGCTGCGCGACACAGCAGGCCCAGGGGCGCGTCAACTTTGGCATAGTCGGCAGGATTTCGTGCCCGCAACCACCGGGTACTGCGTGCCTGAAAAAGAGACTTTTAAAACTTACCATCCGTGAAGTTTTCCCGCCATCGGTGAAGATTCCCGCCATCCGGCGCCATTTTCAGCCTTCTTCCCGCCATCTGTGAAGATTCCCGCCATCCGGCGCCATCTTCAGCCTTCTTCCCGCCATCCATGGAGTTTTCCCGCCGTTGGACGCCATCTTGAGGACGCCGCGCGGGAAGAAGAGGAGCGTGGACTCCGAAAGCGCGCGAGAACTGAAGCCCCGCCTCACGTCCGGACGTTGCGTAAGGTCCTGGAAGGAGCCCAGCAGACGCCGACGTCACCGGAGCGCGACGGAAGGTCCTCAACCCTGACGATCTACTGCGGAGCCGCGGCCTACGGAACAGGATCATCGCAAGGTAGGCCACGGTCCACTAGGGGGGAGAAGGATGTCGGATACGGAGGAGAGCTTCATTGCCTCAACCCCCGCCAGCGCCACCGCTGCTGCAGTTATGCCCTTCACCATGCCCTATATCCCGGGAGCAGCTTGGCTACCCCAGTACTCAGGGGAGTCACATACCCTGCATGACTTTAGAGAAAAGCTGGATAGCCTCTTCCAGGTGTACCCCCTCACAGAAGAGCAAAAAGTGAGCATCCTGGTGGCCCAACTAACCGGGGCAGCCAAAAGGGAAGTAAAATCCTGGCCACCTGGGAGGAAGACTGTCGCAGGGATACTAACCCGGCTGAAGGATACCTTTGATACCCGCACCTCAGCCGAGATTAAGCTTAGATTCTACGGGTGCAAGCAGCGAGCGCATGAGAGTATAAGGGACTATGCACTAAACCTACAAGAGGCCCTGAGGGCCATTAAGCAGACCGACCCTGATGGAGTGGGAAACGAGGACAGGCTGTTGACCGAACAATTTATAGAGGGACTATATTGTAATGCCCACCGATCCCAGTTGCGGGCGATGGCCTTACAGGATCCCCATCTGGGCTTTGCACAGTTCAAGGACAGAGCCATCCGGGTGCTCCGAGAACCGGCACCGGGTGGCGTTGTGACCCACAGGCGCCCAGCTAGCACTTACCACCAGGAGGCGGCGCCCTTGTCGGCAGGGCCTGTGGGAGCTGATGCGCAGGCTTTGGACAATGACCCGGCTCCAGACCTACACCATCAGGTCCAAGAGCTAGCTAAGAGCGTTGCTGCGCTAACCCGAACTGTGCAGTCTTTACAGGTTTCCACCCCAGGGAAGATCCAGCTGGCATCCGGACCGGAGGACATCCCGTGGCGTCGACCAAGGAGGACCCCACCGGCCAGAGGAAGACCCAGTGACCGATACAGCGAAGACAGACGACCCATCTGCCGCCGCTGCAATCAACCCGGAGATATGGCAAGGTACTGTTCTTTAAACGGGCACAACCTGGGGTAGAGGGCCAACCCCCAGGAAAAAGATCACCAGGCCCATCGAACTGGCGCGACAGATATGTGGGAGGACGTCCAGTCTTGCCTGTGGTACTGGATGACATTCCCATGAGTGCCCTACTGGACACCGGGTCACAGGTCACCACCATCCCGTACGTGCTCTTTAAGCAGTACTGGAATGACTCGGATATTACCCGCTACCCTGACGACGACTTGAGTATCATCGCCAGCAATGGCCAGCCCGTGCCACAGATCGGATTTAAAGAGGTGACCATCAAAATCGGTAGAGTCGAACTGGCAGCACAGGGACTGATCATTGTAGATATTGACAAACATGAGAGTCACCCAAAAATAACTCTAGGAACTAATGTAATTGAAAATTGTCTTGCAGAGGTGATTTTCCTTTTACAGCAGGTTGCCAAGAACGCCAGCTCCGGCGAGCAGCGGGTGCTCCAGAAAGAGATCCGGGCACTGATGCGACGGCAACAGGTGGAACTCTCCGGCGGTGAGATTGGTAGCGTAAGAATGTGTGACCCTTTTCCTATTGCCATGCCCCCAAAAAGTGAAATGATGATTTGGTGCCGGGCAGCTATTGGTCTGAGAGGTAGAGATTACCAGGCAATGGTAGAACCAGTTTACTCAGACAGTAGGCCCACCATCTTGACAGCACGGGGGGTGGTTAATGTACGCCATGGGAGGGTGCCCGTTCGCATAATCAATATCGGGAAGAGGGAAGTGTACCTGCCCCGGTATGCCACGCTAGCCAAATTATATACCATTAACCAAAATGCTATACAATCTGTGGAACCCTTGCCTCCATCTCACCCGGAGGAAGGTAACGGCTCTAAGAAAACAAAGGAGGACTGGTGTCAGCAACTACATTTGGGTACTGACTCCACTCCCTCACATCAGAAACAGGGAGTCTATCGGGTGGTTCAAGAGTACGAGAGAGTGTTTAGTAAACACCCGTTAGACTTCGGGCGAGTCAAGGGGGTAGAACACCACATCCCCACGGGAGACCATCCTCCCATAAAAGAGAGGTATCGACCCGTACCCCCTGCACACTACCAACACGCCAAGGGGATGCTTAGAGACATGAAGGAGGCTGGGGTGATCAGGGATAGCTGTAGCCCCTGGGCAGCTCCACTAGTCTTAGTCAGAAAAAAAGACAACACCATGAGGATGTGTGTAGATTACCGGAAAATCAACCGTATCACACACAAGGATGCGTACCCCTTACCAAGGATAGAGGAGTCATTGGCTGCTTTAAGATCTGCTAACTTCTTCTCTACCTTGGATCTCACTAGCGGGTACTGGCAGGTTCCTGTAGCAGAGGCGGACCGGGAGAAGACCGCATTCACCACCCCGATGGGACTTAGCGAGTTCACCTGCATGCCGTTCGGACTCTGCAACGCACCAGGAACCTTCCAACGACTAATGGAGTGTTGTCTGGGCCACAGAAACTTTGAGACGGTCCTGTTGTACCTGGACGATGTCATCGTATATTCCAAGACGTATGAGGACCACCTGAAACACCTGGCGGAAGTGTTCGAAGCTCTGGCGAGTTACGGCCTAAAGGTGAAACCCTCCAAGTGTCACCTCCTGAAACCAAAGGTGCAGTACCTGGGACACGTGGTGAGCGCTGACGGAGTGGCTCCCGACCCTGATAAGATCACCGCAATTAAGGAATGGCCAAGCCCCTCCAGCGTAAAAGAAGTGCGGCAGTTCCTCGGGTTGGTAGGCTACTACCGAAGGTTTATTCCCGGTTTCACCAAAAAGGCAGCACCTATGCAGGACCTCCTGATAGGCCAGTCCCGGAAGGCCAAGAACCAGAAGCCGCCCTTCAAATGGGAGGAGCTGGAAGAAGAGTCCTTCCGCCAGCTGAAGATGGCCCTCACGGGGGACGAAATCCTGGCGTACCCGGATTATAGCCAGCCCTTTATCCTCTACACCGATGCCAGTAACATCGGGCTAGGAGCCGTACTGTCCCAGATCCAGCAGGGGAAGGAACGAGTAATCGCCTACGCCAGCCGAAAGCTGCGACCCACCGAAAGGAATCCCGAGAATTACAGCTCATTTAAGCTAGAGTTCCTGGCCGTAGTATGGGCAGTCACCGAGCGCTTTAAGCATTACCTCGCTTCTTCCCGGTTCACCGTGTACACGGATAACAACCCGTTGACACACCTGGACACGGCAAGACTCGGTGCCCTGGAGCAGAGGTGGATGGCCCGTCTGTCCAACTACGAGTTCACAATCAAATACCGGGCCGGACGCTCCAATACCAACGCGGACGCCCTGTCCAGGATGCCCAACCTGCCGGACGAAGGAGAAGATCCGGAGGGACTGGAAGAAGTTGAACTCCCTGCGTTCCACCGTCATGGGACTATCCACTACTCCCACCGGGTAAGGAGTAAGCAGGCTGCTACGTTGAACCCCTTACCTCACTACAACTGGGCGGAAACGCAAGACAGCGACCCTGCCGTCCGACTGGTGAAGGAGATGCTGACTCGCCCGGAGGCTTGCCTTGAACCAGACGCTCCGGAGGAAGCCAAACAACTATGGGCAGAGAGGAGTCGACTGTTCCTTTACAAGGGGAGTTGTGCCGCAGAATGGTTAACTCCCGGACGCATGAACTACTCTGGCAAGTAGTGGTGCCACGAAGAGACGCAGCCATGGTGATGGAGGCATACCACGACGGAGCTGGACACTTCGGGTGGAAGAAGCTGGAGTTCCTGCTGCGCGAGCGATTCCACTGGGTAGGCATGAGGGGAACCATTGAGAAGTGGTGCAGAGACTGTGGCCCGTGCAACCTAAGAAGGAAGGATCGTGCCAGCCAGAAGACTCCCCTGCAGTCCATCGTCACCCGGCAGCCGTTGGAACTGGTAGCCTTGGATCATGTAAAACTGACCCCAAGCAGAAGTGGCTACGTCTACGCACTAACCATCGTGGATCACTACTCCCGGTTCTTGGTTGTCGTCCCCGTCAAGGACTTAATAGCTCGAACAGCAGCGAGAGCCTTCCAGCAGCATTTCTGCCGTCCACACGGGTACCCGGACCAAGTGTTGACAGACCAGGGACCTGCCTTTGAAGCGGAGGTCTTCCAAGAATTCTGCACTCTGTATGGCTGCCGGAAGATAAGGACGACACCCTATCATCCGCAAACTAATGGACATTGTGAGAAAATGAACCAGGTGGTAATGGATCTTCTGAAAACGTTGCCCCTGGAAGAACGCAGTCTGTGGCCTGAGAAGCTGCCCGATCTGGTGGACCTATACAACCACATCCCGGTAGGTTCCACCAACTGTACCCCGGCTTACCTAATGAGGGCAAGACCTGGTAAGTTACCTGTTGACCTGGAAATGGGAGTCCTGACACCCGAGGACACTTCACCAGAAGCAGACTGGGACACAGAGAGGCAGCAGCAGTACCGGAGAGTACAGGAGAGCGTGGAGCGAAGTCTCTGTCAGGCTAGGGAAAGACAAGTGAAAACTTACAACCAGTATGCTCCCGCTGTTCCCCTGGTACCCGGAGAGCAGGTCTTGAAGAGGAAGAGACGGCTCCACAAGTTGGACGACCAGTGGGAGAAGGACCCGTACACCGTACTGCCCTCAAGCCACGAGAACCCGAAGGTTTGTACCATCAGTAAAGACGGAGGGGAAACTACAGCCATTGTATCCCGGGACCACCTGAAGAAGTGTCCCGAACAACTGAGGAACCCTGAAGAGGAACAAGAAGACCATCGACCCGTAGAGGAAAGGGAAGATATGGTTAGTACTGTACTCGGGGACTTCCCTCGGTCTTGGACTCAAGTCAATGGTGCAGTTGTGGTACCCGTACTCACCTTCCTCCAACCAGCATCCCAAGCACCTACGGAGCAACAGGTAGAGCTGGAAGAACAGCCGGTCCAGGAGGCAGAAGACCCCACACCCGCAGACCAGGAGGATCAACCCTCTGCTTGCAGTGAGCCTGCCATATCCCTAGTGAGCCAAAGAGCCGGTAGACAGCTGCCCAGTTTACCCTTGACAGCTCCTACACCCTGTAGTTCAGGGCTAGACAGTCAGCTCCGTAGGTCCACTAGGGCCACTAGAGGCCAGTTACCCGCACGTTGGAGGATTTGAAGTGTATAAATTGTTTTATTTATGTTTACCTGTGTATTGTTGCTTGTGTATAATTTTGCGTTTCTAGTTATTTGTAGGAGTCCTTGGTGGATTTACCGGGAATCCCTTGTACATAGTTGGAGCGTAACCCAGGATGGACTAAAGACTGTTAAGGACTCGGGGCAGGACAAACCCCTACCTGGTTACGTCTCCCTGTTTTGGTGAAATGGACACCTTGCTTTTCTTCAAAGACTACACCCGGTTACGGACATGCCGTGACCACCTTTATGTGTTTCTTCTTATTGTACTATTATTGTTGTTATATCTTGTTATGTTTTTCTAAAATATGTTTAGTCCCGGAGTACTAAATTTCACTAGGGGGGAATGTGGCACCCCAGGGGTCTGGTTTCCCACAGTAATGTAATGTTATGTCTGAGAGCAGGTGGGAGGTCCTTTGGTCAGGGATCCTGTGCATGCCACACCTCCTGCCCAGTCTTGGGAGGGGAAGACCTTCCCCTATATAAACCCGGGGCTGAAGCAGGGTTAGTCAGTCAAGGAGAGTAGAGACAAGAAACAGTCACAGGAAGAAACAGCAGATGCTCAGTGGGAGCAATACTACTACAAGTCAGGGGCTGGCAGCTGCAGAGCTCGCCCTGACTGAGAAGCTTTCTTATCGGACCCGGCGTCCGAGGCTGTGGGGACTAACTCTTACCCAGCAGCAGAAGCCGACCGGCAGGGGATTTCAGGTCCTCAGGCCCAGAAACCCGAAGGCACGGTCACACGCGTGGGACCAGCGCCGCCATCGTGGAGCGGAAGCCATTAGAAGGCCCCGAGTCACCGGCCATACGGGTGAGCACCACACGGTACACTCAGGGACGTGGGCTACTTATATCCGCTTCTAGCAAGGTAGCCAGAAGAGTACAGTCAGTTTGGGAGGCCTACAACTCCGCCTGGCCAGGAGAGATCCCATCTGCTCAAGGACTGACCAGGCCCCGTTCGCTAGCAAGTACTCCGGGAGGGTCTATCGTTGTTACCAGTAAAGACCCTGAATTACACCGCACCGTCTCTGAGTGGTTCCTGCTACCCTCATCTTCCACGTCGGCTGCCCTGAGGCCATACCCCTCCTGTTGGGGGTTATACTATCACGCTGCACAATTCTACACCGGCCTCAGCGGTCTGCCCTGCAGCGGCAGCTCCATAGCTGCAAATCAACGGGTGGCGTAGTCGACACTCAAATAACATCTATCAAGACTGCCACACACTGAGTTGACTCCCTGGGCACGGACCGGGTCCCCGCCACTCGGAGACTACAACCCTCATCTGATCCGGTTCCGGGTAAGCCCCCGTGCGCGAGACGCTGCGCGACACAGCAGGCCCAGGGGCGCGTCACATGCGCTGTGAGAAGACACATAGAGTGACTGCAGACTTTCATCTCAAACCTGGAGGAGCCCTTAAATTATAAAATGAAGCCCTGTAGCCAATCCTAACAGCGTGTAATATCCTCACTGTCTGGATTTAGCTCTGCCTGTAGGTCCCAACAGTCATCACACAGCCACTTCACTCATATGCGATTTTCATACTTACGGTCACGTGATGAGCTTCTCTATTTTTCACGGAACATTGAGAGAATTAGGAAGAGCAGCTCATAGGCACATGACTAAGTATGGGAATCGCATATGTGCTTGGTGGTGGGGGGGGGGGGGTTGGAGGGGGCAAAATGGATTTTTTGCCCTGGGTGCCAGAAAGCCTAGATACACCTCTGTGGTCACATTCCAAGTAGCTTCCCTTCCTGCTTCTCTCAATGAAGCAGGGGCTGTAGATCTTCACTGAACATTGAGAGAATCAGGGAGAGAAGCTTGTATACATATATATTACAGAATCCATCCATACATTCACATAATGCATATGAAAATCCTTTAACCCATTTGTATTCAGAAACAGGAATGGACATACCATTTGTGCAAACTGTACTGCCGCACAGGAGTCGAAGAGATAAGGGGGTCTACCTCCAGCGCCACAGTAGGTGGAATTGTGCATTTTGATAATCAATTAGACTGCAAATGTCCCATGTATTGTTTTTGCATCAGTGCTCACTTCTGTCTGTGTCCTCTACAATTCAGAGATTAGACTTCTTGAATCCTGGATGCCTGTAGACAGAATGACATTATTGGAGGTGGAGGAAGGGGGCTGTTGCTCCTAAAAGACGGCTGTGGAGCAGACTTCTACAGACTACAGAAGTCACCTCTGCTGTAGCACTACCGCTGTACCCCATGGCTATGGATGTCATATACACTGCTCAAAAAAATAAGGGAACACTCAAATAACACATCCTAGATCCGAATGAATGAAATATTCTCATTGAATACTTTGTTCTGTACAAAGTTGAATGTGCTGACAACAAAATCACACAAAAAATATTAATGGAAATCAAATTTATTAACCAATGGAGGCCTGGATTTGGAGTCGCCCCCAAAATTAAAGTGGAAAAACACACTACAGGCTGATCCAACTTTGATGTAATGTCCTTAAAACAAGTGAAAATGAGACTCAGTATTGTGTGTTGCCTCCACGTGCCTGTATGACCTCCCTACAACGCCTGGGCATGCTCCTGATGAGGTTGCGGATGGTCTCCTGTGGGATCTCCTCTCAGACCTGGACTAAAGCATCCGCCAATTCCTGGACAGTCTGCAACGTGACGTTGGTGGATGGAGCGAGACATGATGTCCCAGATGTACTCAATCGGATTCAGGTCTGGGGAACGGGCGGGCCAGACTATAGCTTCAATGCCTTCATCTTGCAGGAACTGCTGACACACTCCAGCCACATGAGGTCTGGCATTGTCCTGCATTAGGAGGAACCCAGGGCCAACCGCAGCAGCATATGGTCTCACAAGGGGTCTGAGGATCTCATCTCGGTACCTAATGGCAGTCAGGCTACCTCTGGCGAGCACATGGAGGGCTGTGCGGCCCTCCAAAGAAATGCCACCCCACACCATTACTGATTCACTGCCCAACCGGTCATGCTGAAAGATGTTGCAGGCAGCAGATCGCTCTCCACGGCGTCTCCAGACTCTGTCACTTCTGTCACATGTGCTCAGTGTGAACCTGCTTTCATCTGTGAAGAGCACACGACACCAGTGGCGACTTTGCCAATCCTGATGTTCTGTGACAAATGCCAAGCGTCCTGCACGGTGTTGGGCTGTGAGCACCACTCCCATCTGTGGACGTTGGGCCCTCATACCATCCTCATGGAGTCAGTTTCTAACCGTTTGTGCAGACACATGCACATTTGTGGCCTGCAGGAGGTCATTTTGTAGGTCTCTGGCACAAAGGAGGAGGTAACGGTCCTGCTGCTGGGTTGTTGCCCTCCTATGGCTACCTCCACATCTCCTGGTATCTGCTCCATGCTCTGGACACTGTGCTGACAGACATCTACCCTTCTTGCCACAGCTCGCACTGATGTGCCATCCTGGATGAACTGCACTACCTGAGCAACTTCTGTGGGTTGTACTGTAGACACTGCCTCATGCTACTGTACCTCTAGGGGTGAGAGCAATGGCAAAATAAAAAAAGTGACCAAAACAACAGCCAAAAAGGATGAGAACAGAGAAATGGTCTGTGGTCACCACCTGCAGAACCACTCCTTTATAGGGGGTGTCTTGCTAATTGCCTATCATTTCTACCAGGTGTCTGTTCCATTTGCACAACAGCAGGAGAAATTGATTCATAATCAGTGTTGCTTCATAACTGGACAGGTAGATTTCACAGAAGTGTTATTGACTTGGAGTTACATTGTGTTGTTTAAGTGTTCCCTTTATTTTTTTGAGCAGTGTATATGTGTGCTGATTCTTTTTAGCACCCTGAACTTTGTTTAGATTGAGATCACTGAATGCTGACATAAAATAAATAGCACCTAGCTCCTCAGTGTTACTTAGCTAGCAGTTGGTCCTTGCAGTATCTCACTCATATCATCCATGGCCCTGACTTCTCCTTCCCCACTGCAGCTGGATTTAAAAAGAAATGATCTGCCTGCAGCTGATATGTGAAGCATGGTACGTGCCCTCATGTGCCTAGTTATAAATATGGTATGGCCAGGCTCGTACTGGCTCTGGCTCATAGGGAAACAAGTAAATCCTCCTGTGCAGGAGTGGCCCCCTATTCTGCCCTATATTGCCACCATACATTTGATTCACTCTGTACAAAGGCAGCATCTCATCATTCATTTAACAAACTACCTCATTTACCATTAGACCTTGTGCACACATCCAGTATTTGGTCAGTATTTTACATCAGTATTTGTAAGCCAAAACCAGGAGTGGGTGATAAATACAGAAGTGGTGACGTGTTTCTATTACACTTTTCCTCTGATTGCTCCACTCCTGGTTTTGGCTTACTGATGTAAAATACTGACCTAATACTGAATGTGTGAACGTGACCTTATAATACAGAAACACAGGTACATTTGTGAATAAGGGTAATGTAATATTTGCATGTAACTGAACAGTGGGCCCCCAGAATCAATGTTACTGAAGAGCCCTTTGCTTGCCAGTCCGATACTTAAAGGAGTTGTCTGGTCAAAATGGAGGGTATGTATGAGTTATACATAATCCGGCCCGTGGGTGCAGTCTCACTCTTCATACACTTGTATTGAGCGAGGCAGCGCCCACTAGCCATCCTCGTCATTAGACAGGCCGTGGCCTCGCTCTATACAAGTGTATGGAGCGAGGCGGCACCCACTGGCCGGGAGTATGCATAACTTATACATAACCTTTGGTCTCGGCTCAAAAACCGGTGAATTCCTCTAGCGCACAGCGCGTGCCCTGGGGGGATTCATAAGTCTGCATTCACATAGATTGACTGCAAACTTATTGGTTTGGACCTGACAACCCCTTCAACATACAATTATGTTATGTGCTTGTTCATTAAGTAGTTTACTACTGGACTGGTGGAAGATACTCAAGGAGTGCTAACATCCATGAGTTCATGAGTTAGGGGGCTCAAAATACTTGCCTTGCCCACGTGCTGGCCGCAACCCACCTTATGCCACCATCAGCCAGTATCTGTTTTTGTCCTAGTACCAATTGCTACTGGGTGCATTAAGTGTGTGGGAACAGAGGATTGGACCAGATCCTGAGGACAAGTGTGAAAACCTAGAAAATGAGAGACGTTAGATTAGTGAAATAAAGTGATAGCTACATTGACAAAAAATAGAAAAAAAGTAACGTCTCTAACAAAGCAGGGACAATGAAAACTAAAAATCAGAAATAATGAGTATGTGGCAGGGTTGCCAACGGAAAAGAAATTCCGGCATTGTATGCAAAAATAGGGCTCTTTTTAATCCCACGTCCGCATAAAGAAAAAATTGTTCCATCCGTGAATTTTTTTGAAGCTGGAGAAACTCATACAGAACATTATAATTGTAATTATTATCATTTTACAGCTAACATTGAATGCAGCGGATGTCTTCATGTCAGAATAATGGGTTGTAGACATGGATCACTTATAATCATAACGATTTATTATGGTCTTCTAATGTGTCCGTAAAAGTTGGCTCTCCGTGATTTTTTGAGAAGATGTCCAGAAAAAAGAAAAAATAAAGTTGGCAACCCTGATATGTGGAAAAATGAACATTCCTTCCCAATAAGTAGCGAAGATGAAGAATTGTATTGTGAATAAACGCCCTGCAGACATGTGAGCGCAGCACTAGGTGGCAGCAGAGAGCCTCTGCCAGGCTCTGGAGGGGAGTGGAGAGGGATGAGTCAGGCAGGGTGAGCCTGGCAGTTTGATTGGCAGCTTGTGCGTCCCTGTTACAATGGTTACAAGATCCAGCCCCACACGGGAGCACACAGCAGAGAGGCAGCCTCACAACAAAGAGGGATCTACAGCTGGACATGGCAAACTCTGGGGACAAGCTGGACTAGAAGCCCCCAGACGCCCCTGACGGCTACTGTGTTCTCCTGTTTATCTGTGGAGAGCTGGAATTTGGCGATCTGTGCCCCTGGTATGTGGTCCTGTGCCTGGGCACAGTCTGACTCTCTGGAGGCCCCTGGCAGTGTGTGCACCAGGAGATGCATTGTGCTGCCGCCTTTCTGGAGGTTTTCTTCTCTTGCTCCTGACTCTAGAAAACTTCTGGAGAAAGTAATCTGACACCCGGGATCTGTACAAGAGGAGGGAGAAGGGGGAAAAGTTTGGAGACTGATGCCTATCCAGTAAAGAGCCCCCTCCAGAGGTAAGCCATGGCTGCAGACTGTCAGCTCACATGTGCTGTGTGATGGGAGACACTTGTTACTTGTTTCCTCTTCTTCCACCATTGTTGTGTTTATTATTGGTGTGTTATTATGAAAATACTGACATCCACACAGGAGGAGCATGGACTGAGCATTCTCCCTGTGGCACTGAAGGTGTTAAATCACTGGACACACACTTAACACCTTCAGTGCCACCCTGTGCAGGAGCTTACAGGCAGTGGTAATCTGGCCCAGCTCAACCTGGGAGGGGGTGGGCTGCTGCTGCTGCTGAGCCTCTTTGTGATGTTTGGGATCTTGCTGCAGACCTGGAGATCTGAAGAGTTTCTGTGTTGGAGAGGCCTAGTTTGGGGTTTGCTGGATTCCTTCACACCCCACCATCACTTCCCTAGAAGTTATGGTTTTGATGAGTGATGTGATTCTGTTTCACTATTGGGAATGAAATCTCTTGTTTTCCATGAGTGTCTCAGTTCATGATGAGGTTTCCTCCCCCCTGGACCAGGACACTTCATTAAAGCCATGTGAGAGCACAGCACAATGAGTTTCTATAGGACTGCGATTGGACCGCACCAGAAATGTATTCCTTAGTTACAAGTTGTGATTTTTTTTTTTATGTATTAACGTTTACAAAATGATATGTACTATTATGCTGCTAAGTATAATTTACTAAAAAAGAATAACAAAAATCTAAAAAGTTATTTACCTTCAATGCACTTTAATATATATTCAATATTTGTATCATTGGTGCAATCGTACAGGAGTTGAAGTCTTGGGCTATGTTCCCACGATGCGCTTTTGTTGCATTTTTGATGTTGCAGAACTTCTGCACCTATTATTTAAATGAGGTTGCTTGCATTTTTCTACTCGTTTTTGTCATTGTGTTGGTGCTGTGGTTTTTGTCTCTGGTACGTCGTTCTTTATATAAAGCTGCCTTGTTTTTGAAACTTTCTGGTATTTTGATATTTCACTGAACTATATTGACATACATAGGTGCGGATTACATGCGTTTTTGATGCGTTTACATCACGGAAATGCACTAAAAACACACGTGTGTTTTTACCTGCGGATTTTCCGCACCTAATGTAAGTCTATGGTGAAGATCTGCACAGAAAACTCAGCGTACCCGCAAGAGAAATTGGCATGCTGCGGATTTGGAAAACGCACCTCAGGCCAGTTTACGCAGCTTAATTAAGGAGCACAATGGGCATGAGGTTTCTAGAAATCCCATCTGCTTTGCTGGAGCTGTATAACGATGCACATTTGATGCAGGGAAAACATACAGCACCAAGAAATGCGATAAAAGCTCATCATGAGAACATAGCCTTAAGGGGGCTGCACATGAGACCAAGAGGTAAGGAGGCCCACTTCTACCTCCAAAGCAGCTACTGTCACACACATAAAGAGCCGCATTACGATGAGCTACTTGTCTGCAAAGGGCCCACATGCTGTTCTTCCCTTTGGACTGTGGCCGCCCCTGTGTCGTCCGCACTTGGGTATCATGTGGTAGTGGAAAGTTGGCTCAGCAGTTGTCATAGACCATTAACAATAGCTCCATGAAAGTGCAATTTCATGATTAAAGTGGTTTTCCAGAATGTTAAAAAAAAAGTTTTCTATCCGCATGGAGTGGCATAAAAAAAACAAAACCATCAACTCCAAGGCTTACTTTGTTTCAGCGATCATGTGCCGTTCATCTCTGTGACGACTGCAGCCAATTACTTTCTTCATCAGTGATGCCTGTCTGTATATGCCAATAGAAACTGATGCCAGGGCCGGCACATGATCACTGCAGCCAAGTAAACAGAAACCTGAGAGGGGCGATGGAAAGACGGGGACTGGGGGGGATTTAACTGTGCTTACACCATTTCCTGATGTTAGAAAACAAATGAAATCCTGGATGATGATACTTTGATAATGTGCATTACATGACTATTATCACAATGTACGTGAATTCTCTGTAGATCACTTGCGACTAAAAAATTTGGGATTTAAGATCCACAAATCGATGTTTGTAAATGCACTCGTTCATTGATAATAAAGCACTCCTCTATTATTATTATTATTATTATTATTTATTACTAGACTAGACTTCGATATCACGGAATCGCCATAGATGCAGTGTTGGAAGAGATTTGAGTGTACTGACTCCACCATGCTGAGCTTGTCTTGGTTTGGATGGAACTCATTACCCCCGTATTGCAATGAAATTGTGACATGAAACGTATGCTGCTCAGACCTATATCTGCAAGGACTAGAGTCTTATTAAGTTCACATGTCCAGTAATAATCTGTTAGAATGGATCTAGCAGCAATACATTGACAAAAAAGTTGTGCAGACACCACTCTTTTGTCCAGTTGAAAAAAACAGATTTTGACTGGATCCATTTTTTTTATATTAAAGGGGTATTCTCATTTCCAAGATCCTATCCCAATATGTAGTAGGTGTAGTAATAACAATATTAGCAAATATCTCCAATTAGAAATGTAGTATAGTTCTTCTGAGTCGCTATGCCGCTTACCTCATGTGCAGGCATCGCAGGACCTTAGGTATCCATGGTTATGATCACTAACAACTAACTGTCACTATATGAGTGGTCCTAATCATGGATACCCAAGCTACTGCAATGCCCTGCCCATGGAGTAAGTGACATAGTTAACCAGAAAGAGACCCATTAATTAGCAATCCGTTTTTCTCCCATTTGAAAAGGATCCATTTTTAGTTTACTGGATCAGTTTCAAATGGATGATTAGGATATGTTCTCATGTCCAGTAGTCATCCGTGACAACGGATCTAGCAGTAATTCGTTGGCAAAAAAGTTGTGCAGATTCAAGTTTTTTGTCCGTTTTTAATGATTTAAGCTGGGTCTTTTTTTAACATTAAAGTCTATTGACAACGGATCCATCAATTAGCCACCTGTTATCTTCCATTTGAAACTGATCAAGTAAGCAAAAAATGGATCCTTTTCAAATGGGAGAGGAACGAATGGCTATTTGACGGATCCGTTTTCCATAGACTTCAATTTTAAAAAAAAAACTGATCCAGTTGAAATTAGTTTTTTGAGGCCGAACAAAAAAAGTCATGTTTGCACAACTTTTTTTGTGAACGGATTGCTGCTGGATCTGTTTCAACAGATGATTACTGGACATGTGAACACAGCCTTACATCCATATACCATGACTTCCTGTAAATACAGATATTGTGTAAAAGATCAAGTACCTTAGATGGATCTGGACGACACTGGAAGATAAAATATCTCATGTTTTATAGATGACTTTCTTTCTTATCCAGTGTTTTTTTTCACCTTCCTTACATTGCACCAACACCTCAACAGTCCTGAGTAAGAAATGAGGGCACTGTAATGTCGGGTACCTATGGCATACATAATGGCGGTAGGTTCCTGGTCAAGGCAGGGCTCAAGAAATTGGTTAAAAACAACACAATAACGGGGGGGTGAGAGAAGTCACCAGTTTTGGTGTATTCCACATTTATGCCTAACTTTGCAACTTTTCTGTCCTTTTTGTTGGTTTTTAAATGTGGCCCTGGTTAACTGGGAGTCGATGAACACGCAAGTTTTGGAGATTATATATATATATATATATATATATATATATATATATATATAATTTATAATTATTTAAAGACAGAAAATCGCTCAAATTGTAGCGCAAATCTTATTTTAAGCCTGTGTCTTGAACAGTTCAAGATGCAACAATTTTTTTTTTAAGCGCATAGGTTTTGGTGACAAGCTGCAAGTCCAGTTTATTTATTTTATTTTACTTGCTTATATGGCGCCATTAAGTCCACAGTTCAACAGACTTCAGCATCGCTGCCTCATTGAGGCTCACAATCTAAATTTACATCTTTGGAGTGTGGGAAGAAACTGGAATATGTTGTTCTTGGTGAGATTTGAACCCAGGACAACAGTGCTAACCACTGAGCCACCGTGCTGCCTCTCAATAAAAGTCTTTTTTTTTTTTCAACTTTTCTCTTTTGCATGTTGGCAAACTCATTTTTACTTGGTTGCCTAGTAGGGGAACCCAGACTATTTCATTGTTTCTTAGTATAAGACCATAAAGCATATGGTACTCCAGAAAATTACCCCTTTGTTTAGGAATTGATGGGGATCTTGGAACTTGGGGACAGAGTGCCCCCATCACACCTTTTTGACTTTTTCTATGATGAATGAAAGATACACCACGATAAACAAATACAAATCATTTTTATTTCAAAACTTTTGTCTGTATCTAGACGAATAAATAAAGGTAGAATATTAAAAGTAGGTTGGAAAAAAAAAAAAAGTTTAGTGAGTTGTCCTAACCGTAGGTGCCTATGGCTGATAGCAGATGAACTTAACCTAGGTGAAGACTTAATATAGCTGCTTTCAGATGTTTCCTGGCTGGTGGTCATCACCATTCATATTGACATGTATGGTTGGCTTTTGTTAAAGAGGAGAGATGGCTGAATCGTGTCACTTCTTATCCTGGTTAGAAGGATCAGGTATAAAATTACACTGTGTACTCAGATAGAAATGTGTGTGTGTATATATATATATATATATATATATATATATATATATATATATATATATTGCAAATAATGAAAAAGGTTTGCAGTTATAATAGGGAAATCAGTTTCTTTGCTCTTGTATGTTGTTTCCTGGACCACGATCCATCAGATTTGGGTGCTGATTGTTCCATAGGAGACCAGCTGGGCGGTGACCATATATCTGCTAGCTCAGGTCAGAAGGTGAATGTGGATGGCATCATAGAGAGTGACCTGCTATAAGCGTGCTCCATATGTCACAGCTATTGCTATTAGTTATAGTGTGATGGAAGCTACCCAAGGAAATAGTCCTTTAGCAGCAGAGTATAAATGCTATGTTCGGGTGAAATAAGATTAGTGACATTCTTTAACCATCATGAACCTTGGTGAGAACCTTGTGTAAGGGCTTGTATAAAGCTGGCCATAGACTTGTGATTTCATTCTTCTGAAATGACAGAATTAGACCATCTGTTGCCATAGTCATCCCATTTACCCAGTGACACATAAGATCTTGTCAGATGTTTGTCAAAAACTTGACATGCTGCATATTTTCGGCCTTCTTGGGTGTAGTCACTGTCATATTTGAGAAATTTGTCATGATGAACAGTAATGCTATATTGTACATGTGCAGTGCCATAATGTGCCAAATTTTCTATATGATAAGCACTCTTATCATATAGAATATTTTAAAGGGGTATTCCCATCTCCAAGATCCTATCCCAATATGTAGTAGGTGTAACAATAATAATATTAGCAAATACCTCCAACTGAAGATGTAGCATAGTTCTTCTGGTCAACTATGTCACTTACCCCATGTGCAGGGCATTGCAGTAGCTTGGGTATACATAAATATGACCTTTCATATAGTGACAGTTGTTTGTGATTGTAACCATGGATACCTAAGCTACTGCGATGCCTGCACATGGGGTAAGCGACATAGTGAATCAGAAGAACTATACTAGATTTCCAATTGGAGGTGAAAGAATACCTGCACCACCTATAAAGCAGGAGGAACACGCGACCCATAATTTAGGCACAATTCTGCCAATATGATTGTGGCGGTGCAATGCTTTATAAATAGAGAAAATAGCATAACAATGTAGAAAAAGGAAAAGCTGCACTCACCGTACCATTAAAAAAAATAATCCTTTATTTCATGTCAATGTAAAAAATAGTGGGAAGCAGGGATTGCGGGGAGGAGCAGGACGGACGACAGCTGTTTCGCGCTGGATCAAGGACCTGTGGAAGCGCTTGATTCAGCGCAAAACAGCGGTCGTCCGTCTTTTTCTTTTAATGGTATGGTGAGTGCAGCTTTTCCTTTTTCTCTATTGTTATTCTAATTGGAGGTATTTGCTAATAGTATTATTACACCTACTACATATTGGGATAAGATCTTGGAGTGGGGAATACCCCTTTAATTTAGGATCTCCCCTTATGCTTAAATGTCCATGATGACTGTAGATACAATGCCATTAGATATTGGCACTGAAACAGCCCTGGCCTTTTTATTTCAATGCTAATTAGGTGTGAGCTGCCATGTTTCTGCTACTGACAAAGGAAGCAGATCTTGGAAATGGAATGATGTGTCTAGTCTTTGCTCTGTATAGAGAACCTGGATAATGGGTGTATTAAGGAAATAACAGTTTATTATAGCACTTGTTCCATTGTTTGCTTATAGGCCAAATGACACCTAAATATGGGGCTTTGTGAGCTGTTATATCCCTTTTGGGTAACAATGACACATTATTTTCTCCTAGGGTTAGCAGTGACATCACATAACCTCTCGTAGTCACTTTCTCTCTGATGGTATGAGAGGTGTTTTGTGTACAATGTTTCTGTTCATTGTGAATCCCCAGAGAATGACAATTGCCATGTCCTTAGCAGTTCTCTTTTTATTGCCTTGTATACCACTAGAGAAGCCCCTTTCTGTACACATTTATTTGGTTTCTAGGCGTAACCTGTCTGACAAGTACGGTTTAATGTGCAGTTTATACTGTGTACTTTAAGTCCTCATTCAGATGTCCGAAAATCACATATGTTTTCTATCCATCTTTTTCACTGATAACACATGTTCCCATTATAGTCTATGGAGTTTTTCACATGTACATGTTTTTTTGCTAGCGGGATGGTCCGCAAAAACAAAACAGTGCAATGTGTCTGTTTTTGATTAGTCATGGTTCAAAATTACCTATACAAGACTATGGCTTCCATGTGTTGTCCGTGATTAAAATGTAATGAAGACCTTTGTCGTGCTGCACCACTTCTCTAAAATGCCCTTTTCCAGAAAATCAGGTTGGTTTGTCCCTAAAAATACATTTCTTTAGACAGACCTATTACATAAACGTACTAATCTGACTGTTCTCACTTCTCCCTTTCTGTATTTTTGCTCAGAACCTGGTTCCTTGTTTCATAATTTTCTCCCACACTCAATGCAAGTTTGGGGTTGCATTTCTGCAATTGGAGTTGGAGATTTGGTCTTGATTTATGGTGTTGTCAATACTGAAAAATACAGGCAGATGCTTGTCCATCATGTAATACCATCACAAAGGAGTCTGATTCACTCCAAATTTATTCTGCAGCAGGACAACAACCCTAATGTCAAAAGTCAATATCATTAGGAACTATCTTCAACGTCAAGAAGAATAAGGAGTCTTGGAAGTGATGATATGGCCCCACAGAGCCCTGATCTCAACATCGAGCCTGTCTGGGATTACATGAGGAGACAGAGGGATTTCACAAGCCTACATCCACAGAAGATCTGTGGTTGGTTCTCCAAGATGTTTGGAATAATTTCATTGCCAAGTTGCTTTAAAAACCTTGAGCAAGTGTACTGAGAAGTATTGATACTGTTTTGAAGAAACTACGTGGTTTAGATTTATGTTTTGTTCATTCCCTTTGTATTTTGTTAATTCCTAGAAGTTTTTGATGCATTCCTTCCACTTTTGACTAAATCTTTTGCACAGTATCGTATATATGTGATATATTTTTGTTCGCATAATTTGCTACTACAATAACTGTCTTAGAATTCTAATACATTCTGTCCCAGGCAGTGCACAGTAATTGTAGGACACACTTGTTAATATATTAACTTTTTGCTTCATAGTTTGCTACTGGTTAACCTCTGGTCTACGTTCTTTTGTACAGTGGCACAGCTTAATCGGATTAACATTTTACCAATAGACTGGAATGCAATGCCTTTGTGCTACGGAATGTGGACTGTGGCTGCAGTTTGCTTCCTAAATGAATGAAAATTGAGTGTTATTTATAATTAAAAAAAGAAAAAAGAAACACTTTTTTTTACTCTGACCTATCAAGGAGCAAAGTTTATCAAATGACCCTAGCTTCTAAATTTACCTATTGTTCATATATTGTTTTTTTAGCCTTGTAATGAAGCCACTTGAGCTTCCCATCATCCAATTGTGATAACAGTTTTTGTCATCTTACAAGTAAAGGCCCCGTCACACTTAGCGACGCTACAGCGATCCCGACAACGATACGACCTGTCAGGGATCGTTGCTGCGTCGCTATGTGGTCGCTGGTGAGCTGTCAAACAGGCAGGCTCACCAACGATCAGGGGAGCAGCAACATCGTGGTAAGAATCTTTCCACGATGTCCTGCTCCTGGTTACCAGCCTGCTGCTGAAGCAGGAGCAGGCTGGTAACCATGGTAAACAATGGGTTACTAGGGGCACACGCGCACCTAGTAACCCGCTGTTTATCATGGTTACCACTCTGCTACGGTGAGCGGGAGGTTACCACTCACCGTAGTAGAGTGGTAACCATGATAAACAGCGGGTTACTAAGTGCGCGTGTGCCCCTAGTAACCCGATGTTTACCATAGTTACCAGCCTGATCGCTGCTCCCGCTGGTCACACACAGCGATGTGTGCTGACCAGCGGGAGGGCAAAGACTAAAAAATGGTCCAGGACATTTTGCAGCGATCAGCGACCTCACAGCAGGGGCCTGATCGCTGCAAAGTGTCACACATAGCGACATCGCTGGTGAGGTCGCTGTTGCGTCACCAAAACCGTGACTCAGCAGGGATCTCGCTAGCGATCTCGCTATGTGAGAAAGGGGGCTTTAGGCTGGCTATACACATGAGATGGCAGTCGACTGAACGATGATTCCGCCAATTGTTTGATGGGCGGCCATCTCAGCCGACACGTCCATACACATCACTTTTTTTTGTTTTCTTTATGAGGACTTTGGGCCGGACACTAATCTGCATCCAGGGCTCATTATAAATGAAAAGGGGCATTACCAGTGAAAGACATTTAACTAATGCAGAACAGGAGAACTGAACTTTGTCTCATAACAAACAGGTTAGCAGCTGCAGCTCTCACAGCTCTGCTGTATTGTAATAATATTGTAATCCTGTCTGCCTGTGAGCTGGAGGCTGAAGCTGAGAGGAACCTTAGATGTGTCTGGTATAATCACACACAGCTCTGCAGAGAGCGACCATTAGATATCACAGCAGTCTAATGCTATCATCAGAAAACAACCTATTGTTTGTTTTATTTTTTTGTCTTAAATTTTAGCAATGTTATTTTTTTTCATATCACAGTCTGTGTTTAAAAATAAAAATAGAAATCTTGAAATTTTCACTCTGTTCACTGGGGCTTCTAAAACTAACTTCCTGTTATTTCAGGAAGTTCACATGTACATTAGCCACAATGGTCAGATTATAACCCTATCTTTTTATTGAAGCATCTAATGGGCATGTGTAAAGATCACTGTGAAGAGACAGGGAGCAGAGTCAGCTTTGAAATCGCTTATTGTGATTGGTGGATCCTGTGTTATCAGCTGTCTAAAGAGGTGTTTCCTATCCTTGTAACCCAGTCTCTGATAATAAGGAGCCTTGGTTAAAGGGGTTGTCCGGTCAAAACCGATATGTTTGTAGTCACTCTGTGTGTTATGTATCCCCTCAGCAAACGCACTGTGCGCTGCAGGGATTTGCCGATTTCAGACCTGTTACTGGAGGGTATGTACGAGTTATAAATACCCCCAGCCAGTGGGCATGACCTCGCTCTCCATACACTTGTATTGAGCCGAGGGCCCACCCCATCTAGTGACTTGCGTGTGGCCCACTAGAGGCCGCAGCCTCACTCCTTACAAGTGTATGGAGCGAGGCCACGCTCACCGGGGGGGGGGTTTGTGTAACACATACATACCCTCCGGTCCCGGGTCGGAAACCGGTGAATCCTCGCAGCGCACAGTGCGTGCACCGGGGGGATTCATAAGTCTGCAGTCACACAGAGTGCAGACTTATTGGTTTTGACCAGACAACCCCTTTAAAACTCCTCCTAAAAGGACAGATAGTATGAGTCTAAAATAGTCCCAGCATCTAGTGTGGATACTTCAAGATAAATAATTTCATTTTTTTTATATATGTATATTTCTTTTTATAAAGTTCGTGATATGAAAAAAAAAACCATTGACAAAAATGTTTGCATATTCAAGTTTTCAGGAGAGTATTGCATAGCCTATAAGTCTGCCATGCAGACTTTGTAATCTCCACAAAGAGAAACTTTACTCCTGAGTGCTCGCTCCCACTTGCGACTAAATCGGACGAATGCAATCTGATTAAAAATCGGATTACATTCGTACCAATTTAATACTATGCTTGTGTTCTCAATGGCGTTTTTTTCCCCTGCTCCTATCGGATAGAAAAAAAACCCCGCAGCATGCTGCCATTGCATGCAAAATTCGGCGATAGTTTACCCATATAAGTCTATGGGTGCGTGTGAAACATCGCACTGCACTCTCATATCACCCGCGTGCAGTGTGATTCCTGCCAACGTCTACAGTAGAGGAGATGGAGAAATTAAGAGCATGCGAGAGGATCGGAGCAGGGAGCACTGACACTCGGCTCACACTCGCAGCAGAGCAGGAGCCGAGTGTCATTAGCTTATCACATCGGATATGATCTCACATCGGATATGATTCGCTAGTGTGAATACGTCCTCATTAACCCTTTCAGAGGCCTGTCATGTAGCCAAACCAGATCTCCTTCTTTTCTCTGATAATGGGCAAACACTCTGAAACTTGTGTGCAAATTGAGTTTCAGATTTGGCTTCTTATCCGCACCGTTCCAGAGCGGATGTGCGTCGCAGTACCCAGCGCTAGAACAGCAGATCTTCTTCCCATACATCTATTGGAAATCAGTTCTGATGAAGGTCTAAATGTAAGACCGAAACGTTAATTTTGATACAGATTGCCTATTAAACCAATTACTTTCATTGCAACATCCTGAGTGCCAAGTTTTGTCTACTATAGGCTTTTTTACATGTCTTCTTTAGTAAATAAAATGAGACATTTTTTTAGAAGTCAGTATTATACCCTCTGTTCTTCTTCTTGGAAATGTATGAATACATTGAATATTGGGTGATACCATTCCCCTCGTTAGTAGGGTACATCTTTCTAAGGTTAGTACTAATATAAACCTTGTCGGACTCCTTAATGACAAATGGGATGGAAATGCTCTAAGACATTTCATGCCAGGGAGTATAACAGAGGTACGGGACTTTTCAGATTTTAACCAAAAAGTGCTCCAGAACTTTTGCTATAATTACAAAAGACATGGAAAACAAATGCTACAAACATTGCTTGTGTTATCGTAAGTTTTTACACACCTTCAGGTCTCTTCAACACTCTTGATACATATTGTCTGTGTAATTTTATTTTATATCTGGATGTAAAATCTTGGTTGTCAACTTCTATTGTTTTAGGGCAAATTGTTATTTACTACATGACCATAGTCATTCAATATCTGGAAGAAAAAAGACACCATGCCATCATATTCTGATGTACATGGACACTGAATTTTTATGCATTGTGCAATGGCAGCTTCCATGATTGTTTTAACCATTTTCCACATAGTCTTAGAACTAAGGAAGTTTGTGGCCGTGCTTTATAGAAGAAGCAATTTTGAACAGCTCCTTCCTGCCTAAAAGGGTATTTCCCATCAGAGACTTTTATAAAATATCAACTGGATATAAAAGTTTAGAATTCCCTTGCATTATGTTATTGCATCGGGGTATTTAAATGCACTAATCAAGAATGGTATGGGGTATTGTGTGAATGGAGCTGTGTTGCAGTTTCCTGCATGGCCAGTGGGCGGGGTGCACTGCTATGCAGAAGAAATAATGTTGGTGGCTTTAATTCCTTAATTCTCCAGATTGTCTGAGCCTGAGGTCTAAGAAATCAAACCCCTAACACTCAGAATGTTATGGCATGACTTAAAAATATGTCATGACATTGTAAAATAGGGACAGTCCTTTAACGTTAAAGAGGTTGTCCACTACTTTAACTCACTTACTGGTTTTGCCATAAATGCACAAGGATAATGCCCCCTAAACCTTCCCTTATACCTTTTTTGACAAGTTTTATGCCTTTCTTCACTTCCTGTCTCCTGTCACAGCCTCTTCAGATTTCCCTGCTCCCTTCTGACTACATTTCTGATCATTCCTTGTGCTGGGCTTACTGCCAGCTGTGAACACCTCCCCCCTTTAACTCCACCTACATCCCTCCTACTCCTCCCCGAGTGTCACACACAGCCTCAGCACAAGTTTGTGTACATGACACTCAAACCCCCCAACAGACTTATCCATCAAAGTTCATGGCTGCTCACTCTCCCCAGTCCACAAGCTTGCTGCCTCGGGGTAACCCTGGACTCTGATCTCTCCTTCAAACCACATATCCAAGCCCTTTCAACTTCCTGCCGACTCCAACTCAAAAATATCTCCCAGATCCGCACATTCCTTAAAAACTCTAGTGCACACCCTCATCATCTCCTGCCTCGGCTACTGCAACCTCCTGCTCTGTTGCCTCCCTTCTAACACTCTCGCACCCCTCCAATCTATCCTAAACTCTGCTGCTCGACTAATCCACCTGTCCCCCCGCTATTCCCCAGCTTCTCCCCTCTGTCAATCCCTTCACTGGCTCCCCATTGCCCAGAGACTCCAGTTCAAAACCCTAACCATAGCATACAAACCCATCCACAACAGGTCTCCTCCATATATCTGACTTAGTCTCCTGGTACTTACCTGCACGCAACCTCCGATCCTCACAAGATCTTCTCTATTCCCCACTTATCTCCTCTTCCCACAATCGCATACAACATTTCTCCCATGCATCCCCCGTAGTCTGGAACTCTCTACCCCAACATATCAAACTCTTGCCTACTGTGGAAACCTTTTAAAAGGAACCTGAAGACCCACCTCTTCTGACAAACCTACAACCTGCAGTAACCAATCTCCACCATACCGCTGCACAGCCAGCTCTACCCTCACCTACTGTATCCTCACCCATCCCTCTGATGGATGGATGGAAAGAATAGTTGGATGCAAGGGAAAAATAGATAGATTAGATTATATTGATGGATGGATCAATTGGATGGGAAGAGTGATATGAATATTCATATAATAGAGGGAATATAGCAGGGTGTATATACATTACACAGGTTATACAGCAGTACATGTGTATATACACCTACTGCATAGATACAGGTACAATAGGGGGCTAGGTCTGCAGGGAGAGATTGGCAGCAGTATGCACAGAAACTGCTTGAGTTCTGCTTAATGGAGCCCCACCCACCACATGGCAAACTCCGACCACCCACCAGTTTCCAGATCACAGAACTAAGTGAGATTGCAGGAAGCCGGAGAGTCTCAGCGAGAAATCATGTGACCAGAGGAATAGCTCAGGAACAGCAGAATTTGCAAATGCAAAGTATTTAGTAAAGTGCTTCTGTATGGCAGTTAAGGCCCCGTCACACTTAGCAACGCTACAGCGATCCCGACAACGATACGACCTGTCAGGGATCGTTGCTGCGTCGCTATGTGATCGCTGGTGAGCTGTCAAACAGGCAGGCTCACCAGCGATCAGGGGAGCAGCGACATCGTGGAAAGAATCTTTCCACGATGTCCTGCTCCTGGTTACCAGCCTGCTGAAGCAGGAGCAGGCTGGTAACCATGATAAACAGCTGGTTACTAGGGGCACACGCGGGAGGTTACCGCTCACCGTAGCAGAGTGGTAACCATGATAAACAGCGGGTTACTAAGTGCGCGTGTGCCCCTAGTAACCCGCTGTTTATCATGGTTACCAGCCTGATCGCTGGTCACACACAGCGATGTGTGCTGACCAGCGGGAGGGCAAAGACCAAAAAATGGTCCAGGACATTCTGCAGCGATCAGCGACCTCACAGCAGGGGCCTGATCGCTGCAAAGTGTCACACATAGCGACATCGCTGGTGAGATCGCTGTTGCGTCACCAAAACCGTGACTCAGCAGCGATCTTGCTATGTTAGACGGGGGCTTTAGTTTACTTGAAAGGGACATGTAAAGTAGTGACCAACCCCTTTAAAGTTCACCATGACATTAGTTTAACCGCTTAAGGGCAATTCCAATCTTCATTTCTATGCTTGCATTTTTCCTTCCTCTTATTCCAAGAGCCATAACTTTATTATTTTTCCATCAACCTAGACATATGAGGACTTGTTTTTTTGTATAACAATTGTAGTTTTGATTGACACCTTTCATTTTACCATACATTGTAATGGAGAAAAAAATAATGCAATTTTTTTCATGAGTTTTTGGGTTTTGTTTTCACAGTGTACTTTCTGTGGTAAAAAAAAAATACCTGGACACATGATTCTCTAGGAAAGTTCAAGTACAGCGATGCCAAACTTGCACATATTTTTCTTTTACTTAAAGGGTTCGCCAAGAAATGTAATAAATTAAAATAAAGTTGAAAGGAAAAAAAAGGTTTTGGTACCGTGTTAGTCAGTTGAAAAAAAAAAAAGATTGCTCTCCGAGGGAAAAACAAAATAAACAACAGCACATTTTAAAAAGACTTGGGTGTATACTAATAGATCACAGACTGAACATAAGTCAACAGTGTGATGCAGCAGCAAAAAAGGCAAATACAATTCTGGGATGTATTAACAAGCATAGAGTCTGGATCACGTGAAGTAATTATCCCCCTCTACTCCTCTTTGGTCAGACCTCATCTGGAATACTGTGTCCGGATCTAGGCACCACACTTTAAAAAAGGACATCGAAAAACTGGAGCAAGTTCCGAGAAGAGCTGCCAGGATGGTGATCCGACTGCAAACAATGTCCTATGAGAAACGGTTGGAGGATTTGGGAATTGGGAATGTTTAGCTTGCGAAAGAGAAGACTGAGAGGAGACTTAATAGCGGTCTACAAATATCTCAAGGGCTGTCACACTAAAGAGGGATCAGCTTTATTCTCATTTGCTCAAGCGAAGACTAGAAGCAATGGGATGAAACTGAGAAGAAACAGATTAGATATTAGAAAAAACTTTTTGACAGTGAGGGTGATCAATGAGTGGCTGCGTTGAGAGGTGGTGAGTTCTCCTTCAATGGAAGTCTTCAAACAGAGGCTGGACAGACATCTGTCTGAGATGGTTTAGTGAATCCTGCATTGTGCAGGGGATTGGACCAGATGACCCAGGAGGTCCCTTCCAACTCTACCTTTCTATGTTTCTATGACCTCTGTCTCGTGCTTCACAAAGCCCGTCTACTACGTGTCCTTTGAAATCTAGGACAGGTTGTGATTGATAGAAGCCGCCATGTTGGAATCCTGACAGAGAGCAATAGATAAAGCATGCCTATTTTATATAAAGGTACTTAGAAATATGTTTAATATTTAAATGTGTATTATTTATTTTAGTACATTTCTCAGAGAACCCCTTTAAGTAATGTAAAAAAAATAATAATCGTACCATTTTCTGAGAAGTATACTGTTTTTATTTTTTCTGTCATTCTGAATGAAAGTATGTTTTTTGCATGACAAGTGGACAGTTTTATCTATACACACACATGGTCAAAATTGTTGGTACCCCTCGTTTAATGAAAGAAAAACCCACAATGCTCACAGAAATAACTTTAATCTGACAAAAGTAATAATAAATTAAAAATCTATGAAAATGAACAAATAAAAGTCAGACATTGCTTTTTAACCCTGCTTCCACAGAATTTAATTTTTTTTTTAAAATCACGAAATAGGCCTGGACAGAAATGATGGTAACCTTGAAAATAATGTGACAAAAAGGACATGTTAAATCAAGTTGTGTCCACTAATTAGCATCACAGGTGTCTACAATCTTGTAATCAGTCAGTGGGCCTGTATATAGGGCTACAGATACTCACTGTGCTGTCTTGTGACATGGTGTGTACCACGCTCAACATGGACCAGAGGAAGCAAAGGAAAGAGTTGTCTCAGGAGATTAGAAAGAAAATTATAGACAAGCATGTTAAAAGTAAAGGTTATAAAACCATCTCCAAGCAGCTTGATGTTCCTGTGACTACAGTTGCACATATTATTCAGAAATTTAATATCCATGGGACTGTAGCCAACCTCCCTGGACGTGGCCACAGGAGGAAAATTGATGACAAATCAAAGAGACGGATAATACGAATGGTAACAAAAGAGCCCAGGATAACTTCTAGAGAGATTAAAGGTGAACTTAAAGCTCAAGGAACATCAGTGTCAGATCGCACCATCCGTCGTTGTTTGATCCAAAGTGGACTTCATGGGAGACGACCAAGGAGAACACCATGGTTGAAAAAAAATCATAAAGCCAGACTGGAATTTGCCAAACTACATGTTGTCCAGCCACAAAGCTTCTGGGAGAATGTCCTATGGACAGATGAGACAAAAATGGAAGTTTTTGGCAAGGCACATCAGCTCTATGTTCACAGACGGAAAAATGAAGCATATCAAGAAAAGAACACTGTGCCTACTGTGAAACATGGAGGAGGCACTGTTATGTTCTGGGGCTGCTTTTCTGCATCTGGCACAGGCTGTCTTGAATCTGTGCAGGTTACAATGAAATCTCAAGACTATCAAGGGATTCTAGAGAGAAATGTGCTGCCCAGTGTCAGAAAGCTTGATATCAGCCGCAGGTCATGGGTCTTGCAACAGGATAATGACCCAAAACACATAGCTAAAAACACCCAAGAATGGCTAAGAGGAAAACATTGGACTATTCTGAAGTGGCCATCTATGAGCCCTGACCTAAATCCTATTGAGCATCTTTGGAAAGAGCCGAAACATGTCATCTGGAAAAGGCAACCTTCAAACACGAGACAACTGGAGCAGTTTGCTCATGAGGAGTCAGCCAAAATACCTGTCGAGAGGTGCCGAAGTCTCATTGACAGTTACAGGAATCGTTTGATTGCAGTGATTGCCTGAAAAGGTTGTTCAACAAAATATTGAGTTAAGAGTACCATCATTTCTGTCCAGGCCTAATTTTTTAAAAAATTCTGTGGAAGCAGGGTTGAAAAGCAATGTCTGACTTTCATTTGTTCATTTTCATATATTTTTAATTTATTATTATTTTTGTCAGATTTGTTATTTCTGTGACCATTGTGGGTTTTTCTCTCATTAAACGAGGGGTACCAACAATTTTGACCACGTGTGTATCAGTTTGTAGTTCATATATTGTTCAGATAGCTTGTGTTTTTTTTTTTAAACAGGAGAGGTGACCAGGAAAACTGCAATTCTGTCTTTTTGATGTTTTTTTTTTTTATTGTTACAGCTTTTACCGTATAAGTTAATTAATTTTATATTTTGCTAGACCGCAATGTTATGCAAACGGTAATTACAGATACATTTTTTTCTTTAATTTCTATGAATTTATGGCGAAAAGGGAGACTGATTCAAAGTGTTATGTTTGCTCCTGAGCCCTGTCCACACACTGGGAACTTCCACAATCACATACATGTAAATAATTTTGCATTAAGGGGTTAAAATAAGACGATCCATTATATTTTCACAGCAGCAGCTGAGCATCCAATGTGTATGAGGCCTCACATCTTTCCCTCAACAGATGATAAGATGAAAGGATTGGACCTTTTGAATCTAAACAACCATTTATTTTTGTTTGTTATTTTGTGAGATAAGTCAACACAAAATAACATATTCCGCTCTCCCTTTAGAAAGGCATGCATGATCGGCCAAGCTGAGCGTCCATGTGTTTGATGTGGGTGTCGGGAGAGAAATCTGTTAGACAAACGAGCACTCAGCACAGGATTGTCCAGGATGTGCAGGCACTTCAAATGTCATAATTTTCAATACACAAATCTATCTCGTATTCTCTAAATCTGACATAATACACATTATGTAACTGTATATTCAAAAGTTAAACTTTCTAAATGCAAAAATCAAGAGAAGTTGTAAATAGTATGACATGTCTCCACTCTGCCCTATCTAATTCTGTAAAAATAATAGCAAGAATATTCCTCTTTCAAGTCCTTCAAATATGAGTATGAGTATAATACATAAGTGACGGACAATATGAGCACACATTAGCACTTTAGGGGATTCTTTTGGGAAATCTTTATCCAACCTTGCAATGTAATTTCTGGCTAATATTCTATCACCACTCCCTTTTTCATTGTAAATTTTAGAAACCGCAGCTAATTTACACCTCCCAAGTTGACATCTACGTGATATGCCATTATTGATGGCATATCATGAATGCTGAAACCACACCGAAATACGTGCAATCCATAGCTGGACACTAAATCCAGCTTGTAATGTTACCTGCTTTACTATACATTTTGCACTATTCACAGCTCTTTTTATTACACCTATCCAAATCTTACCAATATGGAATACAGGGTTTTTCCCCAAAGTTAGCTAACTTTGGCAGACCCATAGACAATGTATGGAGCATGAGCAGACGAACTTCCACTCTATTCGGAACGGAGAACGTTTCTTGGTATCGCTGAGCATTCCAGCAGTCAGACCCCAGCGCTCAGCAAGTATTTTTCTTTTGTGTGGATATGACATATTTTGAGAATTTGGAAAACCATTTAAAGGCACATGTTTATTATTGTATCTTAAATGATGAAATATGATTGCTTGAAGTTACATGCAAACACAATGTCACAATCCAATGTACCCAATGTCAAGCAACCTAACGCATGGGGACAAACAAGTTGTCCCTCCTCGTACAGTTTGCATGTCACCATGATTGATGTATGGAAATTCTCGGCCCAAAAATTACCTATTGTTTAAATCAGGTTATTGTATTTAAAAAAAATAATAATAAGTTTTGTTGTTTTCTATATTACAATCTTTAAAAAAAAATAGTAATCCTGCAATTGTCACACTGGCGACTGGGGCTTTTTAAACTCATACTTTCTGTTCTAGTATTCAGCAGTCTTGTTTATCATCAAAGGCAGGATTGCGATAACAGATAAAACCTCTGTACATTGGTGGATCCTGTGTTACCAGCTATCACAATAGGCAATGTCAACTGACCCTGCTCCTCCTCCCTTCACAATAACCTTTGGACACGCTCATTAGACACTTCATTATAAAAGATATGGTCAGGGGCAGACTATTGTGGCTAATGTACATGTGTTAATTCCTGAAAAAATAGCAAGATACAGTTTAAAAAATCTGTGTGAGGCTCCGTCTGAGACTCATTCTGCAGCCAATACCAGAGACTGTAAGTGGAAAGGAGAACTTCTCTGATCTCCTGGGACACACAAAGATTTATTTATCTATTTTTGTATTTTAATTTCTTTATTAGACAACAAAATAGGATCAAATGAAATGGCAAAATTAAGAATTTGCTGAGATTCTAATCCTTTTGTGCTTGTTCTTATTTTAGAGCTACTGCTGGCCATAATTTAGAGACTTCAGGCAACCGTTCATGTTTGGTCTGTGAAGTTTTTAATTTTGTACAGCAATGCCAAAAGTTAGTGCACCTTCAGGTTTGCAGAACAACTAATATAACTCAGTAGTGTGCACAATAATATTTTTTTGAAATTGCTTGCATTACGTATTTTAATATAAAATATCAGTAAAGTGGTCCATGCTGTTTCCTAGGTTTCCATCTCCAGTAGGCAACATAGCATTATAGCGTTGCGTTACATACTCCAGTGCTGGCTCCGAACTGGAGTAAGAAACTGACAAGACAACACTGACCAATGACAATCCATGCTATGCCTGTGTCGGTCTATTTAGAATAAAAAAAATTGCATGGAAATAATTTAGAAAAAAATTATATATGTATATATATTTTTTTCTTTATTGCATCTCTGTACTGAAAGTGATGTTTGTGGTAAGATGAGTGAAATGAAAGAAGCAAACTTTGTCTTGAAGATAATGCCAAAAACTTAAGTATTACCCTTTGAAAATCATATGCTATTGGTGGATCTATTCAGTCCTGCATTGCTCATTGCCAGGCTTAGTTGTATGATAGGGTAGTCTCTAAAAAAGAGCTACTCAGAAGGTTTGATTATATAAAGATATGAGCCTAAGTATTAGGAAATGGTATGTTGGATCATTGAGTATGTCAGAAAATAAATTGATGAACATTGAGAACTTTTGGGTTCTGCTGACAACTTCTGTTAAATTTTGAAGGAAGTAGTCAGATGAAATGCTAGAGAACCTATGGTGTTTGTCTCTTAATGGGTTGACACACTAGGGACAGTAGTCTTTCTTTTAGAAGGGAACATTGCCTGTAAGAACCCCTATACAAGTGCTACCTCCATACAAGAACTTAAAGCGCATCTGTCAGCAGGATTGGGCTTAGTAAACTACATACACTGTCAAGCGATAGATGCTACTGCGCACGTGCGGGCGCCATTTTGCTACAGGAAAAAGAAACTTACAGCAATATGGCCCCCGCCGCCCGCGCTTGCGCAGTAGCATTTCTCGATTGCCGAGAGATGCTACTTCACATGCGCCACGCCATATTGCTGCACCCAAATTCTTTTTCCTTAAGCAAAATGACGCCCGCGCGTGCGCAGTAGCATCTCGGCAACCAAAAGATGCTACTGCGCTTGCGCGGCCATTTTGGGGGATGTAAGTTTTCACTTTGCCACAGAAATGACAAAGGCGGTATTTAAAATAGTAATCAGGTCACTGAAAGCACAGTGACCTGTCAGAGGCCAGAGATACAAATACATAATGAGCGCACCAGTTACAGACCCTCCCCACAGGCCGCCCCGAAGCACAAGCATATCATTATGGCAGATCTGAAAATAAAGATTATAAAAGAACCACTGACGGATTTCATCAACAAAGGTATCATTTTACTCAGTGTAACAGCGCCCACCTGGGAGTGTATGTGGTTTACTAAGCACAATCCTGATGACAGGTGCGCTCCAGGACTATTAATTAGTTTTTACTATGGGCATAAAAACGCTCAGTCAGCTAGTTGCTAACTACCTGCTTGTTCTATCCGGCACAGAGTGGTCATTGACCGGTCCTAACAGCAGTTCAGCTGCTCCATGTCAACAGAGCAGCTCTTCCTCTTCCGGGCTTCTCTGTCAACGTGCGTGACTGATGACGTCATACCTGTGACCGCTTTGTACCGATAGAGTAGAGAGTGGTGCCGGGCAAAACAGGCAGGTAGTTAACATCTACCTGCCTGTTTGTTCTTAGGCCCATAGTAAAATAATTACAGTAAGTCCAAGATAACCCCTTTAATGGGTGGGAAAACTCTTGTGCAGTGGAATTGGCGATTGACGTGGATAAGTGACTGTAGACCAGAAATCGTTCAAACATCCCTCCTGATTATTAAAACGATTTAATGTAAATTGTATTAAGGAAAAAAGTTGCCAGTTATAAGAACCACTAATAGCTTTGTAATATCTAAATAACATCTGTTCTTATCTAGTAAGCAGCCTTTGGATTGTAGGATTCACTGTGCCAAGAATAAGATCAGAGGGTCAAATTCTAGCAGTTTAGTTCCATTCACATGGAAACAAAATAACTACTTTAAAGCTGAATAAGGCTGTGTGCCCACTATTCGTTTTTTAAGCGTTTCCACAGCGGCAATTCCGCTGCAGAAACGCTTAAAAAACGCTTGGTAGAAGGTCTGCCATGTTCCCCAATGATAATCCGCATGTGCTGTGCACATGCTGCGGAAATTTCCGCTGCTGAAAAATCAGCATCACTACCAATTATTTTGCGGAAGCGCTGTGTTTTCGCTGCCATTGACTTGCATTGGAACTCATGGAATCCGCATCATTGGATCTGTACATGCGGATAACATGCGGTTCAATGTGCGGATGGTACCCGCGTCTGGAGGAGCGGAGACTCTCCTCCGGACCCGGGTACCATAGAAACTGTAAAAAAAAAGAATAAAATAAAAAATATACATTATACTCACCTTCTGATGGCCCCCGGTGTCTTTAGCTGATGCGTCCGGTCTCCCCGGAAGCTTACAATGGTCTGAAAAGGACCTGCCATGACGTCATTTAGTCATGTGACGGGTCACATGACCGCTGATGTCGGCAGGTCCTTCAGTGTACCGCGAGCTGCCGGCAAGCCAGGACACATCGGATAAAGACACCAGGGGCCATCAGAAGGTAAGTATATATTTATTTTTTACCATTCTTTCGGTCACACTATATAAATCCATGCTGGTTGCATGGATTTATATAGTGTGACAAAGTTGACAAGCACTTTCCAAGTGATGCTAAAATCGCTTGG
Organism: Phyllobates terribilis; assembly: GCF_046119375.1. NCBI lineage: Eukaryota > Metazoa > Chordata > Amphibia > Anura > Dendrobatidae > Phyllobates > Phyllobates terribilis. The sequence continues at coordinate 811,349,982 of NW_027362761.1, forward strand.
AAAGCGCTTGACAACCCGCATTCGGAAATGCATGTGAAGAACGCTTCACTTCCGCATGTCCCTGGCATGAAAAACGCATGTACAATCCGCATGTACAATCCGCATGGATCCGGAGCATTTCTGCATCGCTAAAGGCGAAAATCTGCAGTTGCAAAGAAAATGCATTTCATTTTGCAAAAAAATGTAAAGACATCATTAACTTTATTATTAATTATTTTAATATTTCTCCATTAGAAGTTTTTCATTTAATTTTACTGCAGTCTCGTGTTTGCATTTTTCAGACATGTCAATAACAAACTTTTTTTTTTTAATGCTAATTGTTGTTCTGAGAACGTCAAAGTAGCAATTGATATGGAAACCTTGATTCTTAAATTATATTTACTTTCACCTATAACCATCTTAAATTGTGTCACTATAAAAAAATAAAAACATTAAAGTGACCATGCTTCAATCAAATACTCATGTGGCCAACAGCTATTCTCCCTGACCACCCTTATACAAAGGCATGCTTGTCATGGTGAGGCAAAGCAAAGGTCTTCTAAGTGGGAAGAGGAGAAAACAGGGATGTTCTGTGAGCAGTTATTGGTACTATCATTATCGTATGGAAACGCTGGTGTACCTGCTATATTGTTAATCAGTGCTCCTTAAGAGCAGATTATCTATATAAATAGGCCTAATGGGTACTTTTACACATGCAGACAATTTTCCTGTAGTGAGAGCTGTATAACAGAATAGCAAGTTTTCCATCCCTTGTTTACTTGGATTTAGATATTTTAATAATTGTTTTTTTTTCTTGAAACCTGTGAAAGAAAAGTGTCGGGCATGTTAAAAATCAGCATGCTCAATCCTTTTTCCACTTATATCTGTCAAAATGGGAGAATCTGGATACCCTTTATACATTAAATGGTTGGTTGGTCCTTACAAAATTAGTTTTTCCGACATTCATTTAGGACCTGTCACTTGGTTAAAAGTGGCCAGTTTTTGCAATTATTTTAATCCTACTGATACTTTATCGTTTTGTTTTTTTTCTGTAAATCCGCCATACAGTTTCAGAGATGGGGGCTTTTTTATTTAGTTCTACTTTTTATGGTATTTACCAAGTTTAGATTGCTCACATGGTTATTATACAAAACAGCTTAAAGACTCGCCCCCAAGGGAATCCTGTAAGTAAGGCCTCTTGTAAAGACCATAAAATTTACCAATAATTGAAACAAACCCATATCCCTGGAACTATATGGTGGATTATAAAAGCAAACAAACAAAACAACTAACAATCGGGGAGCAGCGGGAATAGAATCGGAGCAAAACTGGCCACGTTTATCCTAGTGCCGGGTTCTCTGAAGTGTATTTTTAAGAGCCTTATTTTTGTGTTCAGTAAATTTTCACAGAAAAATGTCATGTTTTGTAGGTGCCTGCTTTCTTCCACAGCTTCTTTGTCCTCAGCAATAAGAGTTTGTTTTTTTGTGGTCAGTCTTTCGGAAATCCCAACTGAACATACCAACTTGCACTAAAAATATTGAAACTTTATAACAATGGCATCCACACAGGACACCATATGGAAACATCCAGAAAAAGATACAATACCATGCAGAACCTTAGTGGTGCAGTATGCATGCTGACTTCATTGAAGACCACAATAAATGAACCTGCATAAATGCAGGCCATATTTTTGTTAAGGAGCCTATAGCAACCTGCCTGAGTTCAGATGAGCGCACTTTAGGCCTCTTTCTTGCTAATGGACCTTTATGGACCAGTTTACTATGTATGTCAGAATTAAAATACATACTGTTCCAGAATCAGTGGAGCAGTACTCCAGCTGAAATAAAAAAAAATCAACTGAAAGGTCCACTTTATTATGCAGATCAGTCACTGTGGGTCTGAATATTGGCACCACATAAAACATTTTGAGTGATATTAGATAATTGCAATAATATGATGTGTAGCTCCTACAGCTAAGCATGATGTCTAAGTAAACTTTACAAGCAGCTTGGCTTATTTTATTACATATCATTTTGACAAACGCACCCATGATCTAATACGTAAGGGGCAGAAAAAGCATATACGGTAGTTGACAGTCATCTTTACATTGGCTTAGTTTGCCTTAGGGGACCTGTCAGCACCATATTTGACCTTTAACTAAAGGCATGAGTGTAAATCCACTTTAATGCCTTTTACATTTACACCTTACGTGCAATATTTTGTAATATATGTAAATCTTTCAACAACAAGATAAGCAATATCTTTACATGGCCAGTCTGTTACTAATTTACTGAGAAATAAGCATTTGAAATGATGCAAGTCTCTGTCACTCCAGCTCTATTCCCATTAACAGTCAAGCTGGAGGAGGTGTCGCTGGGCAGGGAATTGAGCTGGAGTGACAGAGGCTTCAGATCTACTGCTTCATTTACATATCAATTCATATGCGTGATCTACCTGTCTAAACAGGTTATTAAATGAATATAGACTGGCAAATATCTAGATCTCAGGTAATATACCTTGAACTAATACTGATTACATCCCCAACATTGGTAACTCATACATGACTATCCAGGGTGATTCAAAGCTACACAGTTGGAGTTTGTAGATACTACCTTCTGTATGAACATGGTCTTTATGTATACTTCTGTTTTCTGATATATTTATTATTGCTAAACAAGAAGTTTACTTGACAGTAAGTAATGTGAATTCAGTAGCTGTGGTTTAAAAGTTGTCTTACATCACTTACCGTATTTGTATCTCTTTTTATCACATTTAATATAGTCCTTCTGTTTCCTCCTCTGATTCATGTAATGGGATTGCATATGTGCGTTCATAGTAAACCATAGGCGTAGGATCGCGCTCTATATATTCTAACAAACTGTCTTCTAAACTTCACAAAATAACCATTTTTTTGTTCTTGCTCCAGTTTTTATCACATGTAAAATGGTCATGGCTTCTAATTAGGAAAATAGCAGCAGGAATAATCTGATGAATACTAGTATGGCACGCTTAGTTATAACGCAGCTGTGTTTAAAGGGATATTTTCATCCTTACATTATTAGGTTATGCGTTAATTTTACAATCAGAGAACGTTCGACTTTGACCTTTGGGTTGCCCACCGATCTTGCTAATGAAGGGGCTGAATCAGTGCTACTGGCCCCTCACTGTTTTTTCTTTCTTTCACTGTACTGCTCTTAGTCTCTAGCTGGATAGGGAACTGCATCATGTTCCTCATTCACTTCAATGGTTCCGTGCTACAGCGTCCACTTCCGTTACTTGATATGCTACGCAGGTCTATCCCCTTAGGGTATGTTAACACAGTGCTTTTTTGTAGCTTTTTTTTTCAGCATGAAAAATGCAGTGTGTTCCTTTTATAATGTGTTTTTTTTTATGCATTCAACATTGGCAAGCTATAGTTTGAAAAAAAACAACGCTCAAAAAACGCATGAAAAAAGCACAGAATGAATGAGTTTTTGGAAATCTCATATTTTTTGCTGCTAGTGTAAAATGCTGCAAGTGAACAATCTGATGTCAAGCTGTCCATGACTGTCCATTCTGTATGGCTTGTTTTACATCCCGGAGGACTTGGAATAGTCATCAGAAGTCCTGTCCTCTGGGACGTCAATCAAACTGTAAAGGATTGTAATTCGGCATGGACGGCTCAACTTAAAGGGGTATTTCACCATTTAATGTGATATAGTAGTCCTAGATGTGCCCCGGCTCCCCCTGCTACCTGCTGTCTTAATTCAATTAAATAAAGAAAAATTTTATGGAATGGTGAGTACGACCCTTTTTACTCTACTACATCACATCATTTGTTCTCAATTTCCTTGGGTAGGCACCCAAAGTTCCTATCGTGTGGCTCAGTCTGATATTTGCCTTAAGTAGGTTCAATACATTAGTTGTGTTTCAGATGATGGCAGCATTTTTTTCTGCAGAATCTGTATTTCACCATTTAATATTGATGACCTGTACTTAGGATAGGTTTAAGAAAAACAAATCAGATCATTGGCCGTCCAGCATCCAGGAACCCAATAATCAGCTGTCAATCAGAAGTCAGTATAGACAGTGTATAGAGAGCAACACCGCTCCGTCACACTGTATAGTGGCCTCTGCTAGGTACTGCAGATCAGTTTAATAGGAGTTGTTGTGCAGTACCCAGCAGCGACCACTATACAGTGTGACAGAGGGGTGTGGTTCTCCATACACTGTTTTTCCATCCTGCCTCTGAAAATAGCTGATCAATGAGGGTATCGGGTGTTGAAACCCCAAACGATCTGATATTGGTAGAAAACCCCTTTAACTTTGCACCATGTCCACCGGGTGGACCAAATTAGCATTCAGCACGATTGGGTTTAGAATTCAATTTTAGCAAACAGACACACTATCTGGATGCTCCTAGAAGAAAACGATCAGGTAGCATTGGCAAAATGCGGGAGGGTGGAGGGTGTTACGCTCGCGCCCGGACTGACTGGCGTGAGCATGATTAGTGATCCCACTGTACCATGAACCGAGGAGTGCCTGGAGGGGCGTAACTAAGTATCAACCCGATCCGACCAAGGTCGCTTGGCGGCTTAGTCGACTCCGTGGACCAAGGAGGAACCGAGCAGAGGGACCAGGTGCTACTCCAGGTCAGACCCCGGTCACAGTTGTTGACCCACACCGGGGAATGCAGGAACAGGCAGGTTAGACTGGAATACAGGCAGGTGGGTATTGGCAAGTACGGCTGGTATGCAGACAGGTGGGCACTGGCAAGTACGGCTGGTATGTAGACAGGTGGGCACTGGCAAGCACGGCTGGTATGCAAACAGGTGGGCACTGGCAAGCACGGCTGGTATGCAGACAGGTGGGCACTGGCAAGCACAGCTGGTATGCAGACAGGGAGATACTGGCAAGCATGGCTGGAGTGCAGACCAGGAGGTACTAGCAGGTTGGAGCGCAGGCTGGATAGGGTCCAGTACAGACTGGGAGACAGGCACAGAGCCGCAGATGTGGTAGACAAGCAGAGTAAAGCGAAACCGCCGGAGCGGAGGACAAGGCAGAGCAGAGAGGAACTGCTGGTGCGGTGAGCAAGCAGAGCGGAGCGAAAACCGCAGGTGCGGTGGGCAGAGCAGAGCGGAACCGCCGGAGCGGTGGACAAGGCAGAGCAGAGCGAAACCGCAGGTGCGGTGGACAAGGCAGAGCAGAGCGGAACCGCCGGAGCAGTGGGCAAGGCAGAGCAGAGAGAAGCCGCCGGAGCGGTGGGCAAGGCAGAGCAGAGAGAAGCCGCCGGAGCGGTGGGCAAGTCAGAGCAGAGAGAAACCGCTGGTGCGGTGAGCAAGTCAGAGCAGAGAGAAGCCGCTGGAGCGGTGGGCAAGTCAGAGCAGAGAGAAACCGCTGGTGCTGTGAGCAAGGCAGAGCAGAGAGAAGCCACCAGAGCGGTGGGCAAGTCAGAGCAGAGAGAAACCGCTGGAGCGGTGGGTAAGGTAGAGCAGAGGGAAACCGCCGGAGCGGTGGGCAAGACAGAGCGGAGCGAAACCCCTGGTGCGGTGGACAAGGCAGAGAGGACAGGGCTCTGTTCACATGGAACAGACTGGAAAATACAAGAAGATACGGAGGAAGGGAAAAGGGACAAGCAGAACCAGATACACACAAGGTACTTCCGATGAAGTAGCGAGTGGACACAAAACTCACAAACAGAAGTACAGAGACAACGAGTAGGAGTTAGGTGCAGGTTCAGATACTGCAGGAAAAGGGAAGGTACGGACATAGAGACAAACAGGTAACAGGCTAGGATACAGTTCAGACAGGAACTGCTACTGCAATGAGATACAAGAACGAGCCTGGGTATACAGCCCCCAGAGATGGCGGAACGGACAAGAAGTCACAGATAACAGGTCTGGGTATGCAGCCCCCAGAGATGGCGGAAATAGACAAGAAGCAGAACTGGACCTGGCAACTTCAGAGTCAAGGAGCACACTGAATGTTAGTGTTGCTCAGGCACCTCCTACTGGGTGGAGGGGGTTTAAATATCCAGTGACTCACAGCAATAGGCTGGAGACGCATTAGGGGTGCGCCCACAGCAGCTATAAGAATCAGGAAGTAACCGGGCCGCCGCCCTAAGCAGTCAGTCAAGAGACATGCACACAGCATGAACTGGAGCAAGATTTGCAGGCTGGACTGACAGGTAAGATTGCGGTCTTGCACAGTGGGAGGTGGTGCACTATGCAAGCACGCCGCCAGGGATGTTACAGTACCCCCCCCCCCTTTTACGCCCCCTCTTCTTCAAGCCTGCAAGGGTCTTCTGCAGAGAATTTGGAGGCCCATCCTTCTAATGGAGAGAAGAGGTTATTTGAAGAGGATTACCTCTTCTCTCCATTAGCGGAAACGAAACTGATCTCATCATCTTGGTGACTAGGATGCTTCCTCCTATCAAGCCATCCTCAGCAACAGATGAAGTGGGTGAAGTACCAGGAACAGCACACAGGAAAGTCTCTCTCCGTTTGTTATCAGGTAGCACCCTGGTGGATTCAGGAGACAACTGGAGGTCCTCCGCCTGGTTGGAGGGGTGCAGAGACTCGGGGGCAACCACCGCCTTGACGTTCACTTTGCCAAGCTTACTGGATGAAGTGGGCGGCGTACCGGGTGTAGGAAAGTCTCTCTCCGTTTTTCAGGTAGCACCCCGGGAAATTTTGGAGACAACTGGAGGTCCTCCGCCTGGTTGTAGGAATGCAGAGACTCGGGGGTAATCACTGCTTCGAAGTACATTTTGCCAAGCTTACTGGATGAAGTGGGCGGCTTACCAGGTACCGGGTGTAGGAAAGTCTCTCTCCATTTAACAGGTAGCACCCCGGGGAATTCAGGAGACAACTGGAGATCCTCCGCCTGGTTGGAGGGGTGCAGAGACTCGGGGGTAATCGCTGCTTCGATGTACACTTTGCCAAGCTTACTGGATGAAGTGGGCGAAGTACCAGGTACAGGGTGTAGGAAAGTCTCTCTCCCTTTGTTATCAGGTAGCACCCCGGAGGATTCAGGAGACAACTGGAGGTCCTCCGCCTGGTTGGAGGGGTGCAGAGACTCGGGGGTAAACACCGCCTTGATGGACGAAGGACCAGATTTATTAGAGACGGAGGGTCCTTGCTTTAGGACCATCTTCAGACTGGTTTCAGAGATGACTTGTCTGTAAGGCGGGACGGTACCTGAAGCCAGATCATTGGTACAGTCGTCGAGACTGTGTGGGGACAACGCCTCCGCTTCTCTTCCTTCGGAGACTTCAGCGCACAGCGAGTCAGTGACTAGCAGATCTGGTGAAGAAGAAGAAGAAACTGCTGACTGTCCTGAAGATGTGGGGACTGGACACCCCTTGTACCATAGCAGTCCCCCAGGATACACCATGCAGGATCTCCAGACCTGAGTGGGCACTAGATCTCTCGGCTCTGGATGACCTGTGGGTAAGCCAGTCAGCACCTGGAATGTGAACTTCTTCATATGTAATGCTCCAATCTGGAGCTTAATTTGTACAGACATATTTTGACTGTTTCTGAGTAGGGCTCGTCCTTCTGCTGACAATGCCCAAACTGGCTTCTGGAGTTGTCGGACGGGAATAAGACACCGACTCTTCAAGGCTTTAAGCCCGAAACTTCCGGTTAATCCGAGGTCTTCTCTTGCCACAGAGACAGTCATGGTCATCTGTGGAGAGGAAACATCAACGCCAAGGGCAGCCTCACCTACAGGCCTAATGTCTTGGGATTCTCCAACCTTCACTGGACAAAGACCGTCAGGGGGTCCCAAACCACCGCAGCGGGACCGCAATCCAATTTTGTGACTGAGTTCTGGCTTCTGCTTTGCCTGACGAACATAGTCATCCTTCATAGATTCTGTGCGGAAAGCTGCCTCTACAGGCTGGGGAACAGGAGGTCTTTGGGATGACAGAACCTGGCGTGACGGTTTACCTCTACGCCTTGCACGTCTGGACTGCCTCTTGAGGTTGGGAAGAGAAGTATTCTGTGGAGCATAGTCATCCTGTGTGGATTCTGGGTGGGCAGCAGTCTCTTCGGGCTGGAGGACTGGTAGGCTACCTACACACATTACCCATCGGGGCTGCTCCGGGATATTGGGAAGGGAAGCTTTAGCAGAGGCTTCAGGATTAGGGTCATCGAAGACCATTAGAAAGGCCACCAGGAAGGCCTGCAGGTCAAAGATGATAGGATCCCATGCTTCCCATAGGGGGGTGATCCATTTCAAGGCATCACCCGCTAGGTAGGACATCATGAATACTACTTTAACCCGATCAGTAGGAAAATAGTGAGCATAGAACTTGAAATGCAGCATGCATTGCTCCACAAATGCACGGCTACGTTTTGGATCCCCATAGTACCGTGGTGGATCCGCAGGAACGAGTGCTGATAGATCCATTTGGGCTGGTGCATAAATCGCCTGGGCCATAACTTAAAAATTTTCTTGGTGCACTTATTCGCCAGACAAGGATTCAAAATGTCTCTGAGAGCGAAAGTCCGTGGGTCTCAATGGGAACCATGGCCTGAGCAAACTGTTACGCTCGCGCCCGGACTGACTGGCGTGAGCGTGATTAGTGATCCCACTGTACCATGAACCGAGGAGTGCCTGGAGGGGCGTAACTAAGTATCAACCCGATCCGACCAAGGTCGCACGGCGGCTTAGTCGACTCCGTGGACCAAGGAGGAACCGAGCAGAGGGACCAGGTGCGACTCCAGGTCAGACCCCGGTCACAGTTGTTGACCCACACCGGGGAATGCAGGAACAGGCAGGTTAGACTGGCATACAGGCAGGTGGGTATTGGCAAGTACGGCTGGTATGCAGACAGGTGGGTACTGGCAAGTACGGCTGGTATGCAGACAGGTGGGCACTGGCAAGCACGGCTGGTATGCAGACAGGTGGGCACTGGCAAGCACGGCTGGTATGCAGACAGTTTGGCACTGGTAAGCACGGCTGGTATGCAGACAGGTGGGCACTGGCAAGCACGGCTGGTATGCAGACAGGGAGATACTGTCAAGCACGGCTGGAGTGCAGACCGGGAGGTACTAGCAGGTTGGAGCGCAGGCTGGATAGGGTCCAGTCCAGACTGGGAGACAGGTACAGAGCCGCAGATGCGGTAGACAAGCAGAGTAAAGCGAAACCGCTGGAGCGGAGGACAAGGCGGAGCAAAGAGGAACTGCTGGTGCGGTGAGCAAGCAGAGCGGAGCGAAAACCGCAGGTGCGGTGGGCAAGTCAGAGCATAGCGGAACCGCCGGAGCGGTGGACAAGGCAGAGCGGAACCGCCGGAGCGGTGGGCAAGTCAGAGCAGAGAGAAGCCGCCGGAGCGGTGGGCAAGTCAGAGCAGAGAGAAGCCGCCGGAGCGGTGGGCAAGTCAGAGCAGAGAGAAGCCGCCGGAGCGGTGGGCAAGTCAGAGCAGAGAGAAACCGCTGGTGCGGTGAGCAAGGCAGAGCAGAGAGAAGCCGCCGGAGCGGTGGGCAAGTCAGAGCAGAGAGAAACCGCTGGTGCGGTGAGCAAGGCAGAGCAGAGAGAAGTCACCGGAGCGGTTGGCAAGGAAGAGGAGAGAGAAGCCGCCAGAGCGGTGGGCAAGTCAGAGCAGAGAGAAACCGCCGGAGCGGTGGGTAAGGCAGAGCAGAGGGAAACCGTTGGAGCGGTAGGCAAGTCAGAGCAGAGAGAAACCGCCGGAGCGGTGGGCAAGACAGAGAGGACAGGGCTCTGTTCACATGGAACAGACTGGAAAATACAAGAAGATACCGAGGAAGGGAAAAGGGATAAGCAGAACCAGATACACACAAGGTACTTCCCATGAAGTAGCGAGTGGACACAAAACTCACAAACAGAAGTACAGAGACAACGAGTAGGAGTTAGGTGCAGGTTCAGATACTGCAGGAAAAGGGAAGGTACGAACATAGAGACAAACAGGTAACTGGCTAGGATACAGTTCAGACAGGAACTGCTACTGCAATGAGATACAAGAACGAGCCTGCGTATACAGCCCCCAGAGATGGCGGAAACAGACAAGAAGCAGAACTGGACCTGGCAACTTCAGAGTCAAGGAGCACACTGAATGTTAGTGTTGCTCAGGCACCTCCTACTGGGTGGAGGGGGTTTAAATATCCAGTGACTCACAGCAATAGGCTGGAGACGCATTAGGGGTGCGCCCACAGCAGCTATAAGAATCAAGAAGTAACCGGGCCGCTGCCCTAAGCAGTCAGTCAAGAGACATGCACACAGCATGCACTGGAACAAGATTTGCAGGCTGGACTGACAGGTAAGATTGCGGTCTTGCATAGTGGGAGGTGGTGCACTATGCAAGCACGCCGCCAGGGATGTCACAGAGGGGCACCTTAGATGTTTCCTTTAATTTTTTTGGCACTTTTCAAATTAGGTTGAGGAAACCTTAAAGGGAATCTGTCACCACTTTGGAGTTATCAGACCTCTACTATGGGCATACAGGGTATAGAAAAGTAAATCTTTACATACCTGTATGGCCATAGTAGAGGTTTGATTGCAGATAAAAGTGTTTTTATCACCTTCGTGTTCCCTGTGACATGCACTGTGCTCTCTGACTTCCTGGGTATGCGCAAAGCACTGCTCACATACAGCGCACTTTGCTTCATCCCGACCCTGTCTGCCTGTGCACTGCGCCGCAAGGTTCTATTGCGCAGGCGCCGGGGAGTCAATGTCACTTTACTTTTCTATACCCCGTATGCCCCTAGTAGAGGTCTGATAACTCCAAAATGGTGGCAGATTCACTTTAAGGAGCAAAACCAAGGCTTTGCTCTGTTCCTTACATTACTTTTAAAAAGTGAAAACCATTGCTTACAAATTGCTTAAAAGTAACCAATGGTTTAAATTGTACTCGGAATTGAAATAAACTTTTCTTTCAGTCACACCCTGGGGTGTTACCCTTAATTTCTTTTGGCTACTTTTCTTGGTTTGTTCCACGTATACAAACTGAAATAAGCAAAATAAAAGAATTCCTGGCTGCAAACAATTTACTAGTAATGATTTTCTGTGTCAAACCCATCCACAGAGGACAAAATAGATCATAAGGCCGGAAAGAATGATGTGCTACTAAATGAATATTCTGATGGTTGGTTCCATCAGGACAACCTTTGCCCACAAGCTTCCTGACTCTGAGTCAGCTAGTAATATTATTAATACCAATTATCATTTGTAAATAATTATTAATAATAAAGGAATATTTTCCAGCACAAAGCACTCACACTGGTGGACATTTCCTGTCCATGTATGTAGCCATGTATGGGGAATAAATCTTCAGATCCTGCTTCTTCTGGTTATAGTGAGTGATTAGATAAGCGTGCCATTAGTGGTAGATGAGCCAGCCTATTTTTTTTAAAATTGAAAGAATCACCCAGCTGGCTTGGTAGAGAAATTCTGTGTTCCTTCTATGTTAGAAATTAACACCTCCTGGATGTCATTTTTGATATTTCTTCTTCTTTTCAATCTGTAAATTAACTGTAAATGTAAAAAGTCTTAAAGGAGTTATCCGGACTTACGTTTTTTTCCTTTTATACTATTGGGCTAAGAAGTTACTGGCAGGTACTTGCTGACTACCCACCTGTTCTGCTCTGAAGAGATCTCTCCTAGATTAGACAGTGACTCTTCTGCTTTTGATCTCACATGAACAGAGCAGCTCTTCCTCTTCACTCTGTCGACAGGCTGTTGCTGCCGACATCATGCTGATTGACCGCAAACTCCCTGCAGTTAGGCAGCATAGAGCCGGCTGTCAATCAGCATGACATCAGAAGAGACGCCCCATTGACAGCAGAGTGGAAGAGAAGAACTTGCTCTGTTGACGTGCCATCACCAGAAGAAGGAGAATCACCAGCAGGAGCTGTCCATGACCGCTGTGAACTGGAACAGATCGTTGCAGCAGAAAAGGCAGGTAGTTAGCAACTATATGCCTGGAAGCATTTTTTTCTATAAAGCATGATACCAAATTGACCTACATTTACTGCGGGTAATATTCGTATTCACCTTGTCACCAATTTTATGAGTAACTATATTTCTAAAGGCACTATTGACATGATAGTCTCACCAGATGTCGGTAACAACACAGGCAAATATGGTAACTCAAACCATAGATATCCATAAACTTAAGTTATGTGTAATAATGAGAAATGGCACAGGGAAAAATAATTGTACACATAAAGAATGAGAGGTGCAAAAAAAAACATGGAAACTCCTGGCACCAGCTGAAATTTATCAGTAATTAGAAAGCAATCCTTGCACTTAGTAAAAAATGATATCAGCTGGTTCAACTGATGGCCTATAAAAAGGTGCCACAGGAGAAACCTCTCTCATGATGTGTAAAACCAGTGAGCTGTCTCAAGACCTTAGCAACCTTATTGTTGCAAACCATCCTGATGGCATTGATTACAGAAGAATTTCTAAACTACTGAAGATTCCAGTGAGCACTGTTGGGGCAATAATCCGGAAGTGTAAATAATATAATTTCACCATAAACTGGCCACAACTAGTTGCTCTCTGCAAGATTTCAGACAGAGGAGTGAAAAGACTTATCAGAACAGTTCTCCAAAAGCCAAGGAGCACCTGTTGAGAAATACAAAAAGACATGGAATCAGCAGGTACAATTGTTTCAATTAAACTTTTGTCCTGTATGCACCACACAAGACTCCATTGGTGAACAAAAAGCTTGTTCAAGCGCATTTACAGTTAGCTCAACAACATTTAGACAAGCCTGTGAAATACTGGGAGAATATAGTGAGACCAAAATTGAACTCTTTGGAGGCCAAAAGGCACTGCATATCACCCCAAAAACATCATACCAACAGTGAAGTTTTTAGGTGGGAACATCATTATGTGGGGATTTTTTTCAGCATATGGCACTGGCAAATGTCATGTAATTAAAGGAAGATTCAATGGATAAATGTACAGAGACATTCTTGATAAAAATCGGCTGCCATCTACCAGGATGATGAAGATGAAGCGAGGGTGGACATTTCAGTAAGACAATGATCCCAAACAAAAGGCTGCTAGAATGCCCCAGCCAATCACCTGACCTGAATCCAATAGCAAATTTATGGAAGGAACCAAAGCTCAGAGTTCATAGAAGGAGCCCACAGAACCTTCAGAATGTGAAGAGTGTTTGTGTGGGAGAATGGGCCAAAATCACACCTGAGCAATGCCTGCTACTAGTATCTCCATACAGGAGGCGTCTTGAAGCTGTCATCACCAACAAAGGCTTTTGTACGAAGTATTCAATTTCAGTAAGCGTGTTCAATACCTGTGTCATTTCTCATTAGTACACATACAGTGCCTACAAGTAGTATTCAACCCCCTGCAGATTTAGCTGGTTGACACATGCGGAATTAACTTGGCATTGTGACATTTGTACTGTAGATCAGCCTGGAAGTGGGAAATGCACTGCAGCAAATTTTTTTTTTTTTTTTTTTTAAAACGTTAAAAGTTAATTCAGAGTGTCATTTATTATTCAACCCCTCAAACCACAAGAATTCTGTTTGGTCCCCCAAAAGTATTAAGAAGTAGTTCAGGCACCAAGAATAATGAGCTTCACATGTGTGGATTAAAGATCTCTTTTGCCAGCCTTTTCTGACTATTTAAGACCCTCCCCAAACTTGTGAACAGCACTCAGACATGGTCAACATGGGAAAGACAAAGGAGCATTCCAAGGCCATCAGAGACAAGATCGTGGAGGGTCACAAGGCTGGCAAGGGGTACAAAACCCTTTCCAAGGAGTTGGGCCTACCTGTCTCCACTGTTGGGAGCATCATCCGTAAGTGGAAGGCTTATGGAACTGCTGTTAGCCTTCCACGGCCAGGACAGCCTTTGAAAGTGTCCTCCCGTGCCGAGGCCAGGCTTGTCCGAAGAGTCAAGGCTAACCCAAGGACAACAAGGAAGGAGCTCCGGGAAGATCTCATGGCAGTGGGGACATTGGTTTCAGTCAATACCATAAGTAACGTACTCCACCGCAATGGTCTCCGTTCCAGACGAGCCCGTAAGGTACCTTTCAAAGCGTCATGTCAAGGCTCGTCTACAGTTTGCTCATGATCACTTGGAGGACTCTGAGACAGACTGGTTCAAGGTTCTATGGTCTGATGAGACCAAGATCGAGATCTTTGGTGCCAACCACACACGTGACGTTTGGAGACTGGATGGCACTGCATATGACCCCAAGAATACCATCCCTACAGTCAAGCATGGTGGTGGCAGCATCATGCTGTGAGGCTGTTTCTCTGCCAAGGGGCCTGGCCATCTGGTCCGCATCCATGGGAAGATGGATAGCACGGCCTACCTGGAGATTTTGGCCAAGAACCTCCGCTCCTCCATCAAGGATCTTAAGATGGGTCGTAATTTCATCTTCCAACAAGACAACGACCCAAAGCACACAGCCAAGAAAACCAAGGCCTGGTTCAAGAGGGAAAAAGTCAAGGTGTTGGAGTGGCCTAGTCAGTCTCCTGACCTTAACCCAATTGAAAACTTGTGGAAGGAGCTCAAGAATAAAGTCCACATGATCTGCATGGAGGAGTGGGCCAAGATAACTCCACAGACCTGTGCCGGCCTGATCAGGTCTTATAAAAGACGATTATTAGCTGTAATTGCAAACAAGGGTTATTCCACAAAATATTAAACATAGGGGTTGTATAATAATTGACCCACACTTTTATGTTTAAAATGGAATAAAATTCAACTGAGCAACATAACTTTTTGGTTTGTAAGATTTATGCTTCTGTTCATAAAACCTACTCTCGTTTGCAGTTTGAAGGCTCTAACTTATTTGCATCTTATCAAACCAGCTAAATCTGCAGGGGGTTGAATACTACTTGTAGGCACTGTAACTTAGAGATGTTGTCCACTATGATATAAAATCCCCCAATGTATTTAAACGGCGGAGATAAGTGTTTTTGTAAATACCTTCTGCTGTCCATGTTGCCTGTGAGTGGCACTATCGTTGACCGCTCACAGGCATCACTTGACCCCCGGCTGCAGCCGGCTCTGGCATCCGCTGATGTCACGTCAAGTTCAGGCTGCAGCCTGGTGTGACCCAGTGACGCACTTCCCGCTGATTGATGGGCTGTGGGCGGGGTTTTAACTGTGCGTCACAGCCCAGCATCCACTGCGCGCTTTCCATCTCCTGCATTAATTGGGAAAGCATGTGGTGGATGCTGGGCTGTGACGCACGGTGAAACCCCGCCCACAGCCCATCAATCAGCGGGGAGCATGTCACTGGGTCACACCCGGCTGCAGCCGGAACTTGACGTGACAGCAGCAGATGCCAGAGTCGGCTGCAGCCGGGGGGTCACGTAATGCCTGCGAGCGGCCAGTGATAGCGCCACTCACAGGTAAGATGGACAGCAGAAGGTATTTACAAAAACACTTATCTCCGCCGTTTAAATACATTGGGGCATTATCTATAGTAGTGGACAACATCTGTAATTTACAGACATTCATGGTTTGATTTCTTTGCCTGTGTGGTTTGGATGGGTTGTTACCAACATCTGGTGATAATTTCATGTTAATAGCATGTTTAGAAATGTATTTAATTAGACATTTGGTGATGTGTTCAATACTTTTTTCACCCTCTGTATATCACATATATTAGTTGCGTTCTTATTTTTAGTCTAGACATTCTATTTCCTAAGCTAAGACTGTTATGTGGATTAACTCCTATCAGTCTTATCAGTCTGAAACAAAAATGATCTCCTTGGATTAGGGATTTACATTGGAAATGTATCGGTCAAGGAAGGTTATCTCATGGCTTAATGTCTAGTATGAAAAGGTCAGGCATTAAATATGACGTAATATATAACCATACATATTTTGTACCGTGTATCATGCATGTGTGTATAGAAATGTACTTCATATAAATATGTTTTCAGTGTTTTTTTTGTTTGTATCCTGTTAGAAACCATTTGAAGAAGATGCTAAATTCATTCTGATGAATCTTCATGAACTTTTAATCTAAATCCTGAACTTTACAGAATAATTGCCTTTTTTTAGTTTTGCTCCGTACCCGCTAATTTATCAGTCACATTGTCTGGAGAGGAGTCATTGTGTCATGTGTGCATCTGCTGCTTTTATCTGTGTTGGTAGCAATTTGCAGGATGATTGGACATCTGTCAGTAAAGAAGCTTTGCAAATAATATAATGAACTACATGAGGTTTATATACAGCAAAGCTGTTTGTTTGTGGCAAATTTAGACCATTCTATTGGCTCAAAGGTATTATCTGTCTTAAAGGGGTTTTGCATTTTATTTTTATATGTTTTTGTAATACCATGTTTAGAGTACCTATAACGTAATTGTGTTTCCCTTTAGGCTGGACAATCCCTTATCCTACCATATTCGGGTGTGAAGATCTTGTAGTGTGATTTCCCCATTCACCATCTCCCACTCGGAACCTTTTCTATTAACCAGAGTAGAGAGTTACCGTATGTTGCTCTGCTTACACAGCAAGACTCAACGTGGTCATGTAGTACATTCATTATTCAAATAATAATCGTGCACTGTGATTTCCTCTGTAAGGCCTCATTCCGATGTCTATGTTGCACATACGTGTTCTATCCATGTCTTTCACAGATACAGTACATACCCATTATAATCTATGGTGCTATTCACATGTCTATGGGTCTATGAAAAAAACATACAGCACACAGATCGCATGCATGTATCATCTGTGCATAGTATAGGAGAAGCTTTGTAATTTATCAGTGAAAAACACTGATGACACACTGATGGTAAAAACCAGGGGCGGAACTACCGCCCGTGCAGCCGGTTCATTGAACGGGGGCCCCGAGGGAGAGGGGGCCCCTCCAGCCTCCAGCAGGGCCGCCATCAGGGCATGTCTGCCCTGACTCCAGTGTGGGGCCCAGCCGGTAGGGGCCCCCTTGGAGCCCCGTTGGGGGCCCCCTCTTGTGATTCTCTCTCCTCACGGGTCCGGGACATCTCAGCGCTGCGCTGCGCTCCTGCGGCAGCACCTTCATGATTCCCCTGATTTCCGGTCATGTGACGGCGCCGTCACATGGCCGGAAGTCAGGAGAACCTGGTGTTAGCGATTTGGACGAGCGCCAGGATTCTGCAGGGATCGCATGGGGGTAAGTATAACAAGTTTTGTTTTTTTCAAAATACAATTTACTAGGAGTGGGGGAATGGGAGGTGTGTGTGTGTGTGTGTGTGTGTGTTAGTGTTATAAGAGATGCACATGGGGGGGGGGGAGATGATAAAAGATGCACATGGGGGTGGGGGGGATGAGAGAGGTGCACATGTGGGGGGAGGGGGATGAGAGAGGTGCACGTGGGGGGAGGGGGATGAGAGAGGTGCACGTGGGGGGGGGGAGATGATAAAAGATGCACATGGGGTGGGGGGGTGAGAGAGGTGCACATGTGGGGGGGATAAGAGATGCACATGGGGGGAGGGGAGATAAAAGATGCACATGGGGGAGGGGGATAAGAGATGCACATGGGGGAGGGGGATAAGAGATGCACATGGGGGGGATGAGTGATGCACATGGGGGGGGATGAGTGATGCACATATGGGGGGGTGAGAGATGCACATGGGGGGGTGAGAGATGCACGGGGGGGGATGAGAGATGCACGGGGGGGATGAGAGATGCACGGGGGGGGGATGAGAGATGCACGGGGGGGTGAGAGATGCACGGGGGGGGGATGAGAGATGCATCGGGGGGATGAGAGCTGCACATGGGGGGGTTATGTTTACATAACTTTGTTGCCTTATGAAGCGCAGGGGGGGGGCCCCAAAAAATTTCTTGCACAGGGGCCCACTACAGTCTGTGTCCGCCCCTGGTAAAAACCAACACACTGACCGTACCCTGATGACACACTGATGGTAAAAACCAACACACGGACCACACACTGATGACACACTGATGGTAAAAACCAACACACGGACCGTACCCTGATGACACACTGATGGTAAAAACCAACACACTGACCACACACTGATGACACACTGATGGTAAAAACCAACAGACGGACCACACACTGATGACCCACTGATGGTAAAAACCAACACACGGACCGTACCCTGATGACACACTGATGGTAAAAACCAACACACTGACCACACACTGATGACACACTGATGGTAAAAACCAACACACGGACCACACACTGATGACACACTGATGGTAAAAACCAACAGACGGACCACACACTGATGACGCACTGATGGTAAAAACCAACACACGGACCGTACCCTGATGACACACTGATGGTAAAAACCAACACACTGACCACACACTTATGACACACTGTTGGTAAAAACCAACACACGGACCACACACTGATGACACACTGATGGTAAAAACCAACACACGGACCACACACTGATGACACACTGATGGTAAAAACCAACACACTGACCACACACTGATGACACACTGATGGTAAAAACCAACACACTGACCGTACCCTGATGACACACTGATGGTAAAAACCAACACACGGACCACACACTGATGACACACTGATGGTAAAAACCAACACACGAACCGTACCCTGATAACACACTGATGGTAAAAACCAACACACGGACCGTACCCTGATGACAAACTGATGGTAAAAACCAACACACTGACCATACCCTGATGACACACTGATGGTAAAAACCAACACACTGACCGTACCCTGATGATACACTGATGGTAAAAACCAACACACGGACCGTACCCTGATGACACACTGATGGTAAAAACCAACACACGGACCGTACCCTCATGACACACTGATGGTAAAAACCAACACACGGACCGTACCCTGATGACACACTGATGGTAAAAACCAACACGCGGACCGTACCCTGATGACACACTGATGGTAAAAACCAACACACGGACCGTACCCAGATGACACACTGATGGTAAAAACCAACACACGGACCGTACCCTGATGACACACTGATGGTAAAAACCAACACACGGACCGTACCCTGATGACACACTGATGGTAAAAACCAACACGCGGACCGTACCCTGATGACACACTGATGGTAAAAACCAACACACGGACCGTACCCTGATGACACACTGATGGTAAAAACCAACACGCGGACCGTACCCTGATGACACACTGATGGTAAAAACCAACACGCGGACCGTACCCTGATGACACACTGATGGTAAAAACCAACACACTGACCGTACCCTGATGATACATTGATGGTAAAAGCCAACACACGGACCGTACCCTGATGACACACTGATGGTAAAAACCAACACACGGACCGTACCCTGATGACACACTGATGGTAAAAACCAACACACGGACCGTACCCTCATGACACACTGATGGTAAAAACCAACACGCGGACCGTACCCTCATGACACACTGATGGTAAAAACCAACACGCGGACCGTACCCTGATGACACACTGATGGTAAAAACCAACACGCGGACCGTACCCTGATGACACACTGATGGTAAAAACCAACACGCGGACCGTACCCTGATGACACACTGATGGTAAAAACCAACACGCGGACCGTACCCTGATGACACACTGATGGTAAAAACCAACACGCGGACCGTACCCTGATGACACACTGATGGTAAAAACCAACACGCGGACCGTACCCTGATGACACACTGATGGTAAAAACCAACACGCGGACCGTACCCTGATGACACACTGATGGTAAAAACCAACACGCGGACCGTACCCTGATGACACACTGATGGTAAAAACCAACACACGGACCGTACCCTGATGACACACTGATGGTAAAATCCAACACACTGACCGTACCCTGATGACACACTGGTCCAAAGCACTGATGACACGGTACTATTTTTTCACGTATGTGTTTAAACACGAACGTGTAAATGAGGCCTAGCTGGCATGGACTAGATTTTCCTACCATAAACCACAGTGGAAAAGCTTTTTCAAAATGTCTGTATAAGTTGTGCGTTTTAGTTATAGTATAGGTGCTATATGTTCAGGGTAACACAAAACCTTCATAGTAACACAAAACTCATAACTCAAAAAAAAATACGCAAAAAACACCATGAATGGATTAAAGAAGGCCATGATGTTTGTTAAGAGAAACATGTTTAAATTTTAATAAATAACGATATACCGTATTTTTCAGACCATAAGACGCACCTAGGTTTTAGAGGATGAAAATATAAAGAAAAAATTAAAGCAAAAAATGTGGTCATGATGCACGGTTATGGGGGAGGGGATCTGCTGCTAACACTGTAATAGGGGTAATGTCCCCCAATTCTGTACTAATACCCCCCATCCTGGTATGCATGGCACCCCTCATCCTCATCCTGGTATGCATGGCACCCCTCATCCCTCATCCTGGTATGCATCTCAGCCCTCATCCTGGTATACATGGCACCCCTCATTCTGGTATGCATGGCACCCCTCATTCTGGTATACACGGCACCCTTCATCCTGGTATACACTGCACCCCTCATCCTGGTATGCATGGCACCCCTTATCCTGTTGTGCATGGCACCCCTCATCCTGGTATGCATGGCACCTCCATCCTGGTATGCATGGCACCCCTCATCATGGTATGCATGGCACCCCTCATCCTGGTATGCATGGCTCCCTTCATCGCTCATCCTGGTATGCATGGCACCCCTCATCCTGGTGTGCATGGCTCCCTTCATCTCTCATCCTGGTATGCATGGCACCACTCATCCTGGTGTGCATGGCACCCCTCATCCTTGTATGCATGGCTCCCTTCATCTCTCATCCTGGTATTGCTGGCACCCCTCATCCTGGTATGCATGGCTCCCTTCATCTCTCATCCTGGTATGCATGGCACCCCTCATCCTGGTTTGCATGGCACCCCTCCATCCTGGTATGCATGACATCCTCATACCCATCACACTGCACACAAAAAAATACGATACTACTCCCCTTTCTTCCCTCTGCTCCAATGCTGCACCTTGCTCTGCTGCCAGCAGCTGATCTCACTGTGTGAGCCGCGCATGATGTAACTGCCATGCGCCCTCACGTGAGATGAGCTGCCGGAATAGTCACTGCTCCCCACGCCTGGACTATTGGCGTGGGGAGTAGTGACTATTCACTCTCTTTAATAGCGGGTGCACTCTGTAGCCGCAGCCGCGGCTCCTGCAGCGGCTGGGCGATTGCGTGTTCCCGCTGTTAAAGAGCATGAATATTCACTACTCTCCACTCCCATAGGCATAGAGAGAAGTGAATATTCATGCTCTTTAATAGTGGGCAGACGTTACCGCCGAGCCGTTGCAGGAGCCGCGGCTGCTGCTGACACTGTATGCCCTCTATTAAAGAGAGTGAATAGTCACTACTCCATAAAAAAAAAAATCCACCCATCAAGGCTGGGCGATTATCCCACTAACTAACATCACGACAATAAAAGATTCATAAAAAGGGGGAAGGGTGGGTGCTTTCCTCTTTTGCAGGTTTAAACTGAACTGCTGATTAGGGAACACGGTCTTTTATACAGTAATTCTTCCCACATTTTTTCAAGGTGGCCAATCATATTTCAGGAAAAGAACCGCCAACTGGTTTAAACTGGTATGAACCTGGTTGTGAATCCACAGCTGAACAGGATGACCATTTGACCTGATAGGAACACTAATCCATTAAATGAAAATTAAATCAAAACCAATGAATAATAAATTACAGGGTTTGTGTTAACATGGGACACACATTTTATTTCATTTTATGGAGAGGCTTCCATTACTACTTAAAGCACTACTCCAGCTTTTTGTTTTGTTTATTTTCAGCGCTGGAGTGGCGCTTTAAATGTAAGCCACCTGCCCCCGTTCTTTTACTCACCTTCCAGCGGCTTCACCTTTTACCGACTCTGCTCTGGTACCGCGGTGCCATCTTCTGCCTGTAACTTTTCACTGGCCGGAAGTCAGAAGTTAAATCACAAGAGCTTAATGCAAGTCTGTGACAGCCAGAACGAGGCTCTCCTAGAGATGTATTGAAATGTGACCTTCGGGGCGCTCCATGATAAACTGGAGCTGCTGCCAGGTCACTTTTCGCAGGAGACCGACGGGAGTTACGCTAGAAAAGGATGAAGGCAGCGGCAGGTGAGTATGAGACAGGGGCAGGGGAATTACATTTAAAGCGCCACTCCAGTGGTGCATTAAAAAAAAAACCCTGGAGTGGTGCTTTAAAGAGGAACTTTCACCATTTTTTTCATGTTGAACTGGACACACAATGTACTAGTGGGTGCAGAGCAGAATAAAAAGCTTTTTTGTTTTTTTTTATTTTGCTTTTCTGTTGCAGAGATATTAGCAATCAAATATTTGGCACATTAGGAGTTAACTTTAAGTCTAAGTGGGATGTGGATGTCATTACATAGTTTTCACTGGGGGTGTGTACTTCTGCCTCCTGTATGATGCTGACCACTCATAAGCAGGCAGCAACAAAGAAGTGCAGAAGGATCTGTGATGATGTCATCAAGGTCACATGACCAGAGTCCACCACCAACCGGAATGTGCAGCCTAAATAAGCACTGAATACATATTGCTCAGCACAGAAGTGTAGAGCTATATATTCCAGTTAATATTTCCACACTTCTGTGCAGTGTTTAGGGCTTATTTAGGTTGCTCACGGTAATGGGATTGGTGGAACCACTGTGCCATGGTCCAAGGAGAGCCAGGTCGGGCGTGACTAGGTGAACACTTGACTCTTCCCTAGAGCCCCTGATGGTGGGATTAGACTTGGCTCCCGATGAACCCCAGGTGCTACTCCAGGGCAGACCTCAGACACACGGCAGCTGACCACCAAGAAACAGGTAGCTGGGACGGCCTAGAAGGAGAGTACAGCTGGTACTGGTAAGTGCAGTCTGGTACGACTGGTGTACAGATAGGTGCAGGCTGCTACAGAAGGCATACTGACTGGCACAGCTGATACACAGGCAGGCTGATGCTGGCGGGCACAGCTGATATTCAGGCAGGCTGATATACAGGCAGGCTGATGCTGGTGGGCACGGCTGATATACAGGCAGGCTAATGCTGGCGGGCATGGTTGATATACAGGCAGGCCGATGCTGGCAGGCACGGCTGATATACAGGCAGGCTGGAATACAGACAAAAGGTAAGTACTTACAGACCTGTATGGGACAAGTAACTGACTGGTGGTTACTGGGGACCTGACAACTAGCAAGTGTGCTAAGGGCTAACTAACCACGTTGTTCAGGCACCTCCCATCAGGTGGAGGTGCCTTAAATAATGTGTCTCCCAGCCATTGGCTGGGGACACTTTAGGACGGCGTGCACTGTCCTGTTAAGAGGGGGGACCTCGCGTGCGCCCTAAGCACAGTGCCTGGGGATCTGCGAGCCATAAGCAGAACCCGGGCGGCAGCAGGAGAAGGAGGGGGGATTGCGGGACCACGGCGGTGAGTGAGTCGGCGTCTCCGCAAAGGGGAGAGGGGCAGCGTGCAGGGACGCCGGCGCTACGCTCACTCTGGCTGGCAGGACATTATCATAGATGTTTCTGCACTTTTAAGTTGCTGCCTTCTTATGATTGGTCAGTATCATAAAGGAGGCAGAAGTACACACACCCAGTGAAAACTATTATAATGCACTTGAATTTGCCTAAAGTTAACTCATTAGGTGCCAAATATTTGATTGCTATTATCTCTGAAAAAGGAGAAGTGAAATTATTCTGCTCTACAGCCACTATTACATGGTTTGTTCTGTTCAACATAAAGTGGAGCTTTCACTAAACTTTTCAAGGGTCACTTTTGTGTTGCTGCATATAGAAAGAGTCTTGCAGTCTCACACCCTATTGTCGTAATTGATATCCCCACTAGATCTGGCTTGAAATTATGAAACGTCTATCAAACTAGAAGGGGTGTGGCACTGATTGACTCTTCAGATGAATGGCACCGCCCAGATAATTTTTCAGCTTAGTCAGCATGAAACATATGTACTATTATAACATCATTTCTCACGGTTCATACGAGGACATGCTGAGAAAGCTATTGCAAAAAGGCAAAATACTATGGTTGTGTAGGAAA
Organism: Phyllobates terribilis; assembly: GCF_046119375.1. Classification (NCBI taxonomy): domain Eukaryota; kingdom Metazoa; phylum Chordata; class Amphibia; order Anura; family Dendrobatidae; genus Phyllobates; species Phyllobates terribilis. Next base: position 811,373,948 of record NW_027362761.1, read on the forward strand.
ATCAGGTGATAGGTTCCCTTAAAGAAACTGATATTCATTATGGTATTTGAATACTGGAGTGGATATACTTTGTTTTAAAGGTTTTGTCACTCAGTAAAACCCCTACTGAGACATAATTGTATAGTGAGGTGTCTAACAGAAGGGAGGGGGCTCCCTTTTCTCAAAAATTGGGAGAGTTGCTGCAAAATGCTATTGATTTTTTATATAATTTTACAAGGCCCCATGTAATCTTTAATTTCCCTTTCCCTTTCAGCAGTATCTAGACAACCTCTGTACATATAGAGACTGATGAAACATGCCCCAATTTTTTTCCGACAAAATTTTGTATACCAAGTTACTATAAACTCAGATTCGCTGTGAATTTCTATTACAGTTGCAAAAAAAAAATAGTAGTGCAAAAATGTGAATGAGGCCTAAACGTATAGTCATGTTAAAGGGAATCTAACAGTAGGATTTTGCTGTGTAAATTGATCACATCATGAGGTAGGGACAGAGACCCTGATTCCAGCTATGTATGACTTAGTTTACTGAGTGCAGTAGTTGTGATAGAATTACAGTTTTCTCTGTTGCTAATCTAGAGGAGCTTGGAGTTTTGAGCTGTGTATAACTCTGCCCACACCCCTGATTGGCAGCTTTTTGTGTACATTGTGTAGTGACAGAAAGCTGCTAGTTAGTGCTGCGGGTGGGGTTGGACCAGAAGGCATGAGGCATCTTGTCCTCTAGTGATTATATTCTGCTGATAAAACACTGATTTTATTGGAACAGCAAAACACAGACTAATAAGTGACACATTGCTGGAATCAGGCTCTCTTCCTCTACATAATGGTGTTTTTAGATTACATAGCAAAAACTTGCTGACCGATTCCCTTTAACCCATTTTCTTATATAGCTACTTATATTCACAGTATGTGTAAAAAGACCGGATGCTGTTTTGACTGCCCTTTTGTGCTTTATTACAGAGCATAGCTTCTGCAGAAGGCTGTAATTGAAAATTAATTCAGTCAAATGTTGCTTCTTCATTTTTCCATTACTCGTTTGAATGTCCATTTAAGTCTTGCAAAAGCATCTATTGTTTTTTTGTGCTTGATGACTTTTTCTCAGACATGTGGTACACCACAAAGCACGAGGCCTTCAAGAGGTTTCTGTAGTAACATCTGTATTGTAAAAGACATAAGCAATACACTGTATAAAACCTATTTTCACTCTGAGAATATCACTTATATTTATTCAATGCGTTTTTGAATTGATCTCTTTTGGTTAGAAAAAAAATACTATGTCCTCAAACTTGTTTTCGGTATCAGCGATACAAGAATAAAAAAAGGGCTTTGCCACTTGCTGAAACACGGTCCTGCCAATCCCTTTTATCAGGCTTGTGTCACTTCTGTTCACGCTCTTTATCTGATATTGTAGCTTTCTTCAGCAGAGCTGCAATACCATAAAGAGACAGTGAACTAAGGGGGCACTGTTTCTACTACAAAGTTGACAGGGGCTGATTTATTTTCTTCTTTTTAAATGTATTTGAGGTGTGAAAAAATAGATCATGGGTGCAAATGGCCTTTAAACATTATGATATATGATGTGTAAGGCTGTGTGCCCACTATGCGTTTTTTAAGGGTTTCCGCAGCGGCAATTCCGCCGCAGGAACGCTTAAAAAATGCTTGGTAGAAGGTCTGCAATGTTCCCCCAATGATAATCCGCATGTGCTGTGCACATGCTGCGGAAATTTCCGCTGCGGATTATCATTGCGGAAAAATCCGCAGCACTACCAATTATTTTGAGGGATTGCGGCGCTTTTGACTTGCATTGAATCGCTTAATATCTGCATGACTACATGTGCACATGCGGATATTAAGCGATTCAATGTGCGGATGGTACCCGGGTCTGGAGAAGAGGAGACTCTCCTCCAGACCCGGGTACCATAGTACCTGTAAAAAAAAAAATAATTTAAAATAAAAAAACACATTATACTCATCTTCTGATGTTCCCCGATCGCCTATCCGGTACGTCTTGGCTCCCCGTGGCTCGCGATGGAGTAAAAGGACCTTCCATGACTTCATTCAGTCATGTGAGAGGTCACGCGACCGCTGATGTCATGGAAGGTCCTTTTACACCACCGCGAGACACCGGGGAGATCGGACACATCGGAGAAGGAGACCGGGGGCCATCGGAAGGTGAGTATAATGTTCTTTTTTATTTTTTACCATTTTTATTATTTTTTTTAACTAACTTGGTCACACTATATAAAATCCATTCCGGTTGCGTGGATTTATATAGTGTGACCAAGTTGTCAAGCACTTTCCAAGTGATTCTAAAATCGCTTGGAAAGTGCTTGACAACCCGCATGCAAAATCGCATGTGCAAAACACGGGACTAACGCTTGTCCCTAGCTGAAAAAACGCATGTAAAATCCGCATGCGTTTTTTCTGCCAGGGAGATGCAGAAACGCTCAGGAAAAATCCGGAGCATTTCTGCATGGTGGGCACATAGCCTTAGAATTCCATTCTTGCATGCTGATTTTATTGGCTGCTGCTAGGCTGAGGTGGAGTTTGTTTTTATGACCTCAGCCCTCTTAGAAATTAAAGGAGTTTTCCCACGAACAAAGTTCATTTTAATCAATAGATCTTGGAATAATAATAACTTTCACAATTGGATGTGTTTAAATAAAATGTTCCTGTGCTGAGATAATCTTATAAATGTGCCCCTGCTGTGTACTGTGTAATGGCTGTGTCTGACTGTACAGGAACATGGTCTGATCATACCACATCTCCTGGGCAGGGGGGGAAGCAAAAGAGAGTATACAGATATTACAGCAGGGGTTCGCAGCTGATTCTTTGAAGTAAAACATTGTGTACAAACAGGCAGGGAAATGTTTTACCCCAAAAAAAGAATCAGCTGTGTCAGTATACTCTTCCTCCCCTGGCCAGGAGATGTGATATGATCAGACCATGTTCCTGTACAGTCAGACACAGCCATTACACAGTACACAGCAGGGGCACATTTATAAGATTATCTCAGCACAGGAACATTTTATTTAAACACATCCAATTGTGGAAGTTATTATTATTCTAAGATCTCTTGATTAAAATGAACTTTTGTACTTGGGACAACCTCTTTAAGCAGCTATCCTAGCCAAATCAGAGCTCACACTTTGCACTGACGAGTGTCAGCACCCCGAAACACTGTGTCTGAAAATTGAGATTCTGGTTTGGCTTTTATCCGAAGTCATATGGCAAGGCTCGTTGGGAGAGTGAATATTGACTTTTAGGATTGCTACTTCCAATAGGTGGCGCTAGAGTTCTAGTCCTTTTCCTCTCTGGAGAGGCAATTTGCATATTTAGGTCTCTCACTATACATGCACACAGAGAGATACCTGTCACTCAAGGGGAGTGGGCTGGGAGTGGGCTGGGAGAAGCCACAGGGGACCTGCCTGTGCGGCTTGTTCTCTGGTTGCTTTAAAAGTATATTTTTGTCTGAAACACCACAGCATTTCAGAGTCCAACATACCTGGTTGAAATCATACAGCGAGTGTCTGACCAGGCAGCATATATCAGCGGTCAGGCTCCCTTGAAATGATAATCCTGCTAAACTTTGGCAGGACCGGCCGACCATCTGATGTGTATGATGGCCTCTGATGAGATCAGGATAGAGAAGGATCTGGCTGTTGGAATTTCAACCCCTAATCCTTTTTGTTTTTAGGGTGGATAAGCTGCCGTAGCTTTCTTTTCTCCCCATTAAGAACACATGAACGCTCGGCTGAGCAGAACGCTCATCTGTATGGGGCAGTTGGCAGATATAGTTGTAAGCTGACAGCGATCACTAGTGTATGGCCAGCTATAGTGAGCTGTCCCTGTGGACTGAGTGTGCATAACATATGTAAAGCTATTGCTATGGCTCTGTTTAAGCGGGTGGCTTTCATCAGGGTTTCCGCATTCGTGATGGCAGGAATAGCCGAGCAGGCGAGACTAATTTTGCAGTAAAAATATGGAACTCCAATTGGGGCCTGTTGTGATCATTTAGAAAGTAGATCTGTCACCGCACAATGGCTTCTGTCATAAACCGAACATTGCCTGAACTTTAAAGGCATCCACATAAACTTGTGGCTGACGTGTATCTTTTACCATTTTCAATGGGATTCCAGGATTTCTCTTCTCGGGTATCCTGTCTGAGTAGCTGTATACTTTTTCCTTGGACATTTACTAGCAAATGTGTTTTGAACATGTGGTTTTAATGCTAAATCTAAGCAGACTCGAAAACCTATAATTTTCTGTGGGAGAGATTGTCTACATGAGCTTGAATGTGCTGTCATGAGCAGTACAATAATTACAACCCTCAACCTCTACCAGGATGAAAGGCCGAGCAAACTCCTAATTGCAAATATCATTCAGGGCTTGTTAATAACCGTGCTGCGGCTATATTCATTTAACTGTTTGTCTCCCAGGCATACTCATACTCATCTCTCCTTTTTTTTATAACCGTAACAAATTTCTCAGCACTATACAGTTTTCTTTACGACCATGTGCACATTTTGATTTACACATTTTCCCTAATATTTGACAGGGCTCGTGATTTTAGGAATGAAATGATGTTGTCTCAGCAGGAAAACTAACAAACTTTTGAACTCACCTCTGGTTATTTATGCGAGACTGTTAAAATATTATGGTAATGAAATCCTGTAAGTATGCAGTGGTACGCCTAATGTGATTTTAATTGCAAAAAAGGGAAAAAAAAATCTAGAAACCCAGACCATTTGCAGCTAAAGTAGTAATTAGGGTTAGCCGAAATATGAACTCGCCCCTATGAGAGTTCATGTAAAGTACAAGATAATGTAGTAGGTTTAGTCAGATTCTTGATGACCTTACCAGTTATTTAATATTTTCCAATTTTATATACATGGAGATATATAAATATAATAAATACACACTGACAAGCAAAAGGGTTACAATGTTTTTAACTTTTGACTTTCAGGCTCCAAATCTTACCATTCACTACTGCTTCGAATGTAAGACTTAAATCATTTTATAGACAATCATCTTGGCTATCTCATACATAAATTTGACTTGCAAATGATTAGTTATGCAGATTCTTGTCATTGTTATTATTATTATATATTATTATAGTGCCATTTATTCCATGGCGCTTTACATGTGAAAAAGGGATATACATACAAAAATAATTACAATGATCTTTAACAAAACGTTACAGCGACTGGTACAGGAGGAGAGAGGACCCTGCCCATGAGGGCTCACAGTCTACAAGGGATGGAAGTTGTCACTGTATTGTTACTGTTTTGCTCCTAAAAATCAAAATTTTTATTTTTATTATTCTGTGAGTATTTTTGTAAATCCACCTTTGGTTTCAGCACTGTCTGACTCCTTCTGGGCATGCTCTCAATCAGATTCAAGCATGTCTCGACCGAAAGCTGATGACAGGTATCTTCTACGCTTTGCCAAAGTTGGTAGATACTGGTAGGCTCACTTGGGTATATATCCAGTTTTTTCTTCAACTATACCCACAAGTGTTCGATTGGGTCTGTGAGGGCCAATCCAGCACCTCTACTTCATTGTCATTGAACCATTTCTTCACCAATCCCGATGGATACCTAGTCTATTGACTTTTGTCTCATCGCTCCAAATCACCCGTTTCGAATCTTCTACGGTCCACTTTTTGTACTTCTTTGCAAACTCGAGCCGACAATTCTTATGACAGTATTGAAATTGAGGTTTCTCCACCTTTTTTTGGGCCACCATTCCAGACTTGTGTGCGTCACACGGTGCTTGCATGGACATCTGTGATCTCACTATTATGAAGCATACGAGACACCGCCACTGCCGTGTTTGTCGCCGCCAGAGCTGATGGACGTTGTGATGAGCCGACTTGTTGACTCCGATATTTTGCCTGGACGTCCACATCTTGGCTTTTGAATGGATGGACGGACTTTATTTCGTATTCTTCCAACTGTCATGGCACTCACATGATGCAGTTTGGCAATTTGCTTGGCCTAGAGACCTCTATCAATGAGCTGGATGATGCATTTTCTCTTTTCTTGGGAAATCTTCTTCATGGCTGCTCAGGGCTACCATCAGGGCATTACTGCCCTTACTATTGTAGCAAAAAGGGGGGGCCCGGGCTTGCGGGCCCCGTGCCCCCGGCCAGCCCAGGCCCCCCTCTCTTTGCTTCTACTCACCGGGCCTCAGGGAGTCATGGGCAACAGTTCAGACCTTAATGCACCCGGTGGCCGAAAATGAGTGCTATACCTTTAAACCGCCGTCAGGTTCATCATGGTCCTGATGCAGGTCATGTGACACACTGCACGCTCACTTTCATTTTGGAGTAGAGCAGCAATGGCGGCAGGGGGAGATAGGCAGATTGTGTGTGTGTCAATGTATGTCAGTGTCAGCGAGGAGGCCACAGCAGCAGCAGCGGGCTGTGTATGAAGACTGGGGGAGGCTGCTGGGGGATTTCTGGCCCTGTGAGGGGTCTATTTCTGGCCTTTGAGGGGGCTATTTCTGGCCCTGTGTGGGGGGCTATTTCTGGCCTTGTGAGGGAGGCTATTTGTGGCTGCGGAGTTGAAAGTGGAGCCTGGGCGGAGTCTCAAGGGGGCCCCAAAATTTTACCAGTATGGGGCCCCGAAATTCCTAGTGGCTACTCCTCGATTTTGAACCAGTGACTTTTCGCTTGGAAATCAACCTAATAACACACTGAGCTATTAGGGAATGTTAGAACAGGTTGTAATTTGTAGTATATGGAAAAAAAAAAGATTTTTCCACCACCAGAAGCAAAACAGTAACAATGCAGTGACATGACCAGAATCTGCATAACTAATTTTATGCTAAATAGTTGCAAATCGAATTTATCTATGAGATAGGCAAGATGATTATCTATAAAATGATGGTAGTCTCACGTTCGAAGCAGTAGTGGATGGTGAGATATGGAGCCTGAAAATCAAAGATTCAAAACATTGTTACCCTTTTGCTCGTCAGTGTGTGTGTGTGTGTGTGTGTGTGTGTGTGTGTGTGTGTGTTTATATGTATGTATGTATGTACAGATTAGAAGCACCACTCCAGCAGTAAAATAAAATAAAAAATCTCTGGAGTGGTGCTTGAATAAAAAGCATAGCTTTGTAGAACCCGGACCTCCACCAATCTGCAGGCAATTCAAGTGCCTACTTGTCAGGGAAATATTGAGAGATATTGAAAATATTCTTTCTCACCCTGTAATAGCTTTTAAGAAGTCTTTCTCCCAAGTGCCTCTTCAGCCCTACCTTATTCCTCGTTTGTCATAGGTGAGCTGACAGTCCAGCATCTGTCTCTCTGCAAATTATCACCTACAGTAGAAGTGACTTGTAAAGCTACAACCTAATTAAAATGCGAGAGTCTTTCTCCCTGGCAGAAACGGGGTGATTAGACACAGGCTGGCGATCAATTTACATGTAATTGTTGGAGCTTGATTCCTGGGACGTCAAATGGAGTTTTAGCCAAAGCCCCAGTCCGACTGGAGCCGATTGAAATATGGAATAACTGAAGTTCCATAATTGTGATAATAACTAGACCTATACTTTTAGTGGCAGGGTCAGCCAAGGAGCAATATGCTTTTTTTTCCATAACCGTAATCCCCTCCAGGGGGCTGTGGCGCAAAAGTAACAAAATAGCAGAGCACAGCTATGCCATGCGTGGTCTCTACGGAAAGGCAAATTCATAACGGAAAAAATGGCTTCACTTGCAAGCTTCTGCGAGCAATCAGGGATAAGTTATCGCAGAAGTTAGCATTTTTAATAAAAATGAGCATGCTGGAGACCAGCCCCGTGATGTCAGCACAGGGGGTGTGGGCGGGTCTCTCCCTTCAGCATAAAATAGTTTGCTGAGGTTGGAGCAGTACTCATTGCAGGGAGCATATGTATCATAAGCAAGAGGTCACGTTCCGCTGAACGGTCACAGGAGAGCTCCCCTCCAACTTTGAGTAGTCTCTGCGAACATATAGTAAGTTTCTTCTTTAAATCTGTTTTATTTTGTGTAACTGCTTATGTATTGTAATGTCTCCTTTGTAAAATCCTTGTACATATTTTTCCTAAACACTGCCTCCCTTTTGGATTAAATATAAAATGTAATAGTTCTGTTTCTTTTGTCCTGTAATCGTTCCCTTCCCCGAAACCATATACGCTACCAAAAAGCCGGCATCCAGCCAGGCCTGTATTATAGTTCAAACTCGGCCAGTGGTGGCAGAGAATATTAATAATCGGGCTATCGTGAAGCTGACAGTGACCGTATGGAGGGATTAAACACATATTCCATGCTTTGGAATCCAGAGGTGTGATGCCATACCCTCACTAGTCACTTGCCGATACCTCCATAGTGAGTAGTGGGCACCATGTGCTCGGGGATCCCTGAAGAAATCCTGACAGAGTGACGGCAAAGTGAGATGTTGTGTGATCTCCCCTTTGTCGTCTCTGAGGGATCTCTGACACTACCAAATAGGAAAAATCAATAAGAACGTTTAGTCACTCTATGCTTGCTTACAGAACGATTGTTAATACAATAGAGTATCATGTTATTGGCAGCACGTCTCCTGTTTACACAAGACCATATGCTGCCGAGAGCGATGATTTTTAAGCTAGCTTAAAATTCATTTCACCCGATGAATGTTTTGCTTGTTTATTGGGCGATTACCAATTTAGAGGGTATGTTTCTAAAATGAGATTCTTCTAATCCTACAAATCCTAATAAATGTTCCTAGTACTGCGTCTGTGTTGCTGTTCTCGTAATGAAGTGCTTCATGCGTAATGATGGGTGATTTGGTGGTGATGATGGTCACGTGTTATTGAAATGATTTTCCTTTTGGATTTGATTTTGTTGTCACATTGTCCTACTTCCACAGATTCCCTTCCATCATTGAACATGAGTTTTTTTATGACCAATTCTTATGAAACTTGTATAAATTCTAGGCATAGTAACATGATATGCAGTGGACTTTCTTGTTCAGTTGCGCTGGTAACCTGTAAAGGTCATTTGCAGAAGGTAAAAAGTATACAGTTGCAATTCCTCTCATGTGCATTTGCTGCTCAAGGAGTCAGCACCAGGAGTGAAAAAAAAATTGTTAATAAAAAAAATTGTATTAAAATGTAAACTTTTACTACACTACTGCCATCTAATGTTATAGTGCATTGTAAGAAGTACTAGACAATCCCTTTATGTAAGAAACAGCACCAGAATAGCCAAAGCATTACATATCTATGCCCACCTGCTGAAACCCCATTCATATCGCTGCTCGGTGTCCTACGGATCCGCAAACTTTCTCTTCTGAGACAAACGGGTGCATCTGATTATGAACATGTCCGCTGCTGCAGGCAATAATTGGCTGAAATGGTCACATCATCTAAGCTTGCAAATCCTCTACGTCTCCAAGCCTCCTTACCTGGTGGAGGGTTCGGCAGTGGTCTGGGGAGGGAGAAGTATATGAAAAATAAAGTATATAAAAAAAGTATCAACTAACTTTCAATGTAAGGCTATGTTCACACATGTTGGGTTTTTTTCAGCGTCACAAATGTGAAGCAAAACCTAACTCTGGCAGGAAATCAGCTGCGTCAAAAACGTTTTTTGATGCGTTTTTTCAGCAGTTTTTTCACTGTCCTGTCTCTATGCATGTACATAATGTTCTGTGAAAAAAAAATCTCATTCTGGTTTTGGCATAGTGGGGGAGGTGAATTGTTCAGGAATAATTTAGACACTGGCAATGCATTGAGTTTGTATGACACTATTTACTTTCACACTATGGGGTCTGCCATTCAGTTGCACAGTTATTGTTCAATTTCACACCTCACTGGGCCACAGTTATTGTTCAATCTCACACGTAGCTCAGCTAAGGTTTATACATTACACATCACTAATTTAATTAAACTCTCCTCATACAAACAACCATCTCAGTGACCAAGACAAGATGGTAAAATCACAAAAATAAATGTGCTGTACTTGCTTCTTTTCACTAAAAACACAGCATGTTTTTTTCAGCGTTTTTTCACTACCCATTACTTCCAATGGGTGAAAAATGCTTTAAAAACGCTGAAAGAAGTGACATGCTCTATTTTCCAAAAACCCAACCAAGGCACAAAATACGCAACAAAAAAAACAAGATGTGTGAACAGAGAATTCTGGTTTCTCATAGACTTTGCTGGTACTGCAAAATGCAGCTGAAAATTTGCATAAAAATCTGCAGCAAAAAATGCTGAAAAACCCAACATGTGTGAACATAGCCTTAAGCTGTTATTTTTTTCTGTATTTTTTGGGACAATGATTTTTTTTAATTTAAATAAAAAAAGGAGCCCCAGAAATGACCTGTTCTCAGGTTCATAAATTTATAGACAGTCTGTAAAAGAGAGGAGTTTGTCCCTGTTGAGCTACATACAGCCTGTATGCCAAGCAGAAAATAGTCCAGCCATAGATTTCTGCTTGGATTATCCATTAAATCCACTGTAGCTTGTTTCTCGCTCTTGGCTTACAGCATTCACAATTGTAACCACTCTTTGAAGTATTTTTTTTAAGCCATAATATATATTATATATTAAAGGAGTTGTTCACTACTTTTTACGATTCCTCCTATGTATTAACCCTTTGATTATAGGACTTTTTGTAATTACCTTGCTGTGTCTTTATTGCCTGTGAGCGGCGCTATCCTTGGTCCCTCACAGGCATCATATGACCCCCTGCTGTAGCCGGTTCTGACATCTGCTGATATCACGTCAAGTTCCGGCTGCAACCAGGCGTGACATCAGTGCTGCGTTCCACAGTGGATGCTGGGCTGTGGGCAGGGTTACCCCATGCGTCACACCCAGCATCCACCCTGCGCTTTCCCTCTCCTCATTCAAGCGTGGTGGATGCTGGGTAACCCCGCCCACAGCCCAGCATCCACCCCAGGGACCGCGTCACTGATGTCACGCCTCACTTGACGTGACATCAGCGGGGGGTCACGTGATGCCTGTGAGCGGCTAAGGATAGCGTCGCTCACAGGCAATAAAGACACAGCAAGGTAATTGCAAAACGTCTTATAATCACAGGGTTAATACATTGGGGGACTTTTAAAAAGTAGTGGACAATTTCTTTAAGTATGAATATTTTTTAGTGGGTATCTGTTTACGACAAAATATGGTGCACTCTAATCCATGGTTCCAAACTAAAAATGTTACCCAGGAACCATTGGGAACTCCTAACATAAGAAATTTAATAGCCAAATGAAAATTTCACTTGTCCACTTTAAATATACAGTATATTTAAAGAGGTTGTCCAGTGCTATCACGGAATTTGACGTGACATCAGCGGATGTTGGAGCCGGCTGCAGCCGGGTCACACCATGCCTAGTGAGCGGTCAGCAATAGCGCCGCTCACAGGCAACAATGACCACGGAAGGTATTTACAAAAACACTTGTTTCCACAGTTTAAATCGATGGAGGCATTGTTAATAGTACTGGACAACCTCTTTAAATATACTGTATATTTAAAGTGGACAAGTGAAATTTTCATTTGGCTATTAAATTTCTTATGTTAGGAGTTCCCAATGGTTCCTGGGTAACATTTTTAGTTTGGAACCATGGATTAGAGTGCACCATATTTTGTCATAAACAGATACCCAGACGCTGCATTTTTAATGCATTGAAAATGCGCAGCTTCAAAAACTCATCGTAGGCACACAGCCTAAAAGGGAATCTGTCACAAGGTTTTTGCCACCTTATCTGTGATCAGTATAATGTAGAGATAGATACCCTGATTCCAGTGGTGTGTCACTTAATGGGCTACTTGCTTTAGTTTTGGTAAAATCATGGTTTTATCAGCGGGAGATTATCTATTATAGCTCTGTATGACTCCGCTTCCACCACTGATTGTCAGCTTTCTGCCTATGCTCAGTGTGCACCGAAATCTGCCAATCAGTGATGTGGGCGCTGTTATACAGAGTTAAGCATTCAGAGAACTGGTAGATCTGCAGCAGATAAATCGGTTATTTTTTATCAACATTGCAGCCCAGTAAGTAACATTATTGGAATCAGGGTCTCTGTGCCTATATAATTCTGCTCTTAGATAAAGTAGCAAAAACCTGGTAACAAATTCCCTTTAAACTAAATTACAGGCATTGTCCCAAGTTTAAAAAAAATGGCATAGAGAAAGCAAAGGTGCTTCCGATGGTCTTTATCTGTTGAAAGTCCAACAAGGAGATCCAGCACATCTAAAAAATGTATATTACTTTATTTCCAATACTTAAAAATGGCAATAAATGATGGCATGCTAAAAAACCTTGGATAAAGTAAAAAAAAAACAATTTACAAAAATCGATAAATAACGTGGGTAGCCTAGAAACCTTTTTACAATAAATACCCATTAAAAAAAGAACCTTTAATATTGACGTTTAAAACTATTAAGAGTCTCACAACAAATACTTAGTAACAGGAAAAAGACCTAAAATATAGGCATGTGATCCGAACCTATTTATATAAATCACCCCAATCTATTATTTACTCTGTGAGGGTGTCTTAAAAATCCATTAATACAACCCAGGAACATCTAATAACAGAAGATTGGACGTATCCAGACAGGATCACCATAGCACAATACATAAAGGGAATAGTACACTTTTATCCACAGAGCATAGAAAAAGACACTCTATAATAACAATGGGGCACCATAGATCCCCTATTTAAGTTGATAAATCCACCTCACTAAGAGGAATTAATAATCCTAATTGGTATTTTAAAGGATATATCTCCAGGACACAGCATATAGGGCCTCCCCAATTTGGGGGCCTGACAGTATAAAGTGCATTGCAGATTCCCTTAAAGCAACAATTTATCCGGGATAACTAACCCCCTGCAGTAATATTCCCCACAGGAATACCTATGTAGCCTTCACAATGAGCCAAGCCTTATTAAAAAATAAGACATATATAGACTTCCCCGGTATTTAAATCACAGGACATCGTATCAGTGCTTATCATGCTGAAGCAAACACTTTTCTCCTGATGAACCTTTGACTGAACGGGGAAAGGCGTTGAGAAAATATAGAGAGAATTTAAACATCCCTGATCTGACTAAACACTTGGAAGCCTTTACCTGATGGGGAAACAGAGATCCACGTCATTAAGATAAGTTGTTTCCTCATCTTTTTTTTTTTCGATTTAAATTATGTCATGAACTATTGAATAGTGATTTAAATACCGGGAAGGTCTATGTATGTCTTATTTTTTAATAAGGCTTGGCTCATTGTGAAGGCTACATAGGTATTCCTGTGGGGAATATTACTGCAGGGGGGTTAGTTATCCCGGATAAATTGCTGCTTTAAGGGAATCTGCAATGCACTTTATACTGTCAGGCCCCCAAATTGGGGAGGCCTGTGAGGCCTTATATGCTGTGTCCTGGAGATATATCCTTTAAAATACCAATTAGGATTATTAATTCCTCTTAGTGAGGTGGATGTATCAACTTAAATAGGGGATCTATGGTGCCCCATTGTTATTATAGAGTGTCTTTTTCTATGCTCTGTGGATAAAAGTGTACTATTCCCTTTATGTATTGTGCTATGGTGATCCTGTCTGGATACGTCCAATCTTCTGTTATTAGATGTTCCTGGGTTGTACTAATGGATTTTTAAGACACCCCCACAGAGTAAATAATAGATTGGGGTGATTTATATAAACAGGTTCGGATCACATGCCTATATTTTAGGTCTTTTTCTTGTTACTAAGTATTTGTTGTGAGACTCTTAATAGTTTTAAACGTCAATATTAAAGGTTCTTTTTTAATGGGTATTTATTGTATAAAGTAAAAAAAAGTCTCATTAGTCCATAATCATTGAAGCATTTGCCTCAAATTAAGTATTATACATTTTTTAGCCCTTGTTGGACTTCACATTGATGGTGGATTTAGATCCTGTGCACTCATCAAGACAGGTGAGCTGGATGCCTTACCTCTTTATCTATTGACCTGCAGTAATGACGTTCTGATTACTCTCAGATGTCCTCTTCTGTGTGTTACTGGCCGCACTGGGGATGTTCATTACCACTGAAGTCACAGATTGCCTACAAGGTTACCTAAAGGTAGTCATCACATAATCATTGCACTGACAAAGAAAGAGGAGCTGGAGTGGATTTACCAGATAAGTAGAAGTTCAAGCATTTCCTACGTTTTCATAATTTAGAAAAATAAATTTGGAAGACGTCTTTAATATTAAATATCTATTATATTGCTGCTCCTCATGGTCACAACTAGTATTGAGCGAATTTGTTCGGCATTTCAAATTCGGGTTCGTGTTCAGGGTTCCGGCTTGTTCGCGCCAAAAAATCGGCTCTGCCCATGAACATCCCTGATTTGCCACGCTGTCACGCAGATAACTGCCAAGATTCTTATATGTTTTGATGAGATTTTCCACCAACTCTTCATAGTTATCTGCTCTTGAGTTTCCCCAAAAATTAGTTACCGCTAATGCGAATGCTACTCTTGTAGCCTTTTTCTTGCCCTGCAACAGAGAAACTCTTCATTTTGAAGAAGCTTAAGAATCTGAGGTCCAATGAAAACTCCTTCCTTTATCTTTGCATCACTCAACCTTGGAAATGTATCAATGAGATACTTGAATGCTTTTGCATTTTTATCCATTGCCTTTACAAAGTTCTTCATTAGGCCCAACTTGATATGCAATGGTGGTAACAAAATCTTATGTGGGTCAACAAGTGCTGGATGCAGGACATTTATATTCCCTGGCTGAAGTTAGTGTCGGCGATGCCAGTCTTTTTTATTGTATTGATTTTCTCTTGCACCACTATCCCACTCACACAGAAAGCAGCAGTTCTTTGTGTATCCACCATGGAGACTAAGGAAGAGGACAACCTCCTTTAAGTCACCACAGAAGGGCCACAAATGTTGGTCATAGTTCAGGCACCTCAACAGCTGTTTCATGTTATCATAGGTTTCTTTCATGTGAACTGCATAACCAACTGGAATTGAAGGTAGTTCATTGCCATTATGCAGCAAGATGGCTTTTAGGCTTGTTTTGAACGAATCAATGAAGAACCTCCGTTTCTCTGGATTATGACTTATCTTCAGAGCTTCCATTAAACTGTTGATGTTGTTGCATGCCACAAGATTGCCCTCCATGAAGAAGTATTGGACAAGATATTTATCACGGTTGTGGAAAAAAGAAGTCTGAACATCCCCCACTATCAGATTCCTTACTCTTGGCCAGATCCAAATCTCTAACAAGATCGTTCAGCTCACTTTGTGTTATAAGGAAGGTGTGGTTCAGTTGAGGTTTCTGACAGAAAGTCTGGGTTGTGAGAGGAAGATGCTTCATGAAACCAAGCACCCTCTTCTTCCTTCTGACTCGACTGAAAATGTTTCTGGCACTTTTGGAATTGGCAGTTTGTGGTTCTGGGCGTATTGCAGATGGAATGTTTGGATATTGTAAAGTCCACTTCTTCTTCCTTGAAACTCCTTTCCTAATGGGGGGCACCATGCAGAAATAGCAATTAGTAGTATAATTGGTTGGCACTCTCCAAATCATTGGGACTGCAAAAGGCGTAGATTGCCTCTTCCCATTTAACCACTGGGTAATATGTGATGCACATCTATTGCAGCATATTTATGGAGCCCAACTTTTGTCCTGATGTCCTATTCTGCAGCGAAAATACAGGTTGTAGGCTTTCCTTATCGTGTTAGTCAAGTTTCGCCTTTGTGACACAAAAGTGACTTCTCTACATGTGTAGCAAAAACTATTCGCTTTGTTAATTTGTTAATGCAAGAATATGGCATATCTCAAAAAACATATGGAAATATGTCAATATGCTAAGAAACTAAGCTTAGAAATCTTAAAACTGTATACCGTACACAGAGAGTATTTATAAACGTAGGTGATGAAACTGTAATTAGGATTACGTCCTCGGAGCGGAGTTGGCGTTTTTTGATTGGTCACCCTTAGATGATAGAATATTGAAGGCTCAATAGACTAAATATATGATGTAATAGACTAGCTACTAACAATGCAATAAAGATGATTAAATAATAAACAAACAATTTTTCTTCAAGAATGCATGAAAGTGTCAAAAGTAATTACAACCTCCTCTGGATTTTGAAAATTAGAGACAATCAGCGAATATAAGCATCATATTTGTTTTCAGCACCAAAAAATTAGTTATGTTCCACTGTTTTCATCTCTGAACCAATTTGGCTGTAGAACAGTGTTTTAAGTGATCCATGTCTACAGCCCATAATTCTAAGAAGACGTCAGCTGCTTTTATTGTAAACTGTAAAGTGATGATACTTACAGTCAAAATAATCTGTATAGATTTCTTCAGATTCAAAAAATTCACAGCTGCTTTAAATCTTTTCTTACGGACCGTGCAAAAAAGTGTCCTATTATTACAGACTGTCCTGGATTTTCTGGATGGTTGGCATCCCTGCTTTGCCCACACCACACCATTGTGTACAGTGTTAATGGGAACCTGTCGTGTTAAAAAAACGCTATTAACCTGCATAATATGGGGTTAATCTGCAGGTCAATAGTGTTCTGAAGCTGCCCTTCAGTCATCGCTCAGTACATTGTGAGCAGCGGCTGTAACCTCGCCCCGACTCTGACTGACAGCCGGTTCTAAGGGCTCGAAAATATTCGGTCCATATCCAATCCGAAAAAAAACATTGAATCGCACTCAGAACAATGTTAGTCTATGGGGCTGTTCACATGTCTGATTTTTTTTCCTTGCAGTCTCTCCGAGGAAAAAAATCACAACGTGCACAATTTGCATGCCATATTGAGATCGCACTCGGCCATGCAAGTCAATGAGTCTATGGGAAACATCGTACCACACTCGGATAAAATCTGTTCAAGTTTTTTTCACCTATAGAGACCCCATTTGCCAAAAATTGAAAAACACATATTACTGCTCTGTGTATGGGCACCCTGATGTATCTTTCCAAAACATTCCTTTTCTTATATCACGCAAGCAACTTGCTAATAACCAGGTCAAGGATCATCCAGTAGTTTTTATTTAAACATCTCTTCAGATGATAATATTTTTCTCTTCTGCCTAAATTTCAGGCTTGTAGCACAACAGCAGTTAGAAAGTTCACATGTAACAAACAAAAATCCCGCTTTGATTATTGATGACTTAAAAAGTGCAGAAGTAAGCAAAAAGGATTGACAGCCAAAAGGCATAGTGGGGCCCGTGCCTTCAGAGAACATAAAACATTCATGCAGCTGATCTTGATAAAATAGATTTCTGTCTTTAAATAACTGTAATTTTACCATTTCCTCAATATATCCTGATCTAGATAGACATATAAATGTAATGTTTACTTGACCTTTCATGAATGTAAGTGGTTGGATAGTTTACTTTGTACCTGGAGGCTACATGGCATAAATCATGTGGGAATCTTACACCATAATTGATTGGCGCTCAGAGCTAGGGAAGTGGGATGTGGGTGCCTTGTACTGGTTCTAGCATTTAATCTAACTTTAAGTATTTTAGTTTATTTTTTAGTAATTGATCTAAATATTTCTGAAGGGAACCTGAATCGGACATCTTAAGGGAACCTGAATCTGGAACAAAGCATCTCAAGTGACCAGTCGAATCAGCAGATCCCCAGGAGCTTAACCCACCCAGCTTCCCTAAATTGACCTCCTATTTGTCTGTATGTTGAACTCAGGACCCCAGCGCTGCAAGGCTGCAGTGCTAACCACTGAGCCACCTTGCTGCCCACATTTATAAGATTATCTCAGCACCGGAACATTTTATTTAAACACATCAAATCGTGGAATTTATTATTATTCCAAGATTTATTGATTAAAATGTACTTTGTTCGTGTAAAAAACCCTTTAAATATTTGCTCTACCAAAGGTACTTAAAATCAGACATTTGACTATCAAGTCTTGCTTCTGAAATTTTACCTTACATGCTTAGGGGTATTAAAGTGTTAGTGTTCACTCACACTAGCATATAAATCGGTCCCATTCTCATCCAGGAGAGTGGGCCGATTTTCTTTCGCTTGTCATCCACGTGCTATCTGTATACAATCCGTTTCTCTACTCAGCAGCTATTGACCATTTACAGCTTCCTATGTACAGAATTGTAAAATGTCCGTAAAAATCAGATGCCACTCTGATGGGTATGGCATGAGATTATTTTTTTTTTTCTTCTCCTCACTGTCCGATTTCGGAGTGACACATGCTGCAATTTTGTGTTCTCATGCTGAATACAACTGAAAAAAATTCCGCAAATCTGCACTGCTTCATTGAATAACATTGGTCCGAGTGCAATCCGATTCTTGTCCGATTTATACGCAGATATGAGCAGACATTTAAGAAGAGTGTTGTGGTTTTTTTTTTCTAGTCATTGGCATAAGAATGACTTGCCTCTCAACCCCAAGTCTTTGATCTACTCTGCAATAAAATTGCAATTTATTTGGGACATTTATGAATCTGGACTGTTAAAGTTTTAAAGGAAGCCTTCAGAATTCACATTGAGATTAATACGTGTAGCCACTGTATTTAGTATATTGGAAAACTACTTAATGAGCTGTTAATATTATATTATAATTAGTAAAATAGTGGGATTGAGTTTATAATTGCCAAGTCAGCAATAAAGAAATGTTCTTTTTAGGCTATGTTCCCACAATGAATTTTTGGTGCGTTTTTAACGCTGCATATTTAAAAAAAAAATGCAAGTAACCTATTTTACTTAATGGGTGCAGAAATGATGCAGAAAATCTCCATCATCAAACTCTTTAGATCTCTTTACTAAAATAATTACATTACTTATCACCAGGTCATAAGTGTCCAGCTGTTATTTTATTCCCGCTAACTGTAATAAACCAAATGGCAAACGATGTAATAAGAAAAAAATACAAAATGCCATAATTGCAGTTTATTGATCTTTGCAGTTGTCTAAAAAAATACGAAAATTTACAATGTAAAGTGATCAAAATGTATCTATAAAAAAAATTATCGATAAAAACATCAGTTTGCCTTTGTTGCCTTTGGTCTCAGAAATTAGCAACACAAATCAAAATACATTTTTTGTTTAATTCTGATTTTTTTTTTTTTTTTTACTTAACATTTAAAAAAAATAAAAAAGATCAATGCTGGAATCAAATTTTTTTTTCTCATTTCACCATACTTTGAATTTTTTTTTCTCATGTTCCAGTACATTGACTGGTAAAATGAATTGTGTTATTCAAAACTACAACTTGTACGCAATAAAATATGGATATGTTGGTGGTAAAATAAAGATTTTAAATAAAAAATAAATAAATATGGCTTTTTGATAAAGACAAGGAAAAAATCGTAGTGTGAAAATAAAAATTCTCCTAGGAGTGAATGGGTTAAGGCAGGGCTCGACAAACCCAGGCGCCTGGTCGCCAGTGGCGCCTAGAAAATGTTGTCTGGCGCCTAGAAAATGTTGCCTGGTAGTTGAGGAGTTGAGAAGAAAAAAAAATACTCTCAATCCAATCCCACCTCCTGCACGGAGTCATCCAATCGGAGGAAGCAGGGACAGTATCGCTCAGGCCGCCTTCTCCACTTTGCTCCGCCCCCCTTATGCTCCGGGACTGGACAGGGAGAGTTGGGTTACGGGGGAAGCAGGGCCGGCGTCAGCACCCTGCGTACCCGGGCAAGTGCCGGGGCCCTGGAAAATCAGAGGGGCCCAGCCGCCCACTCACTGTCGGGGCCCGGGCCCACACACCCACCCGCCCACTCACTGTCGGGGCCGGGCCCACACACCCACCCGCCCACTCACTGTCGGGGCCGGGCCCACACACCCACCCGCCCACTCACTGTCGGGGCCGGGCCCACACACCCACTCACTGTCGGGGCCGGGCCCACACACCCACTCACTGTCGGGGCCCTGGCCGCTTCCTCGGCACCTGTTCAGGGACGCAGGCGCTGCTTGATTGCCGGCACTTCCCCCAGACATGGCCGCGCACTGTCCGGCTGTGTCTGCTAGTAATGACACGGCAGGGTCGACGGCACTGCACCTTTAATTGTGCTTGTGTGTCGCTCCTGCCGCGTCATTACTAGCAGAGACAGCCGCACAGCGCGCGGCCATGTCTGGGGGAGTGCCGGCAATCAAACACCGTCGGAGCGGAGGTCCTGCACAGATGGGCGGGAGGGGCCCCGACCCGACCGCAAGTGGGCCCCTCTGATGTTCCAGGGCCATGAAGTCTGTGACACGCCGGGGGCCCTGCACTGCCCCATACCCGAGGAGCTGCTGGACAGGACACTGGACCGGGGACAGGTGAATGAGGCTTCCCCAATCCCCATATTAAAAATATTAGTAATGGGTCTGTGTTAGTGCATGTATGTGAATGTCAGTGTATATGACTGTGTATATATATTTGTCTGTTTTATCTATGTGTATGTCTGTATGTGTACATATGTCTGCGTACCGTGTGTGCGCGCGCATATGTCTGCGTACCGTGTGTGCGCGCGCATATGTCTGCGTACCGTGTGTGCGCACGCATATGTCTGCGTACCGTGTGTGCGTGCATATGTCTGCGTACCGTGTGTGCGTGCATATGTCTGCGTACCCTGTGTGCGTGCATATGTCTGCGTACCGTGTGTGCGCACGCATATGTCTGCGTACCGTGTGTGCGCACGCATATGTCTGCGTACCGTGTGTGCGCACGCATATGTCTGCGTACCGTGTGTGCGCACGCATATGTCTGCGTACCGTGTGTGTGTGTGCGTGCATATGTCTGCGTACCGTGTGTGCGCGCGCATATGTCTGCGTACCGTGTGTGCGCGCGCATATGTCTGCGTATGTGAAGGATGAGGGGGCAGGCTGGGCCATGTGTAATAACTAAATAAATATATATATATATATATTTATTTATTTCTCCGCCGTATCTGTGCATCATGAATCGTGTATGTGTTAAAAGGGCCCACTGAGACTCTTTCGCCCGGGGCCCAGAAAAACCTGGAGCCGGCCCTGGGGGGAAGGATTGCTGTGGCCGGGGGCCCGTTCTCATCTCCCGCTACCTGTGTAAGTACATACAAAGGCCGTGCTCCCCGGGGAGACGCCGTGTGTGAGGGGGTCTATATGTACAGTTTGTCAACAACAAAAAATTCTGGCTCCTAAATTTTTTGGCTGGCTCCTAGATTCTGAACAACTTTGTCGACCCCTGGGTTAAGGTGTACTTGTTTCAGAATAATCGGTCCTTGTGTGTACATAAGGAATAACACTATTTCTGGCCCTATGACTTGTATCCTTAATTTTTCAGTAGTTTTACTCTCTGCAGGCTCTATATCTAGTTTTCAGTACTCTCTGAGCTGTTGCAGGATATCAATTATAATGTCTCCTATAGCCCGCAAACAGAAGCAGAGGGATTCCTGCTCTTTTTTTCCTCTGCAGCTAACAAGACAGAAGGAACAGTAGCATGGAAGACATTATACAGCAGTACTTAGTTGTGTAGCTGTGAATCCAGCACTGAAGTGTTCATATGCTGTCCTTGACTAACATTGTAATATATAGATGCTTTGCAGATAATGTATTTTTTCATACATGAATATTCAATGAATCATTGATAAAACACTGATGGTAAAAACTGATGCACTATTGAAATTTAGACAATTTTTTTGTGTACATGAAAAGTCATGGACATCTGAATGAGGCGTAAGATAGATCTGGGCAATTCCCAGGAGATACGTCTGTAACAACAGATATGTTTTGTTTTTGTTGCAGATACCGCAAGCAAAATTCAGGTTGGCTCCTAAATTGTACGGTATTTTGTCCATGTATGCCATAATAACGATAGTTCTTAAAGTACCACTCCAGCGTTCTTTTTTTTTATTGCACCACTGGAGTGGTGCTTTAAATGTAAGTCCCCTTCCCCCTGTCTTATACTCACCTGCCGCCGCCTTCATCCGTTTCCGACGTCACTCCGGTCAGTTTCTGACGAAAAGTGACCTACCCTCTGCTTCAGTGTTTGGAGCTGCGCGGAGATCACTTTTCAATACAAGTCTATGAAAGCTTTGTTCTTGCTCTTACAGACTTGTATTGAGAGCATGTGACGCGGCTTCTGACTTCCAGCCAGTCAGAAGCTACTGTTATAAGATGGCGTGAGACAGGAGCGGCACTGAAAAAACTATGAAGATGCTGGAGAGTGAATATATGACCGGGAGCAGGGAGCTTATGCTTTAAGGCTATGTGCCCACGTTGCGGAAATGAAGCATATTTTTTACGCTTCTCCCTGGCGGGAAAATCGCATGCGGATTGTACATGCAGATTGTACATGCGGATTTCCCGCCAGGTAGAAGCGTATGTGAGGCGTCTTTGCAGCGTTTTTGCATGCATTTCTGCATGCGGGTTATCAAGCACTTCTCCAAGTGATTCAAGCATCACTTGGAAAAGTGCTTGACAACTTGTTCACACTATATAAATCCATGCAACCGGCATGGATTTATATAGTGTGACCAAGTAATAGTTAAAAAAAAGAATCAGAATGGTAAAAAAAAAAAAAAATAAAGTTTATACTCACCTACCGATGCATTCTGTGCCCCTTCCGATGTCTTGAGCGGCTCACACTGTTGTGTGCAGGACCTTCGGTGACGTCATTGAGTCATGTGATGGGTCACATGACTCAATGACGTGGCAGGTCCTTCACACACCTCGCGACGGCGGGAAAACACCGGGAAGACATCAGAAGATAAGTATAAACTTTATTTTATTCTTTTTTTTACAGGTTCTTTGGTACCCAGGTCTGGATGAGATTCTCCTCTCCTCCAGACTTGGGTACCATCCGCATGCGGAAACGCAAAATTAATGAACATGCTGCGGATTTTTGACCGCAGCATATACGCTGCGGAAAAATCCGCAGCATGGGCATTGACATTGCGGAATGCCATTGGGGACCATGGGGTGCGGATATACATGCCTTTTACAAGCGTTTACGCTGCGGAAATTCCGCAGCATATACGCTTGTAATACGCAACGTGGGCACGCAGCCTAAATCTAACTCCAGCACTGAAAAAAAAAAACGACGGAGTGGTGCTTTAAAGAAGCCCGCCTATCAAAATTTGTATTTTTGTTAATATATTGTGATCATCATATTATATGTCACTGTGTACTTAAAATTGCTCATTTTTCCTTTCTACTAAGCTGATTCTTCTGTTTCCCATTAGATCTATGACCTCAGTTGATTCAAAACTGACTAGCTGAATCTGTCTAAGCTCTATGTAGCTCTATGTAGAAATAGGACTTCCTATCGTCAACGTTCCCTTCATGAGTCATGAGTCACTGCTAAAGTCCCTGGCAGGGGAAGGAGCAGAGCAGCTATGTCAGGAGTTAAAGAGGAGAATGATAAATGCAGGGAAAAGAGATTTCCTGTTTCCACATAGAGCAGAGAAAAGAGAGAATGTATTGGGTAGAAAGGCAAAATGAGCAATTGTAAGTACACAGTGCTATATAATATGATGATTGCAATATATTAAGAGGATACTTTGATGAGAGAGCTTCTCTAAACAGAAACGGTCACCATGTCAAAAGTGGGCAGTTTTTGCTCTTTTTGCTCTTTTTTTTCATTTCTGCTGCTCCCATGAGTATTATGTTATTACTACTATTATTATTATTGTTATACTAATAATAATGAATATTATTATTTTTGTTAATCTGCCATATGGTTCCAGAGATATCAGCCTTTTAATATATTGCTACTTTTTATAGTCTTTAAAAGGGGGTGTTGCTCACAGGGTAAATAATGCTGAGCAGCCTACAGACATGTCCCACACCCCGAGAAGCAACGCCCCCTTGGAAAGACTGTAAAAGGCCCATATCTCTATAACCATAAGGATAATTTAAAAACAGAATACTCTGGAGCAGCAGGAATAAAATAAGAGCAAAACCTACCCAATTTTGACCTGATGAAAGGTTCACTTCTTTAAAGCGCACTTGTCAGCAGGATTGTGCTCAGTAAACTACATACACTGTCAGGTGGGAGACATTAAACTGATTAAAATGATACCTTGGTTGATGAAATCCATGCTGTGGTTCTTGTGTAATCTTTGTATTCAGTTTGGAGATAATGATATGCTCATGCTTCGGGGTGGCCAGTGGGGGGCGCTCTATCTGGTGCTCTGCTTCCATATTCATCTGTATGCTCTTATGACAGCTCAGTGATCGCTCACTGACCTGCCTCCTATCTTACCTAGCCCCACACTACTAGATTCATTATGTAAAATAGGAGGCAGGTCAGTGAAGGCACAGTGAGCTGCCATAAGAACATACAGATGAATATGTAAGCAGAGCACCAGATAGAGCCCACACCACAGGCCGCCCCGAAGCATGAGCATATCATTATCTCCAAACTGAATGTAAAGATTACACAAGAACCACAGGACAGATTTCATCAACCAAGGTATCATTTTAAACAGTGTAATGTCGCCCACCCGACATGTATGTGTGCGTAAGTAGTTTAAATACAACCTATGGAGGGCACCATCCAATCTATTTGGGATCAACATGCAGCATACCATATACATGTAGAAAGTAGCCAAGAGAAAAGAGGTATGCTAATGTGCAGTGATCACCCAATATAAACAATAACCCATTAATATACAAAAAAATACATACATTTTATTAATGTAAATACATGTAACAATGTCACAGACACATCAAATTCATTAAAACACAAGTAAAACTACAGTGGAGTTAACCACTGATTGGAAGCCCATCTATTTCAGAAACCATCCCAAGGCATAATCACAATAAATCAGATGCATCTGCTATATAATTGTCTTATCCCGTCTGTCTGTCTGTCCGGGAAATCCCGCATCGCTCATTGGTCCGGCAGCGGCCAATCAGCGCCGCGGGATTTCTGAAAAAAGATGGCGGCCGTTAGCGGCTCATTTGGCGGATGGAGGTGAGCGGCGCTAGCAGCACAACTACCCGACCGGCGCCGCTGACCTCCATGCGGCTAACGTCGGAAGATCAGCGGCTTGGCCCGCTGATCTCCCGACAGCAAGTGTGAACGGAGGATCGGGGAGCGGCGCCGCCGGTCGGGATGCTTCTGCTGCGAGCAGCCGCTCATCTCCCGGCATCTCGCAGCAGAAGGAGCCGCACAGGCAGCACCGCTCCCCGGTCCTCGCTAATACGGAGCCGCACAAGCAGCGCCGCTCCCGTGCCCACACTAATACGACGCTGATTGGTCGCGGCCGGCCACCGCGACCAATCAGCGAGATGGGCGGCAAATTTAAATGCCGCTCTGCTGATTGGTCGCGGTCGGCCACCGCGACCAATCAGCAGAGCGGCATTTAAATTTGCCGCCCATCTCGCTGATTGGTCACGGCCGCCGGCCGACCGCGACCAATCACCGAGATTGGCGCCAAATGTAAACACCGCTGTGCTGATTGGCCGCAGCCGCCGGCGACCGCTACCAATCAGCGAGATTGGCGCCAAATTTAAACAACGCTCTGCTGATTGGTCGCGGACGGCAGACGCGACCAATCAGCGATTTCGGTGCCAATTTGAAACACCGCTCTGCTGATTGGTCGCGGTCGCCGGCCGCGACCAATAAGCAGTATTGGCGCCAAATTTAAACCCCGCTCTGCTGATTAGTCGCGGTCTCCGGCCGCGACCAATCAGCAATATTGGCGCCAAATTTAAACACCGCTCTGCTGATTAGTCGCAACCACCGGCCGTGACCAATCAGCGATATTGGCGCCAAATTTAAACACCGCTCTGCTCATTGGTCGCGGTTACCGGTCACGAATAACCAGCATTATTGGCGACAAATTTAAACACCGCTCTGCTGATTAGTCGCGGCCGTGACCAATCACCTTTATTGGCGCCAAATTTAAACCCCGCTCTGCTGATTGGTCGCGGCCAGCGAACGCGACCAATCAGCATTATTGGCGCCAAATTTAAACCCCGCTCTGCTGATTAGTCACGACCGCCGGCCGTGACCAATCTGCGATATAGGCGCCAAATTTTAACACCGCTTTGCTAATTGGTCGCGGTTGCCGGCCTCGACCAATCAGCGATTTTGGCGCCAAATTTAAATACCGCTCTGCTGATTGCACCCGGTCGGCCGCATACCTATTCTAGAATACCCGATGCTTTAAAATCGGGCCACCATCTAGTAATAGATATAATAAGCTAAATGAAGGCTATCCCTGGTGATCAATATTGCACAATAAATGAATGGCTGATAGCCACCAACAGTACCAGAAATACACTGTAGCAAAAGTAGCCTGTAAAATATATATATATAGAATAGGGTATTTTGTTATTATGACCGGAAAATGCACTATTTGATTAATAAGGAATCCCAAATAAATCCAGATAGGAACATAGCATTAGTCCTGTTAATCAATAAAGAAAGGAAAAGGTAATACCAAAAACAACAACCCCATTCAAGCTACTAATACCCCTTCTACACTGTGTTCCAAATTATTATGCAAATTATATTTTCTCAGATTTTCCCAAATTACCTATATGAATTGCAGTCATTGTAATTTTCCAGTCAAATAGCTATTAGAGTACAATTGAAAGTTTTTTGTACAAACTGCCTATGATAAAAGTATATTTTTAAAAAAATAAAAAACTCAAACTGCACTCAAAATGCATGTTCCAAATTATTATGCACAGCAGAGTTTTCAACCTTTTCATTTTAATAAAGAACAAAAAAATGGTCATTTTTGAAATTATAAGCATTAGCAGGTTATTACAAACTGAAATCAAACAGTTTTCAACTCAAAACTTTATTCTAGGTGATGTTACATTTGCACATAGGACCCCTTGTTCGAAAGGAGCTTCTGAACTCTCTCGTCCATTGAATTTGTCAGGTTTTGGATGGTTTCTGCTTTAATTGTTTTGCATGAGGACAGAATACCCTCCCAGAGCTGTTGCTTAGATGTGAACTGCCTCCCGCCATCATAGACACTCCTTTTGATGATGCTCCAGAGATTCTCAATGGGGTTGAGGTCAGGGGAGCATGGGTGCCACACCATAAGTTTGTCCCCTTTTATGCCCATAGCAGCCAGAGATGCAGATGTGTTATGTGCAGCATGAGACGGGGCATTATCATGCATGAAATGATCTCGATGGTCCAGATGGATGGAGTGGAGGATGGCTGGTTGATGGACACCCCATGCAAACACGGCTACGGCGCTAACAAGGAGGAGGTGGAGTAATGTTTTGGGCTGGAATCATGGGGAGAGAGATTGTCGGCCCTTTTAGGATCCCTGAAGGGGTAAAGATGAACTCCATAATGTATGTTGAGTTTCTCAAACAGCACTTCCTTCCATGGTTCAAGAAGAAGAACCATACATTCCGCAGCAAGATCATTTTCATGCATGATAATGCCCCGTCTCATGCTGCACATAACACATCTGCATCTCTGGCTGCTATGGGCATAAAAGGGGACAAACGTATGGTGTGGCAACCATGCTCCCTGACCTCAACCCCATTGAGAACCTCTGGAGCATCATCAAAAGGAGTGTCTATGATGGAGGAAGGCAGTTCATATCTATGCAACAGCTCTGGGAGGGTATTCTGTCCTCATGCAAAACAATTAAAGCAGAAACCATCCAAAACCTGACAAATTCAATGGACGAGAGAGTTCAGAAGCTCCTTTCGAACAAGGGGTCCTATGTGCAAATGTAACATCACCTAGAATAAAGTTTTGAGTTGAAAACTTTGATTTCAGTTTGTAATAACCTGCTAATGCTTATAATTTAAAAAATGACCATTTTTTTGTTGTTTATTAAAACGAAAAGGTTGAAAACTCTGCTGTGCATAATAATTTGGAACATGCATTTTGAGTGCAGTTTGAGTTTTTTTAAAAATATACTGTTATCATAGGCAGTTTGTACAAAAACCTTTCAATTGTACTCTAATAGTTATTTGACTGGAAAATTACAATCACTGCAATTCATATAGGTAATTTGGGAAAATCTGAGAAAATATTATTTGCATAATAATTTGGAACACAGTGTATAGATGGTCACATTTCTGCTGACAGGTGCGCTTTAAAGATGGGGCTCACATTTTCAAATGTCAGAAGATGTCATTAGTGATTTCTGTGCCCTGTAAATCCCATTAATTAACAGAATGAAGGGCTGAGCTCTGAGCTTCTTTAGCTCCTGATTTGGAGATCTTTGGATAACTCTTAGTAGCAGAACATGGAAAATGTATAATTTGACAGTGTTTGCTAATCTGGTTAACTAAAAAGCCTGTTGGAAGTTTCCTGTCTAGCTTGGGTTTGATGGAGTCTGCTGGGGTAAATTCAAGATTACCATGATATTTGAGAATGAAGATAGTTGTTTTCTGTGCTATTCTTGTCTTCAGAATGGACTGAAACCCTGGGAGAACCAACCAAAACAGATTTTGAAATATAACCTAATTCAAAATTTGGTTAGTCTATAAAATATATAATATGCTAAAAGGAAATATGAAAAACTTGTGCCTTACTGCCTGCATATCACAGATTGTGAATGTCTGAATTGTGCCTTGTCACAGTGTAAAGATAGAGTTATGTTGTTCTTTGATACACATTGATATGAATGGCCTGCTGCTCTATTTAGTTATTAGCTGTGAGATGGTTATTAGTCATGGAGTTTACAGAAACTGAGGAAACCACTCAGTCACTAGCACCACTTTCCCTGTAGGACCTTATTAGTATGCGTGTGCATGCATCCTCATAGCAACAACTGACCAGGAATGTGCTCGGCTGTTTGACTCCATTATTAATGGTAATTTTTTTTCCTCCTAAGGCTGCGTGCCCACTATGCGTTTTTCCTCGGAATTTCCGCAGCGAAAACGCTTAAAAAACGCTTGGTAATATGTGCCCCATGGTCCCCAATGATAATCCGCATGTGCTGTGCACATGCTGCGGAAATTTCCCCTGCGGATTATCATTGCGGAAAAATACGCAGCATGTCCATTAATTTTGCGGACACGCAGCGTAATTGCCGCCATTGACTTGCATTGAATCACATAATATCCGCATGACTACATGTGCACATGCGGATATTAAGCGATTCAATGTGCGGATGGTACCCGGGTCTGGAGAAGAGGAGACTCTCTTCCAGAGCCGGGTGCCATAGTACCTGTTAAAAAAAGAATTTAAAATAAAAAATAAACATTATACCGCTGACGTTGGCGGTCGCGTGACCTGTCACATGACTAAATGACTTCACCGCAGGTCCTTTTAGACCATCGCGAGCCGTACAAGAGACCGGACGCATCGTACCGGAGACCGGGGGCCATCGGAAGGTAAGTATAATGTTTATTTTTTACCTTTTACCATTTGTATTTTTTTGTTAACTATTAACTTGGTCACACTATATAAATCCATGCCGGTTGCATGGATTTATATAGTGTGACCAAGTTGTCAAGCACTTTTCCAAGTGATGCTAAAATCGCTTGGAAAGCGCTTGATAACCGCATGCAGAAATGCATGCAAAAACACTTGCCAAACGCTTCTACCTGGCAGGAAAAACACATGTAAAATCCGCATGCGTTTTTCCTGCCAGGGAGATGCGGAAAAAATCTGCAGCATTTCTGCATCGTGGGCACTTAGCCTAAAAGTTGATATGGATATTCCTATATGTTGACTGTTGTTGGGATAAGTGCACCCTATGTCTGTGCATCTAGCCTAAAGTATATGTGGGGAGTTATTTGTATGCACCTGACAGAGACAGTAAACACAGTGGCCCTGATTTTCTTGCCAGTCTTGATAAGGCACGTTTCAGACGTCCATATATTTCCGGTACTGGAAAAAACAGTACCGGAGATGTCCGTGCGTCCTTGTGAGGCAACCGTGTGCCGCATCAGGATCACACATACCGGTGCCTGGGAATGAGCAGTACAGTTAGCCCTGCTCCCAAGCGTCGGGTGCTGAACGCTGCCCTCATCATTGTCCCCTGCTTGCGCTGAGATCAATGCCAGCAAGTGACAGTGTTGAGAGTAGTATTCTTCTCCCGCTGTGTCCTGGTGTAAAAATAAGAATAAAATAAAAAAATCCTTATACTCACCTGTTCTAAGTGTCTCCCGCTGTAATCCTTGTGACCACTCACGCAGAGGAGCCGGGTAGAATGACTCGCTATAGCTCATTGAGTGACAGGACACCACTCACTGCAGCGAGTCATTCTCCCCAGCTCGTAGGCGTGAGCGTTCACATGGATTACAGCAGGGGACATCTTCGGACAGGTGAGTATAATGATTTTTTTATTTTATTATAATTTTTACACCAGCACCTGGCGCTAACTGTACCGCTGATTCCCAGGCGCTGGTACGTGTCACACTGATGACACACGGATGTGCACGTGTGCTGGACATTTTGCGGCCTGTGCTGCAAGAAAAAAAATGGACATGTCAGCATCTTTTGCCCACGGACACACGGTCTGTGGAAACACACTGACACACATTTGAATGGGTCTACGTGTGTCAGTGTCTCCAATACGTGTGGAAATGGACACCACACGTACTTGAAACACTGACATCTGAAAGAGGCCTAAAGGTGTATGTTGGGAGTCAGACACATTGAATCGCATCAGTTAGGTGTGTCTGACAAGTGCTGTGTGCCACACCAGAAATCTTACTCCAAATGTAACTCCACATCTTGTCATGAATTAAAAGCTGTAGTGTCACACCCGCCTATTTTGGTGGATCTGGGAGAAACTGGCTTGAAAACACGGAAAGTTACAAAATTTTTTCTCAAGTCAGAGTGTGTCACCCTGGCCTGGATGCCACAAATGTATAATAAAGCTGTGTCTGAGAGCAAGGGGGAGGTTCTCTGGTCAGGGACAATTAGCATGCAGCACCTCCTGTCCCAGGCCAGTAGGGGGAGCAGGCTGCCCCTATAAAAGCTGGAACTGGGGGCAGGGTTAGAGAGTTCTGGACGACCTGACTATGGAGTGAGAGGTGTCCCAGAGAAGGGAGAGCCAGTTCAGCTGAGGCTGAGGAGGACGAGTGGCAGCAGAGGAGCCACGAGCCAGGGACGGAAGGCGAGGGAAGCCTGTCCTGGCTGAGAGAGAAACTGAACTACCGGACTTTGGTGTCCGAGGCAGTTAGGATTCCAAGTCCTACAGCAAATAACCAGTCCGCAGGGGATTGTATGTTCCTTGGCCTAAGAAGCCCGGAGGTTCCGCCACAGCAGAAGGGACCAGC
This sequence comes from Phyllobates terribilis, assembly GCF_046119375.1. NCBI lineage: Eukaryota > Metazoa > Chordata > Amphibia > Anura > Dendrobatidae > Phyllobates > Phyllobates terribilis. The sequence continues at coordinate 811,405,070 of NW_027362761.1, forward strand.
AGAGCTGCACCAAGCCAAGAGTAGAAAGGGACCCAAGTTGCAAGCCATACGGGCGAGAAGACACGGTGAGCTCAGGAACGTGGGCTGTTACACCACAAGGAGGGAAATAGCCAGAAAGAGCGCAGAGAGTACGGTAGGCCTTCACCCTCACCCTGACCAGGGCCAGCTTCCCACTTGTTCTCAGACATCCAGGCCCCCTCCTAGCCGGGACTGTTTTTGAGTCGTCTCACCTGTTCTAATAAAGACCCTGAACTGTTTAAGAGGCTTCCGTTTCCTGGCTATTGCGGTCGGAATCATCCCCTCCATCATCCATCTATATACTGCCCTGGGGCCATACTCCTCCCGTGGGGAGTTGTACTATTCAGTGCTGCACATTTACATCTGCCCCAGCGGTCTGCACTGCAGCGGTGGTTAACCCTGACCGCAATCCACGGGTGGCGTAGTCGGACATTTAAAACCCTACAAATAGACTGCCACAACATTTGGTCTGACCACCCTGAGCCACGGACCGGGTTGCCACTACTACCCCCATTATTGCCCTGTTGCCCGGCTCAGAGTGCCCCACGGCCCAGGGGGCGAGTCAGCTTTGGCGTAGTCGGCAGGATTGTGACCAACCCGCCACAAACGGGTATTGCGTGCCTAAAAAAGACTGTACACATACCTTAAAAAGAGGTTTCCCGCCATCCGGAGCCGTTTCCCGCCATTTTCAGCCATCTCCCGCCATCTTCAGCAGTTTCCCGCCATTGGACGCCATCTGCAGGACGCCGCGCGGGAAGAAGAGGGGCGTGGACGTCCAAATCGCGCGAGACCTGAAGCTCCGCTCTACGCACCGACGCTGCGCAAGGTCCTGGAAGGGAGAGAGAGCGATGCTGACGTCACCAGGACGCGACGCAAGGTCCTCGTCCGGAGCAGCACCAGCGGAGCCGCGGCCTACAGAAGAGGATCGTCCGAAGGTAGGCCACGCTTAGCTAGGGGGGAAGAAGATGACCGACGCGGAAGGACCCTCGACCAGCAGTGTGGCTGCAGCAGCGGTGATGCCGTTCTCTATACCCTACATCCCCGGAGCAGCCTGGCTGCCCCAATACTCGGGAATCCCATACGTTAACTGACTTTAAGGAAAGACTGCACAGTTTATTTAAAGTTTATCCCCTGACAGAAGAACAGAAAGTGAGCATTCTGACGGGGCAGCTAACCGGTGCAGCCCAGCGGGAAGTGAAATCATGGTCAGATGAGGAGAAAAGGACTGTAAAGGACATTCTGACCCGGCTGCAGATTACCTTTGATACCCGTACCTCAGCAGAAATTAAAATGCGGTTCTATGGCTGTAAGCAGCGAGCCCAGGATAGTATCAGAGATTATGCCTTGAACCTGCAAGAAGCCCTGAGAGCTATCAAACAAGCTGACCCTGGTAGCATGCAGGACACCGATAAGCTGTTAACTGACCAGTTCATAGAAGGTCTGCTGTCCAGCGCCCACAGGACCCAGCTGCGCCTCATGGCCCTACAGCGCCCCGATTTGACTTTTGCGCAGTTCAAGGATAGGGCCATCCGGGTGCTCCGAGAACCCCCACCAAGCGGCGCTGTAACTTCCCGGCGCCCTGCCATTACTTACCACCAGGGTGCGGCGCCCTACCCTGCAGACCTTGTTGGGGCTGATGCGCAGGTCTCAAGCCCATCCCCGCCCGCAGACCTGCACCATCAGGTCCAGGAACTAACCAGAAGTGTTGCTGCATTGACCAGGACCGTACAGTCGTTACAGGTGGACCCGTCAGGACCCATCAAGCTGGCTTCCAGTCCGGAGGATGTCCCGTGGCGTCGACAAAGGAGGATCCCGCCGTTCAGAGGGAGGCCCGCCGACCGCTACACTGAGGATGGACAGCCGATTTGCCGCCGTTGCAGTCAGCCAGGACACATAGCAAGGTACTGTACTTTAAATGGGCCCGACCTGGGGCAGAGGGACAACCCCCAGGCATAAGGTCACCAGGCCCGTCTAATTGACCTGATAACTACGTGGGGGGACACCTGGTCTTAGTGCTGGACGGTATCCCCATGAGTGCACTGCTGGACACCGGGTCTTAAGTGACTACCATCCCCTACGTACTTTTCAAGCGGTACTGGAATGACGCGGATATAACCCGTTATCCAGACGATGACTTAAGCATCATCGCCAGCAATGGCCAACCTGTGCCGCAAGTGGGGTTCAGAGAGATGACCATCAAGATTGGTAAGGTTGAACTGCCGGTACAGGGAGTGATCATTGTGGACATTGATCGACGTGAGAGTCACCCTAAAATAACTGTGGGTGCTAACGTGATTGAAAACTGTCTTTCAGAAGTAATTATGATTTTGCAGCAGGTGGCGATGAATGCTAGTTCCAGCCAATAGAGAGTCCTCAACAAGAGATAAAGGCTCTGATGAGACTGCAGCAGGTAGAACTGTCTGGTGGTGAGATCGGTAGCGTAAGAATGAGTGACCCATTCCCCATTTCCATGCCTCCCAAAAGTGAAGTGATGATCTGGTGTCGGACTGCAATCGGGTTGAGAGGCAGAGACTACCAAGCCATGGTAGAATCCGTGTACTCAGACAGCAGGCCCACCATTTTGACAGCCCGGGGGGTGGTTGATGTCTGTCATGGGAGGGTGCCCGTTCGCATTCTCAACATTGGGGAGAGAGAGGTACACTTACCCAGGTACGCTACACTTGCCAAAATGTTTGCTATTGAACACAAAGCTATCAGGGCCGTGGAACCTTTGCCTCCATCTCCACAGGCGGAGGGTAATGGCTCCCAGAAACAAAAGGAGGACTGGTGCCAGGAACTCCATGTGGGTGCTGACTCCACTCCCCTGCACCATAGACAAGGAGTCTACCGGGTGGTACAGGAGTACGAGAGAATCTTTAGTAAGCACCCGCTGGACTTCAGCAGAGTAAGAGGGATAGAACACCACATCCCCACGGGGAGCCACCCACCAATAAAAGAGAGACACAGACCTGTACCCCCTGCACATTATCAGAACGCAAAGGGCATGCTGAGAGAAATGAAAGAAGCTGGGGTCATTAGAGATAGCTGTAGCCCCTGGGCAGCTCCCTTAGTTTTGGTAAAAAAGAAAGACGGTACGATGAGAATGTGCGTGGACTATAGAAAGGTCAATCGTATCACCCATAAAGACGCGTATCCGCTACCTAGGATAGAGGAGTCTTTAGCAGCCCTAAAATCAGCTAACTTCTTCTCTACTTTGGATCTTACTAGCGGGTACTGGCAGGTTCCTGTGTCAGAGGCTGACAAGGAGAAGACCGCCTTCACCACCCCGATGGGACTGAGCGAGTTCAATTGTATGCCCTTCGGGCTCTGCAATGCACCAGGGACCTTCCAGAGGCTGATGGAATGCTGTCTAGGGCACCGAAACTTCGAGACGGTCCTCCTTTACCTGGACGACGTGATCGTTTATTCAAAGACTTACGAGGACCATCTAAAGCACCTGGCCGAGGTGTTCGAAGCCCTGGCAGGCTATGGCCTGAAGATGAAACCCTCAAAGTGTCACTTGTTGAAACCGAAGGTCCAGTACCTGGGACACGTGGTGAGTGCAGAGGGAGTAGCCCCCGACCCCGACAAAGTGACAGCCATCAAGAGCTGGCCAAGCCCCTCTAACATCAAAGAAATGAGGCAATTCCTCGGGTTGGTAGGCTACTACTGAAGGTTCATCCCCGGGTTCACTAAGATGGCAGCCCCTATGCAGGACCTCCTGATAGGACAGTCTAAGTCCAGAAGACTAAAGCCACCCTTCAAGTGGGACAAGCCGGAAGAGGAGTCCTTCCGCCTGTTGAAGATGGCCCTCACAGGGGATGAGATCCTGGCCTACCCCGATTATAGCCAGCCTTTTATCCTCCACACGGACGCCAGTAATGTTGGGCTGGGAGCCGTACTATCACAAAACCAACAGGGCAGAGAAAGGGTGATCGCGTACGCCAGCCGGAAGCTGAGACCCACCGAGAGAAACCCGGAGAATTACAGCTCTTTCAAGCTAGAATTCTTGGCAGTGGTGTGGGCCGTAACGGAGTGTTTCAAGCATTACCTGGCCTCTGCGAAGTTCACTGTGTACACGGACAACAATCCGTTAACGCATCTGGACAGTGCTAGACTTGGTGCCCTAGAGCAGCGGTGGATGGCCCGGCTAGCAAATTATGACTTCACCATCAAATACCGGGCAGTCCGAGCCAATGCTAATGCAGATGCCCTATCGAGAATGCCCCACTTGCCCGATGAGGGAGAAGATCTGGACGAGCTGGAGGAAGTAGAGCTCCCTGCATTCCACCGGTATGGGGCCACTCAATACTCCCACCGCGTGAAGGAGGAAGACTTAACAACCATCATGATCAATACCCTACCTCACCACAGCTGGGCCGAGACCCAAGATAGTGACCCTGCAATCCGCATGGTGAAAGACCTGCTGACCTGAGAAGATGCCCGTCTAGATCCGGATGCTCCAGAGGAAGCCAAGCAACTATGGAAAGAGAAGAGCAGGCTGTTTCTCTATGAAGGTAAGCTGTGCAGAAGACTCGTCAACCACCGGACGCACGAGCTGACCTGGCAAGTCGTGGTCCCAAGGCGAGATGCAGCTATGGTCCTGGAGGCTTACCATGACACAGCGGGGCACTTCAGCTGGAAGAAACTGGAGTTCCTGCTAAGAGGACGGTTCTTCTGGATCGGCATGAGAGGGGCTGTAGAGAAGTGGTGCAGAGACTGTCGCCCTTGTAATCTAAGTGTTATGTTCTGCTACCAGAGCTAAGGAAAGAGAGGAGATCTGACCCTACGATAGAACTCAGCTGAATCCCTACGATGTAACAGGGAACCTGATCCTGCGATCAGACCTGCTAAAGTCCTAAGCTAGTCTGTACGAAGACCTATAGATGTGGGGGAGGAATCCCTACAAGTACTAAGGACTGGGAGGAATATGGGACACCTCCTAACTGAAATAGTAGCAGATAGACGAACAAACAAAATATAAAGAACATAGAGGTCAGTAAACCAAGCAAACTAACAGAGCAAGACACAGAGCACAGGCTAGCTAGAAAGTAGATATACAATGAAGTCCAGCAAAGCCAGAAGGGCGGAGCAGGATTAAATAGGCCAACAAGGTCATGTGACCAGCAAAGGAAAAAAAACCTAACAGCAAGGTTCTAACAGTACCCCCCCTTCTAAGAGGATCCTCCGGATCCCCTAGGACCAGGCTTATCAGGAAATCTCCTGTGAAACGCTCTGATAAGTCTGGACGCGGAAACATCATCTGACCTCACCCAAGAGTTATCCTCGGGTCCGAAACCTTTCCAGGCCACAAGATACTGCAAACTACCTCTATACCGTCTAGAGTCAAGGATGCGAGAAATTTCATATTCCCCGTCCTCCACCACCGGAGGAACAGAGGCAGAGGCGTCACCATCCGACACAACAGCTTTTTTTAACAGAGAGACATGAAAGACCGGATTAATTCTCCAGGAGGTAGGAACCTCCAACCTAACAGCAGATTGGTTGACAACCTGAAGCACCTTAAAGGGCCCTACAAACTTGGGACCCAATTTCTTAGAAGGAATCCTCAACCGCAGATTCCTAGAGGACAACCAAACCATGTCACCAACAGCGAATAAAACCTCCTGTCGTTTCCTATCAAAGTAGTCTTTAGATTTTCTGTTGGCCTCCTGAAGATTACCACGCACATCCGTCCAAACTCTTTCCAAATCACCGGAAAAATTCTCCTCCTCAGGCACGGCAGATCCCAACTTGGAGAACGACCCAAACGACGGATGTCTCCCAGAACAACAAAAAAAAGGCGAACAACCAGCAGAAGAAGATGTATGATTGTTCAGAGCAAATTCGGCAAGTGGCAGAAACTCAGACCACCCCTCTTGATTGTCTGCCACAAAACAACGCAAGAACTGCTCAACATCCTGGTTTTTCCTTTCTGTCTGGCCATTAGATTCAGGATGATATCCGGACGAAAACGACAAATGAATTCCCAACCTGTCACAAAAGGCACGCCAAAAACGAGCCACGAACTGAGGACCCCTATCAGAAACAATGTCAGTAGGAACGCCATGAAGTCTGACAATTTCCTTGACAAAGGCCTTAGCGAGAGTTTTAGCGCAGGGCAGTTTGATGAAGGGAACCAAGTGACACATCTTACTAAAACGGTCCACGACCACCCAGATGACAGTAAGACCCTCAGAGGGGGGAAGGTCAGTTATAAAGTCCATAGCCAAATGTGTCCAAGGAGCACTGGGGACCTCCAAAGGACAAAGCAACCCCGCAGCAGGAGTATGTGAGGACTTAGATCTAGCACATACAGTACATTGGCGTACCCACTTAATGACTTCCTTCTGCCATCCAGGCCACCAAAAACTGCGACCCACCAGTCTCTTGGTCTCAGAGATTCCGGGATGACCTGCCAACCGAGATTCGTGACACTCAACAAACAAATCTCTCCTAAAGGTCCCAGGCACAAACAACCTCCCATGAGGAGTGTTAGATGGGGCATTCTCCTGAGCTTTAAGAATCTCATCTTCCAAAACGGAGTCTAAAGCAGCTATCACAACACCTTCTTGTAAAATGTTTTCCTCTTTCTCAGCACCGACTATGGGAGAAAAACTGCGAGACAAGGCATCCGCCTTAACATTCTTAGTACCAGGGATGTAAGTAACGGAGAAATTAAACCGCGAGAAAAACAGTGCCCACCTAGCCTGACGGGCATTCAGGCGCTTGGCAGCGTCAAGATATATCAGATTTTTATGATCCGTAAGAACCTGAACGGGAAATTCCGCACCTTCCAAGAAGTGGCGCCAGTGTTCAAATGCGAGTTTAATAGCCAATAATTCCCGATTACCAATATCGTAATTCAATTCAGTCTCCGAAAATTTTTTTGAAAAAAAGGCACAGGGATGTAATCCATCCCCGTTATCCTGAGACAATACTGCGCCAACCCCCACAGAGGAAGCATCAACCTCAACCAAAAATGGCCTAGTAACATCAGGCTGCATAAGGATGGGAGCAGAGGTGAACCTCTCCTTGAGATAAACAAAAGCTTCAATGGCCTCAGAAGACCACTGAACCGCATCAGCACCTTTCCTGGTGAGATCAGTCAGAGGTTTGACAATACTAGAAAAATTTTTTATGAATTTTCTATAGTAATTGGCGAAACCCAAAAACCTCTGTATCGATTTCAAACCAATAGGCCTAGGCCATTCCTGCACAGCCTGAACCTTAACCGGATCCATCTCAAAACCTTTGCTGGAGATAATGTAGCCCAAAAAACTAATTCTCTGTACAGCGAACTCACATTTCTCCAGCTTAGCAAAAAGCGAATTGTCCATTAATAACTGTAATACCTCACGCACGCTCCGCCAATGAGACTCCAGATCTGGCGAATAAATCAAAATGTCATCCAAATACACAACCACATTTTTACCGATCAAAGGTCTAAGGATGTCATTAATCAGATTCTGAAAAAGTGCAGGAGCATTAGTAAGACCAAAAGGCATAACCAGATTCTCAAAATGACCCACAGGAGTGTTAAAAGCAGTCTTCCATTCATCACCCTCCTTCATGCGCAACAGATTGTATGCCCCCTTAAGGTCAATTTTAGAGAACCACTTGGCCCCCAATAACTGGTTAAACAGATCAGGAATCAATGGCAGTGGGTAAGGATTGCGTACCGTAATTTTGTTAATCTCACGAAAATCCAGACAAGGACGTAAACCGCCGTCCTTTTTTTTTACAAAAAAAAATCCAACCGCCACAGGAGACTTAGAGGGCCTAATGTGACCGGCGGCCAAACTTGTCTGTATGTATTCCTCCAAAGCCTTCCTCTCAGGAATAGTAAGGTTAAATAAACGACTTTTAGGAAGAGTCGCTCCAGGGACAAATTCAATAGAACAATCATAGTCTCTATGGGGAGGCAAAACCTGCGATTCCTTCTCAGAAAAAACTCTCCAAAAATCCTGAATAGGAACAGGCAATTCTCCCCTATCCAAAGCTGCAATACGCCCGTTACAACACTTGTCATAACATTTATGGCTCCAGGATTTAATTTCACTGGTAGACCAATCCAGTACAGTATTGTGAAATTTTAACCAGGGCAAACCCAATATTACTGGAGAAGGCAAGTTATTCAACACTACCAAATCCAATTTCTCATGGTGAACACCATTAATAGTGAGAGGAAATTCACTGACCTTGAGAGTAATATTCTTCAAAGGGGAGCCATCCACAGAAACCACAGCAATGGGGGATGATAAAGGTTCAGGTTTTAAATTGAGTTTTTCCACGAATCCCCCATCAATTACATTCAGTGTAGACCCGCAATCAACAAACACCCGAAATTCCATTAATTTTTCCTGAGCAATCGTGGAAGCAGCTAAAAATATACCCTTGGAATTTAAACAGGCAATACGGGCGTGACTGACCATTTTTTTTTCTTTCTTCATACGAAGCTCACAGCCTTTAATCAAATGACCAGATTTTCCGCAATAGAAACACAAGCCTTTCGAAAAACGACGGTCTTTTTCTTGAGAGCGATGTGCCACCGATCCAATCTCCATCGGTTCACCACTGTTAGTACACACATTATCATAACCAGAAACTGACATAGCAGAGGATTTGCTCTCATTAACCCTAGCACGCAGTCTTCTATCCACCCGTATAGCTAATTGCATAGCCTGTTGCAAATCCTCAGGTGTAGGATAAGCAATTAGCAGGTCTTTAACCCTTTCACTGAGCCCAGCAAGAAATAGACTTTTCAGAGCAGAATCGTTCCACCCTGTTTGAGTGGACCAACGACGAAAATGTGTACAATATTTTTCGACATTACCTGATCCTTGTTTTAAACGTCTCATCTCAGTCTCAGCTGATGCGACACGGTCAGGATCATCATATAATAGTCCTAAAGCAGAAAAAAAACTATCCACTGATCTGAAGCATGTATCACTAGGTTGCAAAGAAAAGGCCCACTCCTGAGGCTCTTTGCGCAAAAGTGACATTATGAACCCTACGCGCTGGGATTCATCCCCAGAGGACTTGGGTCTCAAACGAAAATACAATAAGCAAGCATTTTTAAATGAAAAAAATTCTCGATGTTCACCAAAAAATAAATCCGGCAAACATACCTTAGGCTCCAAGAAATGTGCTCCAGAACAGTTACTCACGTGCTGACGGAGCTCGGTCACTTCCAGAGAGAGTCCCTGCAGGCGATGAGCCAAATCCTGAACCGACACCATGATGGAACAGAAAAATCTTTCCTTAGAGAATTTGCTGGCTGGACTTACTGTTATGTTCTGCTACCAGAGCTAAGGAAAGAGAGGAGATCTGACCCTACGATAGAACTCAGCTGAATCCCTACGATGTAACAGGGAACCTGATCCTGCGATCAGACCTGCTAAAGTCCTAAGCTAGTCTGTACGAAGACCTATAGATGTGGGGGAGGAATCCCTACAAGTACTAAGGACTGGGAGGAATATGGGACACCTCCTAACTGAAATAGTAGCAGATAGACGAACAAACAAAATATAAAGAACATAGAGGTCAGTAAACCAAGCAAACTAACAGAGCAAGACACAGAGCACAGGCTAGCTAGAAAGTAGATATACAATGAAGTCCAGCAAAGCCAGAAGGGCGGAGCAGGATTAAATAGGCCAACAAGGTCATGTGACCAGCAAAGGAAAAAAAACCTAACAGCAAGGTTCTAACACTAAGGAGGAAGGATCGCACCAGCCAGAAGACACCCTTGAGGCCCATCGTCACCAAGCAGCCTCTTGAGCTGGTAGCTCTGGACCACGTCAAATTGGCTCCAAGCCGGTCGGGATACGTTTATGCCCTGACAGTCGTGGACCACTGTTCCCGATTTCTAGTGGTGGTCCCGGTAAAAGTCTTGACAGCTCAAACGACGACCAGAGCCTTCCAGCAAAACTTCTGCCGCCCACACGGGTATCCGGAACAGGTCCTGACAGACCAGGGTCCAGCGTTCGAGGCTGAAATCTTCCAAGAGTTCTGCAACCTCTATGGCTGTAAGAAGATTCGGACAACGCCTTACCACCCACAAACCAACGGGATGTGTGAGAAAATGAACAATATAGTCATTGATCTCCTGAAGACGTTGCCCCTGGAGGAACGCAGCCTGTGGCCAGAAAAACTGCCGGACCTGATAGACTTATACAACCATATCCCGGTGAATGCTAAAAACTGCACCCCGGCTTACCTGATGCGAGCCAGACCAGGTAAGCTGCCCATAGACCTGGAGATGGGAGTCCTAACACCCGAGGACACCTCCCCAGATGCGGACTGGGATACGGAAAGGCGACTGCAGTACAAGAAGGTACAGGAGAGTATGGAGAAGAGCCTGGCCCAGGTGAGAGAAAAGCAAGAGAGGCTCTTCAACCAACACGCCCCTGCTGGTCCCCTGGAACCTGGTGAGCAGGTCCTGAAGCGAAAGAGAAGGCTACACAAGCTGGACGACCAGTGGGAAAGGGAACCCTACACAGTAATGCAGTCTGATCACGACAACCCGAAGGTGTGCGTGGTCACTAAGGATTGAGGAGAAACCACTAGTACCATCTCCAGAGACCACCTAAAAAGGTGCCCCTAACAACTACGGAATGCAGAAGAGGATCAAAGTGACCTTGAACCCGCAGAGGACAAGGAAGAAATGATCAGCACCGTTCTTGGGGAGTTCCCTCAGTCCTGGACTCGAATAAACGATGCCATAGTGATACCCGTTCTGCATTTCCTGCAACCGACTCAGCAACAACCTACACCAGAGCAGGAAAGTGAAGAAGAACAAGCAGCTCCAGAGGCAGAAGAGTCTGTACGAGCAGCCCAGGAGAGTCAACCCTCTGCTGACAGTGAGCCTGCCATGCCCGCGGTAAGCCAGAGGACCCGCAGACAGCTGCCTGCTCTACCTGTGAACCCAGCTAGTAGCAGTACCCCGAGCGTTAGTGAGAAAAGCCAGGTTAGACCACCACCAGACAGTGGGTTACGTAGGTCAACCCGGAGCACTAAGGGGCAAATACCAGCTCGCTGGAGAGTGTAGGGTGTAATAGCAAATGTAAATAGCCTGCAAAATGTTGAATTGTTTAAAATGTAATTGCATGACCAGTAACTACGCGTTTTCTCAGTTTCTTTCAGTTAAATACATGGACTAACAGGTTATGGACTGTGAGTCACCGAGACTTTCCTGTACATATGTTTGGAGCTTAACCAACAGAATGAACAAGGACTGTCAAGGACTTGGGGTTACGGCAGACCCCCACCTGGTTAAAGCTCCCCGTTGTTGTTGGTGAAATGGTCACCGGGTCACAGGCCACACTGTGACCTTAAGAACTCAACCTGTGCGTCATTTGCTTCTACCTGCCTTATAATGTTTTTATGGTCATGCATATTACTCTTGTTTCTTGTTTAGTACCGGAGTACTAAATTTTACTAGGGGGGAATGTGTCACCCTGGCCTGGATGCCACAAATGTATAATAAAGCTGTGTCTGAGAGCAAGGGGGAGGTTCTCTGGTCAGGGACCATTAGCATGCAGCACCTTCTGTCCCAGGCCAGTAGGGGGAGCAGGCTGCCCCTATAAAAGCTGGAACTGGAGGCTGGGTTAGAGAGTTCTGGACGACCTGTCTCTGGAGTGAGAGGTGTCCCAGAGAAGGGAGAGCCAGTTCAGCTGAGGCTGAGGAGGACGAGTGGCAGCAGAGGAGCCACGAGCTAGGGACGGAAGGCGAGGGAAGCCTGTCCTGGCTGAGAGAGAAACTGAACTACCGGACTTTGGTGTCCAAGGCTGTGAGGATTCCAAGTCCTACATCATATAACCAGTCCGCAGGGGATTGTATGTTCCTTGGCCTAAGAAGCCCGGAGGTTCCGCCACAGCATAAGGGACCAGCAGAGCTGCACCAAGCCAAGAGTAGAAAGGGACCCAAGTTGCAAGCCATACGGGTGAGAAGACACGGTGAGCTCAGGAACGTGGACTGTTACACCACAAGGAGGGAAATAGCCAGAAAGAGCGCAGAGAGTACGGTAGGCCTTCACCCTCACCCTGACCAGGGCCAGCTTCCCACTTGTTCTCAGACATCCAGGCTCCCTCCTAGCCGGGATTGGTTTTGGGTCGTCTCACCTGTTCTAATAAAGACCCTGAACTGTTTAAGAGGCCTCCGTTTCCTGGCTATTGCGGTCGGAATCATCCCCTCCATCATCCATCTATATGCTACCCTGGGGCCATACTCCTCCCATGGGGAGTTGTACTATTCAGTGCTGCACATTTACATCTGCCCCAGCGGTCTGCACTGCAGCGGCGGTTAACCCTGACCGCAATCCACGGGTGGCGTAGTCGGACATTTAAAACCCTACAAATAGACTGCCACAACATTTGGTCTGACCACCCTGAGCCACGGACCGGCTTGCCACTACTACCCCCATTATTGCCCTGTTGCCCGGCTCCGAGTGCCCCACGGCCCAGGGGGCGAGTCAAGAGTTTGAAACTTTCAAAGCATTTAATGCCATAATTCTGACAAAATATCTTTGATCATTTGGCCATTTTGTATCCTTAAAGAAGCATGCCCACTAACATTTTTATTTTTTAAATGTGTGTTTATGTGGATATAATGTAGTGTATTAATATTCTCGCCTTCTGCTGCTCTCTCCGGTGTCCTCCTCTGTTTTCTGTTTTTCTGAATAACGTCACCCCTCTGCAGATTCTGTGAGTCACACGGAGCGCAGAGTGACCCAGAAGTGGCTTTCACAATATAAGCCTATAAGCCTACTGGATCCTGCAGGGAGTAGCGCTAGGTGAGTATATTAACACACTCACACTACATTTCATACACATATGCACACATTTCAACATTAAAAATGTTAGTCTGAGTGCTTCTTTAACCTTTATGACCTGCAGATATATCCATGGACATTAGAAAAAAGTTTACCGAATCCGCCGATTTCAGCAGGATTAGCTGACCATCTAATGTTTATGGGGGGCTGTCTTCTGTCCCCCAACAGATCATATCGGGGAACATAAGGAATGGGCAGTTGGGATTCAGTCATCCGATAATTTTGTTCAGCAGGGAGATAGGCCGCTGCCAAATGATTTTGGCTCTGACTCGCTTATGGAGTACACAGAAACATTCGGCCAAGCTTTTCTGCATATGGGGAGTTGGGGGTTATCTGTTAGCTGAACAATAGTTTGGCCAATCTATTGAGCATCTCCAGCTTTATTGAATGGTTGACAGACAAAATGGCTGCCTATATTTGCTTCATGTATCTGCGTAAAGCAGCACAAAATTGATATGGTGTCTTGACCTGCTGTGCACATATCTCAATTGTGTCGTGATTCTTAAGGACCCTAATGTAAACTATGGTCAGAAGTGAGGTATGTTTGTGTAATCAAGTCCGAATATTTATGGTGCATTCATAATATAGAGAAGAGGGAAGGAATTATTTTCACTAGTTGTTGGTATTGTTGAGATGCTTATAGACACTGCTAAAAGTGCAGACTTAGGCCACATTTTTACTGTTACAGTTGTATGGCACAAATTCAAGTGTATAGGCCCTTATTGTACCAAAGTATGCTTCCAATTTCATATTCCGATATTGTTTTTAGGAAAAAAATAGCTCAATGCTTTTGGTATCTCAAAACAGCACACTGGCATGATGGCATGTCATTCTCTCTGCCCATTGGCTTCCCCATGACATGATCGCGGGGTGCTGATGGGTTGCTATGGGAGCTGGGCGTCTGTTTAAGACCTCCGTGCCTGTCATCACTAGGCTTCAAAGGAGACTATCATTATTCCTATTCACAGCCATACTTTTCTATTGCTGTATATAGGATAAGCAATTCAAGTACAATATGTTGACTAACTAGTGAATAAAAATCCGAGTCCCCCTCTTCTCCCCATTTAAAAACAATAATATTAAAAAAATACACATGTAATAGCATCACGTCCATGTTTGATGTATCAAAATAAAATATAAAATTAATTAACCCAATTGTAAAACACCATAAACTGAAAAAAAAAATGAAAACCACCATGGTTTGGTTGCTGCAAAAAAAATGTAATAAACAGTAAATGTCATAGCTATCCCAAAATGGTATGAATAAAGCATATTGTGTAACTCAAGTCGCTCATTGATTCCTTTCCTTTGCCCTCTGTCAGCAGTAATAGAAGAATTTACGTGCCACGCCTATCTTATTCCTGAGATTATTCCAGTTTAGAGCCAACCTGTGTTCAATCAAGTCACCGTTTATTAAGTGCAATTTTAAAGAGCTCGGCCAGATGTTTTAGGTAGACTGTATGCTATTGAAGTAATAATATGGAGTGTTTTCATCCTAAAGTTCACAGACAGGTCTTGGTTGAACCTGATTCCTTCTGACTGGTGCTTTTTTTTCAGGAACATGATCACTTTTACTCATAGGCAAATGAAAAATGCCAGACGAATTCTTCCAATGCTGGAGGGAAAAGGAATAATCTATTAAATCCTAAAGTTATTACAGAAACAAAATTGAAGAACATCACTAATCCAGTGTGTATTATGTAAAAACTAAAATCATCAATTGTACAAAAAAAAAAAACAACTGCCATGAATATTACCGTTTTGTTACTCTAATGGGGCTTTCACATTGCGTTCTGTGTCCCTATCGGGCCATATGTCCGAAATTCCTCGCAAAACGGGGTCCGGGCGTATGCGCCGACGGGGCCATAGACTGTAATGATGCAGACAGAGCGAACGTGTGCTCTGACGTGCAAAATTTTCGGGAGTGTCCGCCTACTGGAGGCACACACCCAGACGCAGTCTACTACGTCTGAGTCTCCGCCTCCAGTAGGTGAACACTTCCGAAAATGATGCACATCAGAGCACACGTGGCCCCGTCGGCGCATCCGCCCGGACCCCATTTTCCTGGGGATTTTGGATGTATGGCCCAATGGGGACACTGAAAGCACCCCAAGGAATATTAGGATATTCTCTGATATATGTATATTTTCACTATATAATTTTCTCATTTTGGATTGTAATTTCTTCATTAGGTTTTTGACACCTAATCTGTGAACAATATAACCGAACAAGAACGGGAAGTTACAGCTATATCCAATCAACAAATTTTTTACCACTATTTGTACACAAAAATTACATCAGAAAATTTTTCAAAACAGAGGGAAAAAATGCGGAGATAACTATACTCACTAGGAATATAGCCTTTACCAAAGGGAAAAATGGTTTAATATAACAATCTATAATCCTAAAACTACACTGTGTTCCAAATTATTATGCAAATAATATTTTCTCAGATTTTCCCAAATTACCTATATGAATTGCAGTCATTGTAATTTTCCAGTCAAATAACTATTAGAGTACATTTAGGTTTTTGTACAAACTGCCTATGATAACAGTATATTTTTTAAAAAATAAAAAACTCAAACTGCACTCAAAATGCATGTTCCAAATTATTATGCACAGCAGAGTTTTCAACCTTTTCATTTTAATAAAGAACAAAAAAATGGTCATTTTTGAGATTATAAGCATTAGCAGGTTATTACAAACTGAAATCAAACAGTTTTCAACTCAAAACTTTATTCTAGGTGATGTTACATTTGCACATAGGACCGCTTGTTCGAAAGGAGCTTCTGAACTCTCTCGTCCATTGAATTTGTCAGGTTTTGGATGGTTTCTGCTTCAATTGTTTTGCATGAGGACACAATACCCTCCCAGAGCTGTTGCATAGATATGAACTGCCTTCCTCCATCATAGACACTCCTTTTGATGATGCTCCAGAGGTTCTCAATGGGGTTGAGGTCAGGGGAGCATGGGTGCCACACCATAAGTTTGTCCCCTTTTATGCTCATAGCAGCCAGAGATGCAGATGTGTTATGTGCAGCATGAGATGGGGCATTATCATGCATGAAAATGATCTTGCTGCGGAATGCACGGTTCTTCTTCTTGAACCATGGAAGGAAGTGCTGTTTGAGAAACTCAACATACATTATGGAGTTCATCTTTACCCCTTCAGGGATCCTAAAAGGGCCGACAATCTCTCTCCCCATGATTCCAGCCCAAAACATTACTCCACCTCCTCCTTGTTAGCGCCGTAGCCGTGTTTGCATGGGGTGTCCATCAACCAGCTATCCCCCACTCCATCCATCTGGACCATCGAGATCATTTCATTCATGATAATGCCCCGTCTCATGCTGCACATAACACATCTGCATCTCTGGCTGATATGGGCATAAAAGGGGACAAACTTATGGTGTGGCACCCATGCTCCCCTGACCTCAACCCCATTGAGAACCTCTGGAGCATCATCAAAAGGAGTGTCTATGATGGCGGGAGGCAGTTCACATCTATGCAACAGCTCTGGGAGGGTATTCTGTCCTCATGCAAAACAATTAAAGCAGAAACCATCCAAAACCTGACAAATTCAATGGACGAGTGAGTTCAGAAGCTCCTTTCGAACAAGGGGTCCTATGTGCAAATGTAACATCACCTAGAATAAAGTTTTGAGTTGAAAACTGTTTGATTTCAGTTTGTAATAACCTGCTAATGCTTATAATTTCAAAAATGACCATTTTTTTGTTCTTTATTAAAATGAAAAGGTTGAAAACTCTGCTGTGTATAATAAATTGGAACATGCAGTTTGAGTTTTTTATTTTTAAAAAAATATACTGTTATCATAGGCAGTTTGTACACAAACCTTTCAATTGTACTCTAATAGTTATTTGACTGGAAAATTACAATGACTGCAATTCATATAGGTAATTTGGGAAAATCTGAGAAAATATTATTTGCATAATAATTTGGAACACAGTATAGTAGCCACTATCAAAATAGATTTTAAAAATATCAAGTTATCAAGTAGTCAGAGACAATTGTAAAGCATAACCCAAGAGTAATTTCGTAATGCCACTTCAATAAAATACAAACAATAAAGCAGGCAGATGGTCCTGCAAAATATCAAATAGTAGCAAGAAGGATATGTGACCTATTTATATGATCTACCATATACTGCCTGATCACCTTAATCCAGATCCAAAAACAAAAAGTACTGTTCAGGAAGAAGTGCCTAGCGTAGCGCAATTCATGAATAAATAATGTATACATATATACAGAGGTAGATAGTAAAGGCAATGTACAACCTGGTGGTGTAGGGCGAGACCCCAACGCGCGTTTTGTGTTAGCTTCTTCCTGGGGGGTTGAGTATGAGGAAGAGGGTAAAAAGGCGGTCTTTTTATACTCATTGGTGACAATGGTTTGAATGCGGCGCTCCCGTCGGCAGGACCGGAAGTCAGGTCACCGCAGATCGGCGTTAGCTTAGTGTAGACCTTGATTCCAGTTGTGTCACTTATTGGGCTTCTTTCTGTAGTTTTGATAATTTACTGCTGATAAAATGGTAATTTTATCACTGGAAGATTAGTAAACCTGCTGCCATTTAGTCCTCCATATGAATGAGCACTGTGTTACTCTCCCCACCAGTGATTGACACCTTTTTCTGTACACTCTGAATAAGCAGAAAGCTGCCAATCAGTGGTGTGGGAAGGGTTATACAGAGCTCAGCATTCAGAGAACTGATACATCTGCCACAGTTAAAACAGTGATTTTATAAAAACTGCAGCAAGCAGCTCAGCAAGTGCCACATCACTGATATCAGAGACTCTGCCCCCACATCATGTTGTTCTCAGATGGTGTAGCAAAACCTGGTGACATATTCCATTTAAAAGGATACTGTTAGAATGATCCACCCACATCCCCCCTAAAAACTGTTTATATTGTCATCTGGGGTTGTCGCTAGGCACTTAGATCCAAGGTCCTGGCCCCAGATCATAAGTGCACTGCCCCAAATCTAAGTTTAACTTTGATTTAATAATTTTAAATTATTTTAAATGTAATTAAAGCCTTTTTATCTGTGCACTGAGTGCACGCTGCCACGTACACGCACAGGGTTTGCTTGACACAGCCCGGCGTTGTACAGCTGTGTGATTACCTCAGCAGCTCCTCTTCCTCACTCCCTGGTCCTTCTTTTTAGCGCTAGTTATAGCAGAGGATTCATCCATCCATGTGCAGAGCTACTGCACAATGTTAACGAAGGGGGAGCAGGTGAGGGGAAAGTGGACATGGCTTCGATTGGTGGCGTAAACTGGTAAGCGGGGCAAGTCTGTGGGAGTAACAAGTCGGCTCGGATCTAAAGACCCCTATACACATTAGAATAATGTTGTCTGAACCTGCCGATACTGATGGGTTCAGGGTATGGTCTAACGTGTTGGGGGCGCCAACTGATTAATTGTTGGGATAGACGCCATTGTTCTCCCGTCTTTTCTCATAGAGAGCACAGGAGCACTTGACTGAATGAGGTATGAGAGAGTCGGCTAAGATGACTGTTGGCCAAAAAAAAACGGCTGAAGCATCATTTGGCCAATAGCCATCTAACGTGTATGGCCGGCTTTAGAAGAGATGAGAAAGATGACAGCCCTTTCCCCTCTGTGGCTGCTGTTCAGTCGGGACAGGAGAGGGCTGACAGGAGGGCTACTGTGTGTACAATCCTTTCTCTGGCTGCAGATCTGCTGATCTCCAACTATATAAACCATCCCCCGGCTGCCTCCTAATTCACACACGATGATAAAGAAGGTGTGAAATATATATATTGTGTATGTGTGTAATGTGATATATTGTGTGTGTGTGTGATGTTGAGCCAAGCGTTTGCATGACGACCCTCTGTGTGTGTCTGGTGATGCACATCTCTGTATGTAGGTAACCACATACATTTGATCAAAAGTCTAATGGAGATGTTTGGGACATAGTTACTCAATCTGTAGTGTACTCTGTAGTAGCACAGCATTTACAAATCTATATAGATACTACAAAAAAAAAGGGACAAGTGTAAGTAAATTGTATGTGGTTTCTTGTGGAACTGTTTTTTGTTGTTTTTTTTTTATTCTGATGCCCTTTTATTTTTTTGTGCCTGCCATTAAATTACTGCAATACCTTTTACAAATACATTTAAATACCGTTAGTTTTTTTTTTAGGTGAATAAAGAGGTTACAAATTAATAACACCTTAACAGCCCATGACATACATTTTCGTCACAGGTCATTTAGGGCTGTATGAAATTGGCTGAGGAGTGGAGCCCACTAAAAACGTGGTAGGTGCCAGTTGTGCTGCATAACCAAAATCCTACTATAACTGCAGCAACAGGACTTTGCTCTGATCACTGCAGTTTATCCATTTAAATGCCGCTGTAAATCACTGAATGGCGATCGCGGGGAGCCGATGGATTACAATGAGTGGCAGTATGTATAGCATAAGCAATCAAACGATTAAGCAATTGCAGATTCAATTACCTTAGGGTTATTAAAAGAAAGAATTAAAAAAAATATTTTAAAAATAAGAATGTTTAAAATCTTAAATCGCTCCGTTTTTCCCCATTTAAAAATAAAGAAATTCAAAAATTTTTTAAAAATAAACATGTTGGTATTGTCATGATTGAAAAAGTCCAATCTATCAAAGTAATAAATTATTTAAATTGTATGTTAAATGCAGAAAAGAAACAAAAATTGAAATTACAGAATTGCCATTCTTCTGTCACAGCTCTTCCCCAAGAAATACAATAAAAAAGTGCTCTGTACGTAATATATATCCCAAAATGGTATCAATAAAAACGTCAGCTCAGGGGGCAAAAAAACAATATGTCGCCCAACTCCATGGACGAGAAATAAAAAAGTTATGTAAAATGTTTTATGGTTTCTCATACTTCTTGCATTGGTGGCCTAACACCTTGCATTGTGCATGCTTGTATGGTGGAAGCGAAGCTGAATTTTGGGATCCTGAAAATCACAGCTAAAATAGCCAGCAAAACCTGCTTTTTTGTCTGCAGCTTTTCTTACTGCAAAGTGAAGACTGTAAAAAGAAAACCCCAAAAATAATGATGGAAATATGTTTTTTTCACTATTTTGTCACACTTCTTTTTTTTTCCTGTTTCCAATACAATGTATGGTGGAGTGGTGCTATTCAAAACTACAACTCGTCTTGTAAAAACAATCCCTTTTACTGCTAAAAATACAAAGTTATGGCTCTTAGAACAAGAGGAGAAGCAACAAAAGCACAAAAATGTCCAGGTCCTTAAAGGATTAATGAATTTGGTTTACCTTAGGCCATGTTTTGATCGTAATATTTCACGATCAATGTACGGAGCAGAATACTTGGACCTATCGCAGATCTACAGTCCTCATCTCTGCATCCTCGTAAATGTCCATGAGACTGTTGAGTCCAGGTTAGGAGACAATCAGTCTGGACATTGTGTGCGCCGTGCAAGGAAGGAGGAATACTGTTGTCTGAACCTAACCTTCGGCTACTTCATACCTGTATTCTGAATTCATGTCTGAGATGAATCATTTACATATCTGGTACAAATAGATGCAGGGACCCCATTAAGGGACCAAATTATTATGGGATGCGTCCGGATTCCTCTATGTTTCCGTATTTAGAATGGAAGAAAAAGAGCATCATGATGTTTTTTTTTCTGTCCTAGAACAGAACATAACAGAACCAAGATGCTCCCCATAATAATTAGTGGGGCCCCAGTGTTTCCCTCTGCATCCGTTATGCAACAGTTTTATTGTAGACGTTTAATTCCGTTTGTCTTTTTTTAATAACAGAACAAACAGAATGTCTGAATGCAGGTGGGAACGTAGTCTGATGATATAGTTATATGAAAAAGTTTGGGCACCCCTATTAATCTTAAGCTTAATCTTTTATAAAAATTGGTGTTTTTGCAGCAGCTATTTCAGTTTGATATATGTAATAACTGTTGGACACAGTAATGTTTCTCCCTTGAAATGAGGTTTATTGTACTAACAGAAAATGTGAAATCTGCATTCAAACAAAATTTGACAGGTGCATAAGTATGGGCACCTCACCAGAAAAGTGACATTAATATTTAGTAGATCCTCCTTTTGCAAAAATAACAGCCTCTAGTCGCTTCCTGTAGCTTTTAATGAGTTCCTGGATCCTGGATGAAGGTATTTTTGACCATTCCTCTTTACAAAACAATTCCAGTTCAGTTAAGTTTGATGGTCGCCGAGCATGGACAGCCCTCTTCAAATGATCCCACAGATGTTCAATGATATTCAGGTCTGGGGACTGGGATGGCCATTCCAGAACATTGTAATTGTTCCTCTGCATGAATGCCTGAGTAGATTTGGAGCGGTGTTTTGGATCATTTTCTTGCTGAAAGATCCATCCCCTGCGTAACTTCAACTTTATCACTGATTCTTGAACATTATTGTCAAGAATCTGCTGATACTGAGTGGAATCCATGCGTCCCTCAACTTTAACAAGATTCCCGGTGCCGGCATTGGCCACACAGCCCCAAAGCATGATGGAACTTCCACCAAATTTTACTGTGGGTAGCAAGTGTTTTTCTTGGAATGCTGTGTTTTTTTGCCGCCATGCATAACGCCTTTTTGTATGACCAAACAACTCAATCTTGGTTTCATCAGTCCACAGGACCTTCTTCCAAAAAGAAATTGGCTTCTCCAAATGTGCTTTTGCATACCTCAGCCGACTCTGTTTGTGGCGTGCTTGCAGAAACGGCTTCTTTCGCATCACTCTCCCATACAGCTTCTCCTTGTGCAAAGTGCGTTGTATAGTTGACCGAAGCACAGTGACACCATCTGCAGCAAGTTGATGCTGCAGCTCTCTGGAGGTGGTCTGAGGATTGTCCTTGACTGATCTCACCATTCTTCTTCTCTGCCTTTCTGATGTTTTTCTTGGCCTGCCACTTCTGGCCTTAACAAGAACTGTCCCTGTGTTCTTCCATTTCCTTACTATGTTCCTCACAGTGGAAACTGACAGGTTAAATCTCTGAGCCAGCTTTTTGTATCCTTCCCCTGAACAACTATGTTGAATAATCTTTGTTTTCAGATCATTTGACAGTTGTTTTGAGGAGCCCATGATGCCACTCTTCAGAGGAGATTCAAACAGGAGAACAACTTGCAAGTGGCCACTTTAAGTAGCTTTTCTCATGATTGCATACACCTGGCTATGAAGTTCAAAGCTCAATGAGGTTACAAAACCAAAAAAAGTGCTTTAGTAAGTCAGTAAAAAGTAGGTAGGAGTATTTAAAACAAGAAAATGATAAGGGTGCCCATACTTATGCACCTGTCAAATTTTGTTTGAATGCAGATTGCACATTTTCTGTTAGTACAATAAACCTCATTTCAAGGCAGAAACATTACTGTGTCCAACAGTTATTACATATATCAAACTGAAATAGCTGTTGCAAAAACACCAATTTTTATAAAACATTAAGCTTAAGATTAATAGGGGTGCCCAAACTTTTTCATATAACTGTATTACATCTATTATATTCACAGTTTTTGCAAACATGATGCACTAATATGTGGACAGCAGTTTCCAAGCAGCGCATTTTTTCCAACATGCTGCACGGGTTTTTGAACTTTGGTTTGGTTCTGTTGCTGTAAATAATCACTGTGGTATGACATGGGACTGCTGGTTTCATCTGCATTATTTGTTGTCAGAGAGTTATCACTGTGTATTATATGTGGCGTTACATTGCACTGCTGGTAATAGCTACAACATTATCTGTAGTCATCATTGTGTCATTCACCTGTGAAAACAGGTGTTACCTGCAGTCCTATGTAATACCACAGATGACATAATGCTAACTCTGCATGTACAGATTATGTACTAGGTTGTACCTGCTGTCGTACTTAATACCACCGATGACCCAATGCTAACTCTGCATGTATGTATGTTCTCCCTGTGTTTGTGTGGGTTTCCTCCAGGTTCTCCGGTTTCCTCCCACACTCCAAAGACATACTGATAGGGAATTTAGATTGTGAGCCCCAATGGGGACAGTGCCCATAATGTCTACAAATTGTCTGAATTGTAAGGCGCTGCGGAATATGTTGGCGCTATATAAATAAAAAGATTATTATTATTATGTACAGATTATGTACTAGGTTGTACCTGCAGTCATACGTAATACCGTGTTTCTTGTACTGTTACGTAGGACTGCAAGTCACATCTACTACATTATCTGTAATCAGACTTATTACTGTGTATTATCTGTGGTGTTCTATTTTTAAATGATGTCATCCGCATCTTTATTGATGTAATATGTTACTTCCTGATTGAAAAATCTCTGTTTTAATTTAGATGTAAATAAGGCTTAAGTGCTTTGGGAATGTCAAAGCCCTTCCCAAGCCTTTGCCTCCCTGGTACCTTTAATGTCAAACAGAGGAAAATTGAGCTTGGTGAGAAATAGTGGCAGGGAAGCAGATGCTTGAGAAGTGCTTTGACATGCTCAGAGCACTTCAACTTAAAGGGAATCTGTCACTAGTATCAAACCTCCTTAGCTGTCTATATGGTCATGTAGGTCATAGTAAGCTGAATAAAATGATACCTGGATATATGTGATCTGATGTTTTATTCCAGAGAAATGCACATTTTCTTATATGTAAATGTTCAGAGTTATGTCCGGGACACAGATGTGCATGAGAATCCAGAGCTTATTTTATATAAAAGGGGCATTACCAGTGTGATATGTAATGGCCACTCTCTTCTCTCACTGCAGAGCTGTGTGTGATTATACCTGACACATCTAAGGTTCCTCTCAGCTTCAGCCTCCAGCTCACAGGCAGACAGGATTACAATACAGCAGAGCTGTGAGAGCTACAGCTGCTTACGTGTTTATTATGAGACAAAGTTCAGTTCTCCTGTTCTGTGTTAGTTACGTGTCTTACACGCCTCCTTTCATTTAAAATAATCTCTGGAGGCAGATTCTCATGCAGATCAGTGTCTGGCCCATAGACCTGAACAGGTCATTTACATATAGGAAAACATAAATATCTCTGGAATAAAACATCAGATCGCAGATATCAATGTATCATTTCATTCAGCTTCCTATGTCGTACATGCCCATATAGATGGCTTAGAAGGGTTGTTCTATTGACAGATTCTCTTTAATTTGCACTTCATTTGCATATAAATTAAACTGCAATTTTTCAATCAGAAAGCAACAGATTGCATCAGTAAAGGTGTACATTACCTTTCAGAAATCAACATGACGATATAAACAGTTTGGGGGGAGGGGGGCTGGATTGTGCAGAAAATATAACCTTTTTAAAGTGTTTTACTATTTTAGACTATAGTTTTGTTAGAAGAGTCCACTAAAAGTGTCCCTGTGATATGTAGGTCAACCCTTCAACAGATGTGCTTCCCCTTTTGAATCACCGTAGAAGAAATTAAGGTGGGATTCCAACTTCAGACATTTATAGCATATCCAAAAGATATACCATAAAAGTCTGGGACCTCACCTATCGGAAGGATGAAGCCCCCACACAGAGCAGATTCTCACATTGCCAGTATAGAAGAGGTGACTGTTTAGCAAAAAAGATTTACAAGACCATGGTTCAGCAGCCACACAAGTAGTCCGTAAGCACCTGACCAGAGCGCTGCGGACCTACAACTACCTGTGGCATCCCCAGCACCTCTTCTGTTTAGGAATCATGTGTGCTTCACACCATAACATAATGATATTATGCGGTCCACAAATCAGAAGTGTCGGAGTTGACGAAAGTGGTAGGGGGTTTGCAGTTTTCTGGTGTGGTAGTGTCGGACAGTAGCTGTGGAGTCAGTATAAAATGGACCGATCAGTAGTACAATGCAGGATGTGCTATAAATGTTTTCATAAGAATTTGGGAAAGTTATGAAATGTCTTATAAATGTCTGTTCTGTTCCTGATCCAAGGATCTCGGCTTTTAGCTGAGATGAATCTGTGCTGCACTTTATGTACACGCTCAGTAGTGAGACTGTGCTGTGGGGTCAGAGTCGTGGAGTTGGGAGTCAGGGAAATTGAGGAGTCGGAGTCTGTAGTTTGGCTTACTGACTCCACAGCCCTGCGGACTACTAACAAATTGTGTACATTTTTTTGCTCAACTCTACTGGCTCTCTGCATTTCTTTCTATGGAAGTTCCGTTTGCTCGATTATTTAAGGAATTTGTACAGAAATTAGTGTAGAAGGATGTGCATGTGCGGCGTATCTCCTCTGACAGCGGCACAGGATGGGGTTATGCTCTCGAGAAAGGTGCAGGTCCCAGCAGAGGGGCCAGCATGTGTCAGATATTGAAGGCCTGACCAAACATAACCCAAAATGGTTATATTCTTTTCAGCAGTTAAGCACTACATTTAGCGGGATGTTTATGTGATGAGACAAACCATGAATGGCTTCACAGAGCGGGAGACACTCTTTGCAGCCATTGTCCGTTCTGCCTAGATGAGAGTCTGGAATGACGGGACCACCTCTATAATAGAGAACTTGGAAATGGGTGTTTTAAACCAGAATACCCTTTTCAGATCTTCACCTAAATCTTGTGCTGCACCGTCAGATTTTCTCTCTAGTCTTTGTTTGCAGTGAACCTTCAATTTTCTGTTCAGATGTGAGGAGTTGTTGAAATTAAACATTGCATTTTGCCTATTCAGCATTGAAAATAAAGCAGAATGTGCCTATAAAACTGTGCCAACCTGGAGGAGAGATGGACCTTTTACTGTAATTGCTTCTGTAATGACTTAAAGGAAAGTGAATTTCCTCTAAGTTAAGGTTCTGTTTTTCTTACATTTCTTGCTTCCGGAGTGGAGACATCTAACCACAAAGAATTTGAGCTAGGGGCCATGGATCTGGTAATTGTGGGGAGCTTGCTTATTGCCGTCTCTCTCTAGAATTACAAAGCCTTGGTCACAAGCTGTGCATTTTTGTGTGATGACCAAAGGCAGCTCATGGGAACCAGTCTTGTTTTTCTCCATAAGTTGTGGAAATTGGTGGGCAGCTTTGTGTTTTATCTTATCTGTTAGACTTAAAAATCCTTTTTAATAAATACTCATTAAAGATTACATATTACTTAACACCTTTTATATATTCTTCATTGTTTCCTCAGTATAATTTTAATAATTTATGAGAGAAGTGAACTCCTAGATCATTGGTTTTCTGAAAAAAATAGTTCCTTTGATGGGCACTGAGCAGTAACCATTAGATGTAGTGCCTAATTTCTCCATAAAGAATATCTATTACACTGGGGAACAAGAAAATTGGTGTCTGTAATATGTAACGTATCAGGAACAGACATCTAAATATTTGGGCCCCGATTCCTCAAAGCAAATTTGCCAAAATTGCTTTGAAAATTCGCAAAATTTTTGATCATCTTGTAAAAATGTTGTGATTATTGATGTTTTCACATCAGTTTATCCCAGGTAGGCCCAAATGGGTAGAACTGAGGGGGATGGGGCATAACAATATAAGGGCATAACACTATAGCTCGTATAATTCATGACAAGCTGTGGGTTTCCTTACTTCAGAAATCTTCCTCCAATCCATTGACTGGAGGAAGATTTCTGGCATGGCGCACATGCCACTTGTCAGATGCTCCTTATTCATGAAGAGCCATGTGCATCTTCAAGAATCAGGAGCGTCTGACTCCATCATGCCCCCTGATCAAGATTGGTGATAAAATCGCCGGTCTTGCTGCATCTTTGGTTGTTGGTTTGATGTAGCAGCTGAAACCTTTCTCAGGCTGCAGCAATTTCTGATTTAGCAGTAGAATTGACTAATTTTATGCGCACTTTTAATATTTTGTTGAGTTCTGGAGACAGGCGGAATCCTATTTGGTTTTGGCATTGGCTTTGAATATTGGTGATGACAAGGCATTAATTACCAGGTAAAGTCAAGTGCAAAAAGATTGAGAAGTTCTTTTGTAGAGAGGTTTGACCGTTTCATTTTCTTTATTCAGTATCACACATGTAAATATTAACTTTCCTGTGTGACTTCCCCTAAAGACTTTACTATTATCTGCCCTTAGCTTGAGTTTTTTTATATCTAATTTTCTCATTTGCATTTAAGACCCTCATGCATATTAGATTGACGTCATCTTAACCCATTCACATCAGCAGGACTGGCCAAAAAGTGTAATGTGTATGAGGGAGCCCAGGTTCTCTGCCAACAAATGATGTTGGGGAATATAAGGAGCCATCATGTCCGCTTTCGGACCTCTGAGTCCTTTTGTTCTTGGTCAGATGAGTCTCTGCCAGAGGAGTCTCCCGTAAAGAATACAGCCCCCCGTGTATGGAGGAGTCGGGAGAGATAGCTGCCGGACGAACATTACATGTATGAATCTCGGGCTTTACAGTTCTGCCGGACACTCAGAGTTTATGAGATTATAGAAGACATTATGAAACCATTTCTGCTCTCTTTCGCCATTCTTGCCGATAGGTTGTGTTTTATATAGTCTTCATAATCCATAGGACCTTACACTAACAAGTGCAGCAATTACAAGGGTGCAGATATTCACAGTTGGTTTGCGTCCTCTGACACTTTCTCAACTGCTTAATTTGCAAAGTCTAAAGTCGTTTTGTGAGTCCATTCGATTGGGTGTGTTGGTAGAGCAGTGACACCCCCAATCTTACATTAATCTTTTCATGATCTATAATCATCTATAATGAATTTATTATAGTCTCAAGAAGTTGGCCCTTTTTGTTTTTCATTTTGTCTCGTGTAGTGTCTCGCAACTCATTTTTTTGAGTTGTTTGGAATCAATTAAATTTGAAGCTTTGGACTTCACTTTATAGATACATTTATTTATAGTTCTTTGCTGTAACATTTGCCTTCTTCAGTTCCATAATAAATTGTCATGAGGAAAAAAGGAAGAAAAAATGGACTTAACCACAATTTTCCACACCTCAATAGGGAATTTGTACATTTAAATGTTTTTCTCTTTGAAGGGAATGCATCACCAGGTTTTTGCCACATAATCTGAGAGCAGGATGATGTAGAGACAGAGACCCTGATTCCAGCGATGTGTCACTTACTGGGCTGCTTGCTATAGTTTTAATAAAATAACAGTTTTATCAGCAGGAGATTATCACTAGAGGAATAATAAACCTGTTACAATGCAGTCCTCCATATTTATGCACTCCTACCACTGGCAGTTTTCTGATTATGCAGTGTACCCAGAAAGCTGTCAATCAGTGGTGTGGGCGGGGTTATACCGAGCTCAGCATTCACAGAACCAGTAGATCTGCAGCAGATAAATCTAAGATTTTATTAATACTGCAGTAAAGCAGCCCAACAAGTGACACTGGAATCAGAGTATCTGCCCCTACATTATGCTGCTCTTAGATGGAATAGCAAAAACCCAGTGACATATTCACTTTAATATTTGCTAAATTTGAGGAAGGCTAATATTTGTTACTGCTGGCCTTCATTTTGCTATTTAGCAGAGCTAGGGTTTTCTTCCGACTGGTATTTGACTGTTTTTACCATTAATTCATGCTGAATGTCTGGTGCCACTATTTCATGTTTACCGCACGTGACTGGTCAACAGTGCGGTTAGTTCAGATGGTTAATGACTGGCAGAGTGCTACGGATCATATGAGGCAGGAATAATTAGGGTAATTGTTACTTCAAAGTCAGGATTTTTTGTGGGAAGCCATCCCCAATTTAAGAGCAAATCACACCCATTTCATACCCAGACTTGGTTGGTGTGGTTTGTTAGGAAATGTAACGATGCCAAACAAAATATTTTCCTTCTTGATAGACTGCAGTGCTTTATTAGCGGTTAAATAGTATTTCTGCTTAGTTTCTATGTTCATTACACAAGGATCAGGATCTTTGATCAGGATGGAAAGTGTGCAGGAAAAAATCCACTGCTGATTTTGATGTTAATGAGTGGCAAAATCAAGGTTTTATATGAGGATTTGTCGGATTATATTACAGACCTGGAGCCGATTTTACCCTACGTCTTACACAGGATGAACTCTGCAGTAGCTTTTTATTCTGCTCCACTGGTCAATTTCCCCATGGATTCTATGGAGGTTTTTCCAAAAGCATGGTTAGTGTTATTCTCAAGTTGTTTCTTGAGCAGCACACAACTCACACACAACAGTCTTGTTACCCTAACGTGACTGTGACACAAACAGTGTGTGAGCTCTTGTTCTGGCAGTTTACTTTGTTATCACTATATTTGCATATAGACATAACAGAGCATTTGAACAAGCACATGGCTCCAAAAAGTAAGAGCATAATTGGAAGACCTGATTTGGAAACTACCAATGCAGGGAGGTGGTGATTTTTCAAGACTGATAACAGCAGCTGAGTCAGCAGCTGAGAGGGATGACTCTGCGAATTAGAAATCAATAGCTAGGAGAAAGGTGGCTGAGACCTCATGCATTTACTCCCCAGCCTGGAATGTAGCTGCTGCTCATGTTGACCAGGTTCTGGTGGTCGACATCCTTGGCAGCATGCTGTACACTATGTACGATAACCTCTCACAACAGGTGAATGAGAGCAGTTAGAAAAAACAAGTCGTGCTGTCTGATTAACCACACCAATTTGATAATATGAGACTACTCCTTGAAATTTCATTCACTTTGCTGCTACTGTAGTGTGCTGCACATTTTCTGCCTGGAATACCATGACAGAATGTCTACAGCATATCTGCCCCCCTTGGAATATGCCCCAATATATAAAACTTTTTTTTATTTCACAATTAGCGTCCTCATCTGCCCTCACATACAAGATTATATGACCTGCATTACCAGACACAACCCTTGGACAGCTTATTCTAGAGAAAAAGCAGATTTTTTTGTAATCAATTCCAGACTACTATATCTGATCTATTTTTTTTAAATAGTGTAAAAAGGGGATCCTGCTTTAACACATAATTACTTGCCATTCTAAAGGCTTTCTACATAGGAGTGAAAATGAGATCTGAAATATGTCTGTCTGTACCACCCACACCAGCTTTTTTCCACCCAGACCACTTCCTCACTCTCCACAATGATTTATTACACCATTTAAAATGCATATAAAAAGCAGAGCGAAGAAGTGGTGTGCCTGCCTGTGATCCAGACTGATCATTGATCCAAACTATATAGTCTACTCTAGGAACTTTAAAAAATTTCCTACAGCTTTTCTACAAGCTTCATATATACAGGTTGTTCTGTTTTCTGGTGGAATCTGGAATCCACCAGCAAGATGTCATTCTTGTTAGTTTATCTCTGTTTGTACTTTTTTATGCTAGTGATGTGAATAAACTATGACACATGTTCATTATGCATGAATGATCAATGCAAATATTAGTAATTGATACTATAGTATCAATATCAATTTTTAATCTGTAAATAAGCTGTGCTTCCAGGGCCATAAATAGAAAGCCAATGTATCAATTCTCTATAAATCACCTAGGAAAAATAAGTAAGACCTACAGTGCCTACAAGTAGTATTCAACCCCCTGCAGATTTAGCTGGTTGACACATGCGGAATTAACTTGGCATTGTGACATTTGTACTGTAGATCAGCCTGGGAGTGGGAAATGCACTGCAGCAATTTTTTTTTTTTTTTTAAAAAACGTTAAAAGTTAATTTAGAGTGTCATTTATTATTCAACCCCTCAAACCACAAGAATTCTGTTTGGTCCCCCTAATGTATTAAGAAGTAGTTCAGGCACCAAGAATAATGAGCTTCACATGTGTGGATTAAAGATCTCTTTTGCCAGCCTTTTCTGACTATTTAAGACCCTCCCCAAACTTGTGAACAGCACTCAGACATGGTCAACATGGGAAAGACAAAGGAGCATTCCAAGGCCATCAGAGACAAGATCGTGGAGGGTCACAAGGCTGGCAAGGGGTACAAAACCCTTTCCAAGGAGTTGGGCCTACCTGTCTCCACTGTTGGGAGCATCATCCGTAAGTGGAAGGCTTATGGAACTACTGTTAGCCTTCCACGGCCTGGACAGCCTTTGAAAGTGTCCTCCCGTGCCGAGGCCAGGCTTGTCCGAAGAGTCAAGGCTAACCCAAGGACAACAAGGAAGGAGCTCCGGGAAGATCTCATGGCAGTGGGGACATTGGTTTCAGTCAATACCATAAGTAACGTACTCCACCGCAATGGTCTCCGTTCCAGACGAGCCCGTAAGGTACCTTTACTATCAAAGCGTCATGTCAAGGCTCGTCTACAGTTTGCTCATGATCACTTGGAGGACTCTGAGACAGACTGGTTCAAGGTTCTATGGTCTGATGAGACCAAGATCGAGATCTTTGGTGCCAACCACACACGTGACGTTTGGAGACTGGATGGCACTGCATACGACCCCAAGAATACCATCCCTACAGTCAAGCATGGTGGTGGCAGCATCATGCTGTGGGGCTGTTTCTCTGCCAAGGGGCCTGGCCATCTGGTCCGCATCCATGGGAAGATGGATAGCACGGCCTACCTGGAGATTTTGGCCAAGAACCTCCGCTCCTCCATCAAGGATCTTAAGATGGGTCGTAATTTCATCTTCCAACAAGACAACGACCCAAAGCACACAGCCAAGAAAACCAAGGCCTGGTTCAAGAGGGAAAAAGTCAAGGTGTTGGAGTGGCCTAGTCAGTCTCCTGACCTTAACCCAATTGAAAACTTGTGGAAGGAGCTCAAGAATAAAGTCCACATGAGACACCCAAAGAACCTAGATAACTTGGAGAAGATCTGCATGGAGGAGTGGGCCAAGATAACTCCACAGACCTGTGCCGGCCTGATCAGGTCTTATAAAAGACGATTATTAGCTGTAATTGCAAACAAGGGTTATTCCACAAAATATTAAACATAGGGGTTGTATAATAATTGACCCACACTTTTATGTTTAAAATTTAATAAAATTCAACTGAGCAACATAACTTTTTGGTTTGTAAGATTTATGCTTCTGTTCATAAAACCTACTCTCGTTTGCAGTTTGAAGGCTCTAACTTATTTGCATCTTATCAAACCAGCTAAATCTGCAGGGGGTTGAATACTACTTGTAGGCACTGTATATAAAAAAGTATTTATTTTGAAACCCAGGATTGAAGCAATGATTCAGAATCTGTTAATGTAGATATGCATTATTATAAGGCTGTGTTGAAATGGCTGTAATTTATGTCCTTGTGCACAACAGGTAGGTAGGATGATGTATAAATAATTAATAGAGACAAGATTTTTCAGAATTGACCATTATGGGTGATTTCGATGTCTTACCAAACATTGGGTTTTGTATGGACAGTGTTGCACTTGAGTTTGACCCCTTTATTTTCTCTGTCTATGAGTAATGTGAAACGTATGGTATTTCCTCATACATTTGCTGGCCACACGTTTGCATATGCTATTGTTTCTGGCGTCTTTCCAGAGAAACTGTTAGCCTGGCATGAAAATTCCTTTGATCCTACAATATCCACATGTCCATTGCTGCTGAAAGAAAAAATCTAATATGAGGGTAACATAAATAGATAAAATGGTGTAAATATCCTACTTTGTAACACAATGGTACTTTGTGAGCAGTGTTCACTAATTCATCAAGATGAATAATTGAACAGTTTCAGAGCACTGTAAACGTCAGCAGCTGGGGAGAAAAGCATATGTATCTGCTTCTTTTTACAGTGATGCTCATGCTATATTGACGTTGCAACACCAAGAAGGAAAGGTTGTGCAATTATGGCATCACAGGATCGATCAAGGTGGATGATATACAAATGATGAAAAATGGCACATTTTCAATACATCTTGATTTATTCAGTATAGAGTATGAGCTCATGCACAGAAATACCCTCACTTGTATACCTTGGCTATAAATCAAAAAGATCCGCTGCTGGCAGCTCCCTTTGTCATTGCCAACCAGTGCAGAGCATGTTAGCACATTGGCGCCACAGAAACCTCTCACAGTACCATGAGCAACATACTGCCTGGCGTTGTTGTGTTGAAAAACAGCTTTTGGGACATTTTGAAGAAATGGCCATACCACTGGTTCTACAACCAAAGTTCACACCATTCTTACTCCTAGGATTATGGTGTGTGCTGGCATGATGTACAGTAGCCGGACATCTCTAGTCTTCATTCCAGGTACACTACCAACTCTGCGTTACATTGATCTGGTCATTATTTCCCTAAAGATACCAGGAGTCGGTTTTCAGCACGACAGCGCCATGTGTTGTTTGTGCTACTGTGATCTGCCCTCATGACCTAAAAGTGCTACCATGGCCTCCAGCATCTCCGGAGTAGCCTCCCATTGCCAACCGTACAGAAATTCCTGGACAATCCATAAAAATAGGACACTTTTTGCACTGTCCGTAAAAAATATTTGCGGCATCTGCAACTTTTTTTTTAAGTTGAAGAAACTTATACAGATTATTTTGGCTGTAATTATAATAAATTTACAGTTATGCAACTGATGTTTTCATATCAGAACTATGAGTTGTAGACACGAGTCACTTATAAGAATAATTACCGTATTTATTATGTTTTTTCAATGTGTGCATAAAAAAAATTTGTCTGTTCGTGATTTTTTGCTAATAATAATCTTTAATTTTTATATAGTGCCAACATATTCCGCAGCACTTTACATACATTATCATTGCTGTCCTGATTTGGGCTCACAATCTAAATTCCCTATCAGTATGTCTTTGGAGTGTGGGAGGAAACTGGAGAACCCGGAGGAAACGCATGCAAACACAGGGAGAACATACAAACTCCTTGCAGATGTTTCCTTGGTGGGATTTGAACTCAGGACCCCAGCGCTGCAAGGCTGCAGTGCTAACTACAGAGCCACTGTGCTGCCCCAATTGATAAATTGTCCAGAAAAAAAAAAATCAAGTTGGCAACCCTGCATCAGTCACATCTGTAACATCATTAGTCGGCAATTGCCAAGGGAGCTGCCAGCACTGGATGTTGATGATTTACTTTCCCAAGTGCATTCAGTGTGGCAGAACATTTCTCAGATCACCATTAATCACTTCATTGATAACATGGCAAGGTGTATAAGTGGGGGTATTTCTGCATGTGGCGTGGCAGTCACATTCAATACTGAATAAATTGAGATGTTATTAAAATGTTATTTCCATTTTTTCATCATTAGCCTATCATGAACAGGTCTGTCGATCCTGTAATTTCAATAATTCCACAACTTTTTATGCAGCAGGCAAAATATTGTGTAATAATGAGAAATTACACAGGGAAAAAGTATTGAAAATGCTTCAATTTATTTAATACTTCGTACAAAAGCTTTTGTTGGTGATGACAGCTTCAAGACACCTCCTGTATGGAGAAACTAGTTGCATGCATTGCTCAGGTGTGATTTTGGCCCATTCTCCCAAACAAACTCTCTTCAAATCCTGAAGGTTCTTTGGGTTTCTTCTATGAA
The DNA here is from genome assembly GCF_046119375.1 of Phyllobates terribilis. Lineage (NCBI taxonomy): Eukaryota > Metazoa > Chordata > Amphibia > Anura > Dendrobatidae > Phyllobates > Phyllobates terribilis. The sequence goes on from NW_027362761.1 coordinate 811,439,287, forward strand.
CTCAGAGCTTTCGGTCCTTCCATAAATTTTCTATTGGATTCAGGTACAGTGATAGGCTAGGCCATTCTAGCAACTTTATTTTGTTTCTCTTAAATCAATTGAGAGTTTCCTGGACTGTGTGTTTGAGATCATTGTCTTGCTGAAATGTCCACCCTCGTTTCAGCTTCATTATCCTGGTAGATGGCAGCAGATTTTTATCAAGCATGTCTTGGTAAATTTGTACATTCATCCTTCCTTCAGTTAATTGAAGTTTGCCAGTGCCGTAATCTGAAAAACAGCCCCATGATGTTGCCACCTCCAAACTTCACTGTTGGTATGGTATTTTTGGGGTTATATGCAGTGCAGTTTGGCCTCCAAACATGGTGTGTATTAAGGCATGCAAAGAGTTCATTTTTGGTCTCATCTGACCAGACTATATTCTCCCAGTATTTCATGCGCTTGTCTAAATGTTGTTGAGAAAACTGTAAAAGCAGAGCTGACAGTGAGTACAAGGCAGCTCAGGGAGATGGTCTGATGCTGGGGAAGCAGTGTGGAGAATATAGTGAGCAGGGCGGCGCTGAGAAGGCGTGCGCGACGCCGGCGTGACAATATATAATATATATATGTATAGAAATTCTCCTAGTCAATATAGCATATTCCAAGTTTGTTTTGTTAGGAGCCTGCAATAATATCAGAGTGGTAAAGGTCTATGGTAGCAGACGCAATATCCACGGGTCAGGTTAAAATTGCACTATATGCTCCCTATGGCAGCATATAATAATGGAATAGAAGTTTATTTATATAATTTATGTCTTACAAATTCTGTCTCCTGGTGTGATGCCATCTTTTTGATAAAAGTAAAAATGAGGCAGCCTTTTCAGCAGGAGAGCCCACTCCCATGCAAGAAGTTGGGAGACTAGGAAGAAGTGCACTCTTGAAAAGAAAGGGTGACACAAACCCTTTATGAACAGGTATAGCTGACCGGTCACAGTCATTGTTTGTCATTTTACCTTTTTCCTGTGATTACAATTCTTCTGCAAATGGTCAAAGGTACAAGGTGTGCATGTGTTCTTCACCTTAATTAAGGATGCTTTGTGATTCTCCATCATATCCCTAATGAGGCTCTCACGAGACTGAATACATCACCTACGCAACCATGCTGCTTCCCTTGATAAGTGTAATGCCAATGGTTACTAGAACATGTCCTGCCCTGTAAAATGTGCTTGTCACAAGGATGCACAAATAAACTGTATGGCCGATTCCATTAAAGCCTGGATACGCTCCGCCGTCATGGTTAGATAGAGATGGGTGATTGTGAAACAGAGGGCCGTGCTTTTAGTCCATCATTTACAGCAATTGGTTATGTTTCAGGACTGTCAGCTGGATATCTTTCATTACCGAATCCAAGGCAAGTTTTATCAGTTTGTTCTTACATGGTCACAAAAAGAGAAATAAATCTTAGAACAAAAGATGGTTTGCAGAAGAAACAAAGGGGCAGATTTATCAACATGTTCCAGTTGAAAAAGGTGATTTATTACATAGTTATCCAACCACACAGACAAGCCACCATTTATATTCTGGGGTCTGCCAGTTTTCAGAAAAAAAACAGAAATGGATTCTAGAACTAGAATCAATGAAAATGTTTCCAATATTTGACCCTATACTACTTTTAATCCAGTCTCTGGTATTAGATGAAACCATCAAAAACCTTTTAGGGGCAGCACAGTGGCGCAGTTGTTTAGCTCTGCAGCCTTGCAGCGCTGGGGTCCTGGGTTCAAATCCCACCAAGGAAACATCTGCAAGGAGTTTATATGTTCTCCCTGGGTTTCCTCTGGGGTCTCTTGTCTCCCCCCACACTCCAAAGACATAGTGATAGGGAATTTAGATTGTGAGCCCCAATGGGGACAGTGATGATGATGTCTGTAACACGCTGTGGAATATGATGGCGCTATATAAATAATAAATACTTTAGGGCTACCGTCATAGCTTCTATTTTTAATGGCATTATTACTGCTTTTCAAGATTATTCTTCAAACATAGACTGTGATATTCTTGCTTTAGAAAAGAACGGGAAGACAGAATGAGCCCCAGTGGAACTTCCAATTTCAAGTGTGACCAAAGCTTTAGATTTTGACAATTTTTGTATTGCTGACACTTATTTTTCTGTTTCTTTTTGCTCCACAGATAATATGCAAGTATCACTAGCTGAAGCCCTGGAGGTGCGAGGAGGGCCATTGGAAGAGGAAGAGTTATGGGCCGTATTGAACCAAAGCACTGAGAGCTTGCAACAACTGATGAGAAAGGGTAATGGTTTTTTAGATGTCATTTAGACCTGTGCTTATTGTAAAAAGAACTTGCAGCCAAACCCAATGCTTATGCGTGTGTTTATCTAATATTTAGTTTTCAAAGGAGATGTCCAGGCTTATGATCTTGATGACCTATCCCTAAAATGGGTCATCAATTTTTGGTTGGTGGTCATATAACACCTGTAATTCCCACCGATCAGCTATTTTCAGCTCTGGTGGCCAGTTATAGATAGTGAATAGATATAAAATAGTACAATACAGTTCACTATCTAGTGGCCAGTTCAGAGGTCGCAGCTCAGATCCTATTGAAGTGAATAGAAGCTGGACTGTAGTTTTTTAGTCACTACACAGTAAACAGGGCTGTGGTATTTCCAGCTCCCTTCACTGTTTACATACAGTACAGACCAAAAGTTTGGACACACCTTCTCATTTAAAGATTTTTCTGTATTTTCATGACTTTGAAAATTGTACATTCACACTGAAGGCATCAAAACTATGAATTAACACATGTGGAATTATATACTTAACAAAAAGTGTGAAACAACTGAAAATATGTCTTATATTCTAGGTTCTTCAAAGTAGCCACCTTTTGCTTTGATGACTGCTTTGCACACTCTTGGCATTCTCTTGATGAGCTTCAAGAGGTAGTCACCGGAAATGGTCTTCCAACAATCTTGAATGAGTTCCCAGAGATGCTTAGCACTTGTTGACCCTTTTGCCTTCACTCTGCGGTCCAGCTCACCCCAAACCATCTCGATTGGGTTCAGGTCTGGTGACTGTGGAGGCCAGGTCATCTGGCGTAGCACCCCATCACTCTCCTTCTTGGTCAAATAGCCCTTACACAGCCTGGAGGTGTGTTTGGGGTCATTGTCCTGTTGAAAAATAAATGATGGTCCAACTAAACGCAAACCGAATGGAATAGCATGCCGCTGCAAGATTCTGTGGTAGCCATGCTGGTTCAGTATGCCTTCAATTTTGAATAAATCCCCAACAGTGTCACCAGCAAAGCACCCCCACACCATCACACCTCCTCCTCCATGCTTCACGGTGGGAACCAGGCATGTAGAGTCCATCCGTTCACCTTTTCTGTGTCGCACAAAGACACGGTGGTTGGAACCAAAGATCTCAAATTTGGACTCATCAGACCAAAGCACAGATTTCCACTGGTCTAATGTCCATTCCTTGTGTTCTTTATCCCAAACAAGTATCTTCTTGTTGCCTGTCCTTAGCAGTGGTTTCCTAGCAGCTATTTTACCATGAAGGCCTGCTGGACAAAGTCTCCTCTTAACAGTTGTTGTAGAGATGTGTCTGCTGCTAGAACTCTGTGTGGCATTGACCTGGTCTCTAATCTGAGCTGCTGTTAACCTGCGATTTCTGAGGCTGGTGACTCGGATAAACTTATCCTCAGAAGCAGAGGTGACTCTTGGTCTTCCTTTCCTGGGGCGGTCCTCATGTGAGCCAGTTTCTTTGTAGCGCTTGATGGTTTTTGCAACTGCACTTGGGGACACTTTCAAAGTTTGCCCAATTTTTCGGACTGACTGACCGTCATTTCTTAAAGTAATGATGGCCACTCGTTTTTCTTTACTTAGCTGCTTTTTTTTTCCATAATACAAATTCTAACAGTCTATTCAGTAGGACTATCAGCTGTGTATCCACCAGACTTCTGCACAACACAACTGATGGTCCCAAACCCATCTATAAGGCAAGAAATCCTACTTATTAAACCTGACAGGGCACACCTGTGAAGTGAAAACCATTTCCGGTGACTACCTCTTGAAGCTCATCAAGAGAATGCCAAGAGTGTGCAAAGCAGTCATTAAAGCAAAAGGTGGCTACTTTGAAGAACCTAGAATATAAGACATATTTTCAGTTGTTTCACACTTTTTTGTTAAGTATATAATTCCACATGTGTTAATTCATAGTTTTGATGCCTTCAGTGTGAATGTACAATTTTCATAGTCATGAAAATACAGAGAAATCTTTAAATGAGAAGGTGTGTACAAACTTTTGGTCTGTACTGTACCTATAAAGAGAAAAATCTGAGAAAATTAAAATTTTGCAGTGGTCTCTTAATTTTTGCCAGAGCTATATAAGCAAAACATAATAAATAAATAAATGCTGCTATTAATTTCTGACATCAGCATTTAAATAAAATGGCGCTGGCTCCCATTAGACCTGCCTCCCATGCGATCACAGTAACCGATAGGTTGCTATGACAGCTGGGGGTCTGCTGAAGACCCTTCTCATTTCTCCTGTGAAGCTTAGCTGTATTGTGGCTTTGCAGTATATATCATGAGCGATCAAAAATTGCAGGTTGAAGTCTCCTAAGTGGACTAAAAAGTAATGTAAAAAATAAAGAAAAATTTATATATATAAAATCAAAATATAAAAGTTCAATTCTCCCCCTTTTTTCCTCCATTAAAAATAATGGGACACAAATAGAAAAATATATTTGTTATTGCCATGTTTGTAAAAGTCTAATTTATTAAAATATGTTTAAATGTATCCCCAGTTTTAAAATTGCTGCGCTAATTGAGTCATTCAGTTGTAATATACATATGGATAGATCTACTTATTTGTAGCTACATAGGTATAGTGTGACACCCCAGGGGTCTGGTTGCCACAGTAATAGAGATATTATGTCTGAGAGCAAGTGGGAGGTTTCTCTGGTCAGGAGCCCTAAGCGTGCAACACGGCCCACCCAGACCTGGGAGGGGAGGAATCTGCCCTTATAAACTGGGTCTGGGGCGGGATTAGGTGAGACAGAGCCTGCAGAACAAGCAGAGCAGTCAGAGCCTGGAGAGGGAAAGTGACAACAGGAGCTCTGTAGGAGCAGAGGCAGAAGGCCAGGGGCTGTGAGCAGAGATATAGCTCGCCCTGGCTGAAGTTACTAAAACCGGACACAGGAGTCCGAGGCTGTGGGGACTGATATATGCCCAGCAGCAGAAACCAGCCGGCAGGGGATTCCAGGTCCTCTGGCCATAGAAGCCCGGAGGCTCAGTCACAAGGAAGGGACCAGCGCCGCCATCCAGGAGCGGAGGCTAACAGAAGGCCCCAAGTCACCAGCCATACGGGTGAGCACCACACGGTATACTCAGGGACGTGGGCTACTTGTAACCGCTGACAGCAAGGTAGCCAGGAAGAGTGCAGATAAACGGGGAGGCCTACAACTCCACCTGGCCAGGGGAACTCCTGCTTGCTCGCAGACTGACCAGGCCCCTTATACTAGCCAGTACTCCCGGGAGGGTCTGCCTTGTACCATCAGTAAAGACCCTGAACTGTACCTCACGTCTCTGTGATTCCTTGCCGCACCAGCACCATTAGCACTGGGACCCTCACACCATCACTCCCATCATCTCTCACATTAGCTGCCCTGAGGCAATACTTCTCCCGTAGGGAGTTATCCCATACTCGGCTGCGCAAACAACATCAGCCTCAGCGGTCGGCAGCGCAGCGGCGGTCCCCACTGACCGCAATCCACGGGTGGCGTAGTCGGACATATGCTATACATCAAGACTGCCACTGGTTTGACCACCCTGGGCACGGACCGGGTCACCGCCACACGGAGACTACAACCCCCAGCATTCTACAACAGGCCCGGTTCCGGGTTCCCCTGCACAAGAGAGGCCCAGGGGGTGCGTCAATAGCTGCTGTTCATTATTTAACCTTTAGGGATTATATCCTATTTTGTAATGTCTAATGACCAGAGGAACAACGCGCTATTAAAATAGAGAAAGAGCCTCTGCAGCATGTTTCACCTTTATGGGCTTCATCAGGGCTATGAGACAAATGCACTGTGTGATTGGTGTGTTCAAAAACAAACCCTGACTCAGTGTCATCAACAGAAAAATTAAAATGTTTCAGGTCTTGGAAAATGGTGACACAAAACAAACATTTTTTTTTAACAATATTCAGAAATTTTATTATCATTTAGCAAAAACCTGCTGATATATTCTTTCTATTTAATCAGAGAATAGCATCATGTAGGGGCAGATACCCTGATTCCAGCTATGTGTAACTTACTGGGCTGTGTTTTGGTGTTTCAATAAAATCAATGTTTTATCAGCAGGAGTTAATCACTACATGACTAGGCATCTCATGCCTCCTGGTCCGGCATTGCCCCCACCACTAATTAGCAGCTTCCTGATAGTATTAAGCATACACAGAAAGCTACCAATCAGGGGTGTGGGCGGGGTTATTCAGAGCTATATCTGCAGCACAGAAAACTATGATTATATCACAACTGCTGCACCCAGGAAACTAAGTGACACATTGCTGGAATCAGGCTCTCAGCCCCTACATCATGCTGCTTTCAGATTACGAAGTAAAAACTTGTTTACAGATTCCATTTGAATAGAAACAAAATTGATGCATGTTGGGTGTTGCTGTAATCGTACTGATCAGGAGAATCATGTTTCCAGGTCATTTTTACCGCACAATGAATGTCGTAAAAACAAAAAAACAATGGCGGAATTGCATTTTTTTCCACCATTTTTTTTTTTTACTGATTTTCAGTACATTAAATGATAAAATGAATAGTGCCATTCAAAATTACAGCTCATCCCTCAGAAAAAGCAAAACAAACCATCACATATCTATGCCAATGGAAAAGTAAAAAACGATTGCTCTAGAAAGAAGTTGAGGAAAAAAAATGAAAAGTTCCATGGTCCTTAAAGGGTTAAGTTAGTTAAATGATTATTCAGCTGTACTTTACTCTAAATGTGTACTGAGACCTTTAGTGCTAACTTCTACGATAAACCACGGCCACTGATGCAAGTCATGTGGTTGGCTCCAACCAAAGGTTGTTAGGTCACAATGTGACAAGTGGCCGTCTTACGTTGTAGATTGTTGTATGACATTGTACATACGGAGGAAACACCGAAAAACACTACTGGCAACTAGTAGACACCACAACTCAACATGTGTGGGCTTCAAACCAATGGCCCTAACCTTCAACAGTACAGTAAGAAATATCTCACTATTAAATCACACAACTTTTCAACCTAATCCTGATGTCCACCAGACAGCAGTCTTCAGGAGCGCACCACTCCCCTGCCTCCCGGCTTCCTGTTTGCCGGGTGAGATGTGCTCCTGATTCATTGACAGTTTGAACCATCAGCATCGCTGAGCCACTGGTCTGAACTCTGTGCTACCCAGTGCTGCAAGTAAAGGGAGCTTTGACTCTCCAGAATTGGAGGATCGCAGGGGTACTTAAAGGGGTTGTCTGGTCCTAAACTGCAAGTTTGCAATCACTGTATATGACTGCAGACTTGTGAATCCTCACACCACGTACACTGCGCATTGTCAGGATTTTCTGGTGCCGGCGCCATGAGTGAGTGGCCAAGTGACCACAAATATGCAATATGTATACTCCCGGCCACATTCCAACTAAACTGTTTCCGGCCATGCTCAATACATTTACATTGAGCGAGGCTGCGTCCATCTAGTCGGCACATGACCGCATGTATGCAAATTACATACATGTGGTCATGTGACCGCCACTCCGGGCACCGGAGAATCCTCACAGTACGCAGTGCACGCATTGTGGGGATTCACAAGTCTGCAGTCACATAGAGTGCCTGCAAACTTGTAGTTTAAGACCGGACAACCCCTTTAATCTGTGCGGCCAGCTCCAGAGCAGCATTTACAGACACTACTGAACTGAACTCCTTGCCTAGACCTGCCACCTGATGGATTGCAGAAATGGCCAGTAACATAGGCAACGAATAGTAAACAATAACATGAAAAATCCCCCTGTTCTTAAGAATAGAGAATATTTTTCATAACAAGTAAATTGCAAAGTTGCTTGTTTTAACCATTTATGGTGTGAAAGAAACTTCTTTAATTTTACAAGGCCATGTGTGATTTTATTTAGGGAATAGAGCTTATTTGGTACATGCGACAGGTCCTATTTACCGTGTTCATTAGATTAAAGGATCATTATAATACGTAATTTACTGTTCATAACTCTCTGAATATCATTAAACATGACTCCAGAGGTGGCATATTATTTTATATTTGCATAGGTAGTATTTCATATAGGTCCTGTTTTATTCCTTCGACTTTACAGGTTTTGTGCTTCTTATACTAGCATTCCACGTGTTATACGTTTCTCAGGTGCACGGCTGTCACGTAGTGTAAAAGTTATTGTGTGAGAGTGTACTAAGCTGTAATAAAATCTGTATAATATATTACATAAACAGAAGAGATTATAGACCAGCTTTATGTGATGACATTTCTGTGTAGGTGCTGCTCAGAGAACGTATTATTCAACATGCCAAGCCCAAATCTGGTTTATCTACCCTCCTACGTAATTACATGCAATAAGCATTTTGTTATGGGAAGGGAGGACTAGCTGCAAGGACATGCTACATCATGTGATGAGTAAACATTGTAATACAGCCTGTATCAAAAAAGCCAGAGGAAACTGAATGTAGCAGCACGTTACAAATCATTGTATAGTATTTGTACTTGTGTTTTGTGTAACAGCTAATATTGTATTTTACTTTGTCTAGAAACAGGGCTTATTTTCCCTTAGCTTCCATCTCCGTGTTTAACAAACGTATGGCACAGTTAAAGGGGTTGTCCGGTCATAAGTTGAAAGTCTGCAATCACTCTATGAATTCTTCTGAATTCTTACAGCGCACGCTGTTAGGATTCTCTGGTGTTGCCAGCGAAAGCAAGCGTTCATGTGATCGCAATTATTCAAATTTCATACATGAGGTCACATACCGACTAGACGTGCTCAGCCTCGCTCAATACAAGCGAGGCCAGGCACGTCTAGTTGGAATGTAGCTGGAAGTACGCAAATAGCATACTTGTGGTCGCATGATCACAAACTCTGTCTCCAGCAACACCGCAGAATCCTCACTGTATATGGTGTGTGCACTGTATACAGAGGGTACGGAAAGTATTCAGACCCCTTTAAATTGTTCACTCTTTGTTTCATTGCAGCCATTTGGTAAATTCTAAAAAGTTCATTTTTTTTCTCATTAAAGTACACTCTGCACCCCATCTTGACTGAAAAACGAGCAGAAATGTAGAAATTTTTGCAAATTTATTAAAAAAGAAAACTGAAATATCACATGGTCATAAGTATTCAGACCCTTTGCTCAGACACTCATACTTAAGTCACATGCTGTCCATTTCCTTGTGATCCTCCTTGAGATGGTTCTACTCCTTCATTGGAGTCCAGCTGTGTTTAATTAAACTGATAGAACTTGATTTGGAAAGGCACACACCTGTCTATATAAGACCTCACAGCTCACAGTGCATGTCAGACCAAATGAGAATCATGAGCTCAAAGGAACTGCCCAAGGAGCTCAGAGACAGAATTGTGGCAAGGCACAGATCTGGCCAAGGTTCTAAAAGAATTTCTGCATTACTCAAGGTTCCTAAGAGCACAGTGGCCTCCATAATCCTTAAATGGAAGAAGTTTGGGACCACCAGAAGTCTTCCTAGACCTGACCGTCCAGCCAAACTGAGCAATCGCGGGAGAAGAGCTTTGGTGAGAGAGGTAAAGAAGAACCCCAAGATCACTGTGGCTAAGCTCCAGAGATTCAGTAGGGAGATGGGAGAAAGTCAACTATCACTGCAGCCCTCCACCAGTCGGGCCTTTATAGGAGAGTGGCCCGACGGAAGCCTCTCCTCAGTGCAAGACATATGAAAGCCTTCATAGAGTTTGCTCAAAAACACATGAAGGACTCCCAGACTATGAGAAATAAGATTCTCTGGTCTGATGAGACAAAGATAGAACTTTTTGGTGATAATTCTAAGCGGTATGCGTGGAGAAAACCAGGCACTGCTCATCACCTGCCGAATACAATCCCAACAGTGAAACATGGTGGTGGCAGCATCATGCTGTGGGGGTGTTTTTCAGCTACAGGGACAGGACGACTGGTTGCAATTGAAGGAAACATGAATGCGGCCAAGTACAGAGATATCCTGGATGAAAACCTCTTTCAGAGTGCTCTGGACCTCTGACTTGGCCGAAGGTTCACCTTCCAACAAGACTATGACCCTAAGCACAAAGCTAAAATAACAAAGGAGTGGCTTCAGAACAACTCTGTGACCATTCTTGACTAGCCCAGCCAGAGCCCTGACCTAAACCCAATTGAGCATCTCTGGAGAGACCTGAAAATGGCTGTCCACCAACGTTCACCATCGAACCTGACAGAACTGGAGAGGATCTGCAAGGAAGAATGGCAGAGGATCCCCAAATCCAGGTGTGAAAAACTTGTTGCATCATTCCCAAGAAGACTCATGGCTGTATTAGCTCAAAAGGGTGCTTCTACTCAATACTGAGCAAAGGGTCTGAATACCTATGACCATGTGATATTTCAGTTTTTCTTTTTTAATAAATTTGCAAAAATTTCTACATTTCTGTTTTTTTTTCAGTCAAGATGGGGTGCAGAGTGTACATTAATGAGAAAAAAATGAACTTTTTAGAATTTACCAAATGGCTGCAATGAAACAAGAGTGAAAAATTTAAAGGGGTCTGAATACTTTCCATACCCACTGTAGATTCAGAATTCTGCAGTCACATATAGTGACTGCAGACTTTTAACAGAAGACTAGATAAACCCTTTAAACGTGCCAATTACGGATGTTAAATGACTACCAATTGTCTACAAGCAAGGCAATCAGCAGCGTAATGACAGTCTGATTACACAGGCCTACAAATGTTCTGAGCATACAAAACATTGTTATCGGCAGCACATCACCTGTTTACACAGGGCGATGCGTAGCCAATTAGGATGATTTTTTTAAACCTGCTTAAAAATTGTTACCCAGGGAACAAGGAAGAGGAACAAGTGTTTTGCTTGGTTGTCAGCTAATTGCCATCTTGTTAAGACAGGCCAAACACTTGCGCCTTTATTATTGACCCATCTAACTGGGCCTTTAATCTGCAGGTTATTATTCTTTTCTCTGATGGGTCTTTCCAGAACTAAAAGGTTTTCGAGAAGGGACAGCTACTGGTTTTCCTTAAAGGGGTTGTCTGGTCTAAATCTACAAGTCTGCAGGCACTCTATGAGACGATTTGCGTACATGTGATCACTTGCCGACTAGATGGACGCCGCCTTGTTCAATGCAAGTGAATTGAGTGAGGCCGGACACAGTCTAGTCGGAATGTGGCCAGGAGTATGCAAATCGTATACTTGAGGTCATATGGCCACCCGCTCCTAACACCGGCACTAGAGAATACTTATAGTGTGCAATGCGCGTTGTGAGTATTCTTAAATCTGCAGTCACATAGAGTGCCTCCAGACTTGTAGCTTAAGACCAGACAACCCCTTTAAGGAAACCAACTGAGAATGGAGTTTTATTGGAAATGCCTTATGGGAAAAACTTACAAATTAGCATTCTTCTGGAAGAAAAGAATACTATCTTGCTAGTTCCACACAGTGTAAGTAGCTACCGTGAAACAATTGTCTGAAGATTGATGTTTCACTTCACTAATATCTATAGATGTGGTGTACAGGTCGGACTTAGACTTACTGGATAGCTATTTGTACTAGATGTCAGTAACAAAATATTTTTGTTTCCTTCCTTTCAGGAGGGAACTAATTTGCATATTAAGCCTAATAAGGAAATATACTGTGTACATTTCATAGAATAAGCGATAGGGTTGTTGGAGAAGAGTTGCCGCATCTTTACTTCACATTATTATTATTATTATTTATTATTATAGCGCCATTAACTCCATGGCGCTTTACATGTTTAAAAGAGGTATACATAGCAAACAACAAGTACAATAATTTGAACAAAAACGAGTCAGCAACTGGTACAGGAGGCTAGAGGACCCTACCTGTGAGGGCTCACAGTCTACAAGGGATGGGTGAGGATACAGTAGGTGAGGGTAGAGCTGGTCGTGCAGTGGTATGGTGGAGCGAGGGTTATTGCAGGCTGTAGGCTTGTCTGAAGAGGTGGGTCTTCAGGTTCCTTTTGAAGGTTTCCACGGTAGGCGAGGGTCTGATATGTTGGGGTAGAGAATTCCAGAGAAGGGTGGATGCACCGGAGAAATCTTGTATGCGATTGTGGGAAGAGGAGATAAGAAGGGAGTAGAGAAGTAGAGAAAGAGATCTTATGAGGATCGGAGGTTCGGAGACAGGTTGTGGATGGCTTTGTATGCCATGGTTAGGGTTTTGAACTGGAGTCTCTGGGCAATGGGGAGCCAGTGAAGGGATTGACAGAGAGGAGAGGCTGGGGAATAGCGGGGGGACAGGTGGATTAGTCGGGCAGCAGAGTTTAGGATAGATTGGAGGGGTGCGAGAGTGTTAGAGGGGAGGCCACATAGCAGGAGGTTGCAGTAATCGAAGCAGGAGATGATGAGGGCATGCACTACTGTTTTTTTGCAGATTCGTGGTCGAGGAATGCACTGATCCGGGAGATATTTTTGAGTTGGAGTCAGCAGGAAGTGGAAAGGGCTTGGATATGAGGTTTGAAGGAGAGATCAGAGTCAAGGGTTACCACGAGGCAGCGAGCTTGCGGGACTGGGGAGAGTGGGCAGCCATTGACTTTTATGGATAGGTCAGATGGGGGGGTTGAGCGAGATGGTGGAAAGATTATGAATTCTGTTTTATCCATATTAAGTTTTAGGAATCTAGCAGAGAAGAAGGATGAAATAGCGGACAGACATTGTGGGATTCTGGTTAGTAAGGAGGTGATATCGGGTCCAGAGAGGTAGATCTGTGTGTCATCAGCATAGAGGTGATACTGAAAGCCGTGAAACTCTATGAGCTGTCCCAGGCCGAAGGTGTAGATGGAGAAGAGCATGGGAGCCTTGGGGGACACCGACAGATAGGGGGCGAGATGAGGAGATGGTGTGTGAATGGGAGACACTGAATGTCCTGTCTGTTAGGTATGAGGAGATCCAAGATAGGGCCAAGTCTATGATGCCGAGAGATAAGAGAGTCTGTAGTAAGAGGGAATGGTCTACTTCACATATACTACATCATTAAAAAACAAAGCAAAGGGTCGTCCTTCTTCCCTCCAGATGAGGAATTGAGTTAGCATAATTATTTAAATACATTTGCACCTGTAATAGACTTCTTTCAACTCTTGAGAAATCTCTTGTTTGAACTTATGTTTGGACCAGAGAAAGCACTAAATGATAATGTTATGTGCTTCTACTGCGTCCCTTGCAGCTGGGGTGTGGATCCACTGTGTGTCCATGAAAAGTAGGAGCAGAGTCAAAATATTTTTTTCTATATAAATCTTCCTTCAGGAAGTAAGCAAGATTTTTTTGAGATTAGAAATTTGTCAGACTAGAGCCACAGTACAGCCGATTTTTACGGATACATTACTGTTATGAAAGCCGGCCGGTGGGTGCAGCTCTCTGGCGCCCCCTTACCTCTCAGGTCAGTCAAGGTACTGCACCTAGAGAAAGTAGTGCCAGGAAGCTGCAACCAGCGCAGGGAACACGGTAGAGTGTTCCCTTCAACGTCACTAAACCGTAACGTCACTACACAGCACAACTCGCTAGCGCCCTCTTAGCCTCAGGTCAGTCAAGGAACTGCACCTAGGATAAGCGGTCGCCAGGGAGACTGTCCTGTAACCTACTGGGTATCGGGGCCCTCTGTAGTGAGGGCGGTATATATATCTTCCTTGGCCGCGCCAGGAATATATATATCTGAACCTCCGACCGTCACTACCAGCCTTCCCCAATCCCCAGTTGGTATGCTGCCACCAGTCCCTATTTTAGATATACGCCCAGTCCGTGAATGGGCCTATATCGGGTCAGGAACCAACCCTGGGTAGCGTTTTTGGCTTGAGCCGAGCTCACACAGACGTGCGTTCGTTATGCAGAATAAAAGGCAGGCCCACAATTACTTGAGGTAATTGATTATAATAATACACTAGATACACGATATACAACTAAATATACACAGGTATAAGGTCAGGCTAAACTATACAACAATGGAATACAACACACAGAATCACCACAGCATATCAGTTACCGGTTTCTTGATTTTCTTGTGACGCAGGGAGAGGATTCTGCGGTCGCAGGCACGGTTCTTTGTTACAGGCTGAGGCCTACCACCGCATGGTCAAACTGCTCCTCCCCTTGGTGGCCTCAGCTGGTGCTCAGATGTTCAGCACACCACTCTTGGGTCAAAAACTGACTTGTCTCTTGTCTGTCCTGCTATCTTACCTGCCCCGTCCCGCCCACTGCTGGTGAGGTCAGCTGGCTCAGTCTCCACCCTCAGGTCTAACTTCGATCAGAAGCCCAAATTCTATGGAACCCAATAACTTCTTCTGGGATGGTCTCATGATACCCCCAGGGGTTCCCATGGATTCGGGCCGCCGTAACCGACCTTTTGATATCAATTATGATACCATACGGTCCTCAGGAATGGCTCCGCGCTATATCTTGGCTTCCAGAGCACGTACAAACGTCTACCGCGGAGGCTTGTGTGCGCAATGGCTCCGGGACGCCGTGATATTTTTTTATTGGCCCATCCCATGCAACATGCGTGTACTTTTCATGTTTCTATATCTTATGCCTCCATGCTTGTGACAGACAAAGAAACTAGTCCTATGGGACAAATGGTCAGGTACAGATAGACGAAGCACCCCCCCCTGCTGGCTGTGTTTCCTCTCGAAGTCTTTGAAGCTCCTAGCATTCAAGTGTTAAGTAGGCTTCTTATCTTACAGGAGCCTGGATGGGGGAAACTATCTAGTTGACGTTTTAACAGAAGGTCCCAAGGGTGGGGGCTGCTGAAGTGTGGCCATCCCTGGATATGATTTATCATTACCAAGATGGCGGCTACAGGTTCATCACACCTCCCCCTATACGAGGGCGCGAGGGGGTAGCACATTCCTGTGTTCCCCCGTGCGTCCTTCTGCACCCTCCCCTTGCCGGGATAACCCGTCAGCGTTACCGTGGTCACGGCCTCTTCTGTGGCGAATGGAGAAGTGGTACTGCTGGAGAGCGAGGCTCCAGCGTAGCAACCTGCCATTCGACCCAGAGACCGTGTGTAACCAGCTGATTGGGTTGTGGTCCGTCTCCACGGTGAAATGGCTCCCGTACAAGTAGGGCTGCAGACGCTGCAGGGCCCATACAATTGCCAGGCATTCTTTTTCCACCGTGGAGTAAGCCACCTCCCGGGGCAGTAGCTTCCTGCTCAGGTACAAGACAGGATGTTCCTGGCCTGTCGTGTTGACCTGACTTAGCACAGCACCGAGGCCAAAGTCACTGGCGTCGGTCTGTACCACAAACGGCCGGTCGAAGTCGGCAGCTTGCAGTACAGGGGAGCTACTTAGGGCGGCCTTGAGTGCCCCGAAAGCTGTCTCGCAGGCGACTGTCCAGTCGACTGCGACGGGCAGCTTCTTCTTGGTGAGGTCCGTCAGGGGCTTGGCCAGGGTGCTATAGTGTGGGACGAACCTCCTATAGTACCCGGCGGTCCCCAAGAAGGACATCACCTGCTTTTTGGTCCTAGGAGTGGGCCAGGATGCGATGGCATCCACTTTCCCCGGTTCTGGCTTCAGAACCCCCCCGCCTACCCGGTGACCCAGGTAGAGGACCTCACTCATGCCCAGCTGGCACTTTTCCGGCTTGATGGTCAAGCCTGCCCGGTGGATCCGACCGAGCACCTGCCGCAGGTGCTCTAGGTGATCCTCCCAAGTGGGACTGAAGACTGCAATATCGTCCAAGTACGCAGCCGCGTACCCTTCAAGTCCCTCAAGCAGCGTATTGACCATCCGCTGAAAAGTGGCAGGGGCATTCTTCATGCCGAATGGCATCACTGTGGACTCGTACAGTCCAAAAGGGGTGATAAAGGCAGAGCGTTCCCTTGCCGCGGGGGTCAGAGGAATCTGCCAGTACCCCCGGCTCAGATCCATGATGGTCAGGTACTTAGCCCCGGCCATCCGATCGAGCAGGTCATCGATGCGTGGTATGGGGAACGCATCGGTGGCCGTTACAGCGTTGAGCCCCCGGTAGTCCACGCAGAACCGTGTAGTTCGGTCCTTCTTTGGTACGAGGACTACAGGCGAGGCCCACGCGCTGCTGGATGCCTGGATCACCCCCAGCTTCAGCATCTCATCTATCTCTTGGCGCATGTTTCCCTGCACCTTGAAAGAGACCCGATATGCTGAACGCCGGATCGGCGGGTGATCGCCAGTGTCCACGTCGTGGACAGCCATCTCAGTCCTTCCGGGCAGGCTGCTGAACAGCCCCCGGAAGGGGTGCAGGGTGGTCCCCAGCTGGGACCGTTGGTCCTCCGTGAGCTGGTGGCCAACCCCCACATCCTCGATGGACCCACCCGCCTTGGCTTGGGTGAGCAGATCCAGGAGGGTTTCTACCTCTCCTTCCTCGGGAAGGTTGCACACTGGGTGGGCAGTCGCTTCCCGCTCATGATGAGCCTTCATCATGTTCACGTGGAAGGCCTTCCTCCTTCCACGGGCGTGATCCAGGGTGACCAGATAGGTGACGGCGTTGAGTTTCTGGTGCACGAAGTAGGGACCTTCCCAGGCTGCCTGAAGCTTGTTCTGTGGTACGGGGACCAGTACCCACACCTTTTGACCCACCTGGTAGGTCCTCTCACAAGCATTCTGGTCGTACCACCGCTTCTGGTCGGCCTGGGCCATATTGTCCTGCACCAGCTTTGCCAAGGCCATCATCCTGTCCCGGTGGCGCACGACATACTCGATGACCGACACCTCGGGGGTGGCCAAATCCCCTTCCCATGCTTCCTTCACCAGAGCCAGGGGGCCCCGTACCCATCGCCCGTACAGGAGCTCAAAGGGGGAGAACCCCGTTGAGGCCTGCGGAACCTCCCGGTAAGCAAATAGGAGGTGTGGGAGGTAACGCTCCCAGTCTCTCCCGTGGGAGTCGACCAACATCTTAAGCATCTGCTTTAAGGTGCCATTGAACCGCTCACACAGGCCATTAGTCTGTGGGTGATACGGGCTGGCCACCAGATGTTGCACCTGCATTTGCTTACAGAGGGACTCCATCAGCCGCGACATGAACTGGGTCCCTCGGTCGGTGAGCATTTCTTGGGGGAAACCCACTCTGGAGAAGATCTCCAGTAAGGCGGTAGCCACCTTGTCGGCCCGAATGGACGACAAAGCTACCGCTTCCGGGTACCGGGTGGCATAGTCCACTACCGTGAGTATGAAGCATTTCCCGGAGTGGCTGGGAGTGGACAGAGGTCCAATAAGATCCACAGCGACCGTCGAGAAAGGCTCTTCGATGATTGGCAGAGTTACCAGTGGGGCTTTGGGGAGCGGCCCCGCCTTCCCCACCCTCTGACAGGTGTCACACGAACGGCAGTAGGCACCCACCGCGGCTCCCATCCCAGGCCAGTAGAAATGCTGAGCTATCCTGGCCTTGGTTTTAGCGATCCCTAGGTGTCCGGCCATCGGAATCTCGTGTGCGACCCGCAACAATTCCGCCCTGAACGGATAGGGTACCACTAACTGTCGGTCCCTGGGCCACGCCTCCGGTGAACCCTGCTGGACCGTTACCCGGTACAGCCGTCCCTGGTCCCAGACCACCCGCTCGCAGTCTGACTCCATGGGAGGCTGTGCCGCCTGTTCCTTGAGAGCTTTCAGGCTGTCGTCTGCTTCCAACGCAGCCTGAAATTCCTGACTTGATGTGGCCAGAATCGACGAAACTGCCACATCCTCTGTCAGCCCCTCCGGGCATGTCACCTGGCCGCTGTCTGACCCGGCAGACACTTGGTCAGAAGTGGGGAAGCCGTCGGACCTCTGCAAGGCTCCTTGGGCTCCGGCGCTCCCACTCCTGGTGACAGCGGCTATGACCGCTGTGACCGTGGGTAGTGCCCGCTTCCCCTCTGTTTCTGACCAAGCCGCCCGATCAGGCAGGCTTCCTAGGCCTTTGGACATCTCGGATGTGGGGAACTCCTGCCCTGGGGTCTTACCTGGCGGCTCCTCTCTTGGGACACCCCCACCTCCCATGGCCTGTTCCTCCCCCTGCAGTGGGCCTATACTCAGCAGCCTGGATACCCCTGGGAGCCCTACACTGCCGGTAGCTGCCCCCCTCTCCATCCCTGAGCTTCCCTCTACAGAATCCTGCCCGCCCCCTCCCTCACCGGAGGACAAGAGGTCACGGCACGCCGGCTGAGCACCTCTGCGGGCATCCCCACACTCCCCACCTGCTTTCACTAACCCTGTTTGTGTTGTGTCTGTGCAGGTGTTACCCTCAGGTTTCACTCCCTCCTCCTCAGCAGGACGCACACTACATACAACATGGTTGGCATTAGCAGCAGACAAATCAATACACTCTTGGGGGGCCGAACTTGGGGGTTCAGAGGGTACATACTGCGATACTAGACGCCCCAAGTCGGTCCCTAATAAAACATTTGCGGGAATATTTGGCGTTACTCCCACCTCCCGCATCCCCCTCCCGGCACCCCAGTCCAAATACACCATGGCAACGGGAAGGGCCGGCTCCACGCCTCCAACCCCGGAGACGGAAAGAGTCTTTCCTGGTACCAAGTCCTGGGGGGACACCACCTCAGGCCGTACCAGTGTTCGTTCAGCGCCCGTGTCCCGCAGTCCCATGACCGCAGAACGGCCTATGGTGACGGGTTGGATGTTGTCCAGGGACCTACCACCACCCCCTCCCACACACAAAACATTGGGCGCTCTCTGGGACTGGGATGGGGTCTTTTGGCGCTGGGGACACTCAGCCCTAAAGTGTCCTGGTTTGTTGCATAGATGACAACGTCTTACGTCTGGTCCTTGCCTGGAGAGGGCAACAGGGGGATACACCCCTTGTGTTCTAGGGGCCGGGGAAACAGGGGCATGACTGGGCTTACCCCCTCTCCAGGTGCTGCTGGCAGACTTCTTCAGCTCAGGCGCCCTGTTATTGGCATACTCGTCTGCCAGGGCGGCTGTAGCAGAAGCCCCTGTTGGTTTTCGGTCACGGAGGAACTGTCGGAGGTCCTCTGGGCAGTTCCACAAAAACTGCTCCGTGACGAACAGTTCCTGGACCTCCTGGCGGGTAGTAAGCGCTAGACCCGAGGTCCAGTGCTCTGCGGCTCTCAACAGCGCCCGCATATGATCGGTCCAGGTGTCCTTGGGGCCACGCAGCAGGCTCCGGAACTTCTGGCGATACGACTCGGGAGTGAGGTTGTACTGCCGGATCAGGGCCCGCTTGATGCAGTCGTAGTTCTGTACCTCCCCGGCAGGTAAGTCCCCCAAGGCATCCAGGGACTTACCCCTCAAACGGGGGGTCAGGTATCTGGCCCACTGATCCCGGGCCAGATGGTGCTGAAGACAGGTCCGTTCAAATGCCACCAGAAAGGAGTCCAGGTCCCCATCCTTCTCCAGTAGAGGGAAGTCCTCAGCTCGGACTTTGGACGACTTGGTCTCCTGATGGGTTGGTTGCTCTAGCGGAAGCCCCCGCTGGGCCAGGTCCAGTTGGTGCTGGCGCTCCGCAGCTCGCTCTGCACGCTCCGCAGCCTCCCGGCGCTCTGCAGCTTCACGCTCCGCAGCCCGCTCCGCAGCTTCGCGCTCCTCCTCCGCTGCCTTCTCTGATGCTGCCAGGAGGGTTTTGTAGACGGCATCGCCATGAGACTGGAGACTTGCCATAGCCGCTTGTAAAAGGGCTTGTGATCTGGACAGGCTGGGCTGGGTAGGTGGTGGGCAGCCCACTGCGGGACCGTATACTGGGGACTGGCTCCCTGAGGTGCCCGGGCTGGACTCCTCCTCGCCATGAGTAACAATGTCCTCCCCTCCTGCCACACGGACCGTAGCATTAGCCTCCTGCAGGGTCTTGCTCCTGGTGCCGTCTGCCATCTTGGTAACCGACACCGCTGCAACCCTGAGTTTGCACACACCTTGTTATACTTTTAGCCTGACCGTCTAACGTTGGGCTGACCTTAAGACTCCAGCAGTGGAAGTTACCACTGGCAGTCTTTAGTGCCTGGGAGTAGGGGTCCCACAACACTATTATTCTGCAATCCCACCGCTCTGCCACCAATGTTATGAAAGCCGGCCGGTGGGTGCAGCTCTCTGGCGCCCCCTTACCTCTCAGGTCAGTCAAGGTACTGCACCTAGAGAAAGTAGTGCCAGGAAGCTGCAACCAGCGCAGGGAACACGGTAGAGTGTTCCCTTCAACGTCACTAAACCGTAACGTCACTACACAGCACAACTCGCTAGCGCCCTCTTAGCCTCAGGTCAGTCAAGGAACTGCACCTAGGATAAGCGGTCGCCAGGGAGACTGTCCTGTAACCTACTGGGTATCGGGGCCCTCTGTAGTGAGGGCGGTATATATATCTTCCTTGGCCGCGCCAGGAATATATATATCTGAACCTCCGACCGTCACTACCAGCCTTCCCCAATCCCCAGTTGGTATGCTGCCACCAGTCCCTATTTTAGATATACGCCCAGTCCGTGAATGGGCCTATATCGGGTCAGGAACCAACCCTGGGTAGCGTTTTTGGCTTGAGCCGAGCTCACACAGACGTGCGTTCGTTATGCAGAATAAAAGGCAGGCCCACAATTACTTGAGGTAATTGATTATAATAATACACTAGATACACGATATACAACTAAATATACACAGGTATAAGGTCAGGCTAAACTATACAACAATGGAATACAACACACAGAATCACCACAGCATATCAGTTACCGGTTTCTTGATTTTCTTGTGACGCAGGGAGAGGATTCTGCGGTCGCAGGCACGGTTCTTTGTTACAGGCTGAGGCCTACCACCGCATGGTCAAACTGCTCCTCCCCTTGGTGGCCTCAGCTGGTGCTCAGATGTTCAGCACACCACTCTTGGGTCAAAAACTGACTTGTCTCTTGTCTGTCCTGCTATCTTACCTGCCCCGTCCCACCCACTGCTGGTGAGGTCAGCTGGCTCAGTCTCCACCCTCAGGTCTAACTTCGATCAGAAGCCCAAATTCTATGGAACCCAATAACTTCTTCTGGGATGGTCTCATGATACCCCCAGGGGTTCCCATGGATTCGGGCCGCCGTAACCGACCTTTTGATATCAATTATGATACCATACGGTCCTCAGGAATGGCTCCGCGCTATATCTTGGCTTCCAGAGCACGTACAAACGTCTACCGCGGAGGCTTGTGTGCGCAATGGCTCCGGGACGCCGTGATATTTTTTTATTGGCCCATCCCATGCAACATGCGTGTACTTTTCATGTTTCTATATCTTATGCCTCCATGCTTGTGACAGACAAAGAAACTAGTCCTATGGGACAAATGGTCAGGTACAGATAGACGAAGCACCCCCCCCTGCTGGCTGTGTTTCCTCTCGAAGTCTTTGAAGCTCCTAGCATTCAAGTGTTAAGTAGGCTTCTTATCTTACAGGAGCCTGGATGGGGGAAACTATCTAGTTGACGTTTTAACAGAAGGTCCCAAGGGTGGGGGCTGCTGAAGTGTGGCCATCCCTGGATATGATTTATCATTACCAAGATGGCGGCTACAGGTTCATCACAATTACAATCATAGAATCATAGAATCATAGATGCTGTGACATAGGAAGCTGTAAATGATTAATAGCTGTTTAGTAAAAAAAAAAAAACAGACTGACTGCACATGGATGACAAGTGAGCAAGTCATCCCACTTTTTTGGATGCAACCCTGAACAATTCTTTTATACTGTTGTGTGACCCTAGCCAAAGTGTGAGGACCACTTGCCCACTGATAAATCAGGGAAGTCTCTAAATTTCTGTTGACATTACATTTAGGTTATTATCCTGCGTATACTGTACATTTGGAAGTTTTCCCATAGACTGTTATTATCCAAAAGCATGTTAAAATAGATTTTCTACAGTGTTAAAAAGCATTTTTGACTAGACGTTCCACTAAAAGTAGTTCATCGTGTGTGTGTTTTTGTTTTGTTCTTTAACTTCTTTTCCAATAGTAGGCAATGGCCCTATACTGTAGCAAAGTCATTCCAGCACATCGATTGTAGATAATATCATAAGACATGATTGAAAACTTGGTACTCTTGACTTCAAGACCACTTTATCATCTTTTTAGTCATGTCTAAATAAATAAAAGAAGATTTTATCTACGATCGAGGTGATCAAGGTGCTGGTACGGCTTTCCTACAGAATTTGTACACAGCTTGGAGTCAGTAAGCAGTCTTTTCTGAGCATTCAAAGAATCAAGGGTTTAATGTCATTTAAAGAGACAAAGTATTTAAAAACATTGGTGAGCGGATTTTTCTTTTTCTGTCTGTTTAGCCATATACAGCTATAAATGTAGAATTGTATACTTGTAGCTCATGTTCATGCCACTCTTCTTACATGTATGCTGAACATTTGTCCTAAGTGCAGTGTTAACAGTATCATGAAACAAGTGTAAAAACATATATTTCTATGTTTCTTGTCAATGCATAACGCATACGTACCCACCGGTCCCGGCTCAGAAACTTATGCTTACATTTTTCCCTCCCCTTCTTCTAAGAGTCATTACTTCTCTACTTTTTTCTGCCAACATAGATGGGCGAGGGCTTATTTATTTTAGATTTTCATTTACTGCACTTTTATGGACAGTGACGAGGGCCTTCATCAATGGAAAAATGCAAGAGCACAATAGGGTCTTATCCAATTAATAAATGTTACATAAAAGTATTAAAAACTGCTCACCTAGTAGGGTTGTGTGGGACACAACACGTATAAAGCCTGGACTCCAAATGCTGCAGCTTCCTATGGATATGTCAGAGATAGATGCTGGGAAAGGAAGTTGTTTCTGCGCTCTCTGGAGTCACGACAAACCATTAGTATGGATGAAAATGTAGGTTTATTGTCTACGCATTTCAGAGTCCACCGACTCCTTCCTCAGGACCACCATACATAACATATACATAGCGCCTTCATCAGGTACACGCTGATGGTGGGTAGCTGGTGGGAGCCGATGTGCGCGAGCACTGACAACCACTCCATTTAAACACCACTGTAAGCAGCATGCAATGATCAGAGCTCTGGCCGATGCTGTTATATAACATTATTGTGTAGCATGGCTGGCATCTACAACATGTGGAGAGAGTTCAGCTCCTGAGCTTTCTGCCACTAAATGTACCTATACATCATTTTGTGTTAAGGAGTTAAAGGGAGTCTTGTCAGCACAAAAAAAAACTGTTCAAACCAAGCTCTGGCACTCAGTGTACCCTTGGCATGGCCAAAAGGGTACAATGCATCTTCCCATCTATTTGTTTTCCATCTTTCTCTGCCCTTGTCTTCCTTGACAGCTCTGACTTTACAGGAGCCGCGGGAAGTCACAGATATATAGAAAATAAGTAGGTGGGAAGATGAAGATGCATGTAACTTCAGTCACGCCAAGAGTACCCAAAGTACCTGTGACATCATGCTGATAGTGCCCTTCCAAGATGAAGAGTTTGTTGGAACTGTGAGCATTTCACTTAAAATTTTACACGTATGATTCATGACATCCATAATCTCCCACACCAACCATTTTATATCCAATAATATTTATATTTACAAGTTTCAGGATAACTGTCACTGTTTTCCTACCTAGAATTACTTTCGTTATGGTCAGTTCTAGAAGGTGTGAGAGATGTATACCTTTCTTAGATCTTCACTTGCTCATCCTCTTGTTAATCCTTGAACTTTTTTTTGCCCATATCCTATTTCTAACAGTATAGGAATGCTGTTGTTGGCTTTGTACCTGAAAGCAGAGAACCTAATCAAATCAGAATTGGCTTAAATCGGTATTCTCATGTTATGAAATTGGTATCGTTCATTAGACAGCATGAAAATAAGTAAGATTGCAATTGACTTGATTTTTTTATCTTCTGTGGTTCTTTTGATATGAGAGCTTTAATCTTGCATAGTGTACAGCTTATTGCCAAGGAGATCAACCGCTGGAGCCTGACGTGGTATGTACAGTAGTTACATTTCAGGCTGAGAAGTTAACTCCTGTCATCCCAGTGAGCTCTCCACCCCATTCAGTTCCTGACCTAGATGCTGTTATCATTCCTTCAAAATGACCTGCCTCCAGCATCGGCATTTTCCAGAGCCGAGACCCTAATCACTACTCGCTTGCTGAAAGACACATCTCTATATGCAAATATAATGACAGAAGTGTAGACTTCTAAATAAGATCTAACAAACTGTTAATATGTCACAGTAGTATAAGCTCAGCAGCAGGACAAAGCTACTGAACCAGAACTTTCACTCAAAGGGGAGTGAGAGTTCTAGTTCAATACACAGAAGGTTCACGCAAGGAAGCGAAAGAGACTGGAGAGCTGTGTGGTGCTCAAAACACAACTTCAGAATAACTTTTTAAAGGGAAGCTATCGTCAGAAGCAAAAAAAACCCTATTGTTTTAAATCATGTTTTGTGTTAAAAAATATTTATACAGTGGGGAAAATAAGTATTTGATACACTGCCAATACTGCAAGCTGTCTCACCTACAAAGAATGGAGAGGTCTGTAATTTTCATCTTAGGTACACTTCAACTGTGAGAGACCGAATCTAAAAAAAAATCCAGAAAATCATATTGTATGATTTTTACATAATTAATTTGCATTTTATTGCATGAAATAAGTATTTGATCACCTACTAACCAGCAAGAATTCTGTCTCTCACAGACCTGTTAGTTTTTCTTTAACAAGCCCTCCTACTTTGCACTTATTACCTGTATTAATTGCACATGTTTGAACTCATTACCTGTATGAAAGACACCTGTCCACACACTCAATTAATCAATCATACTCCAACCTTTCCACCATGGCCAAGACCAAAGAGCAGTCTAAGGTCACTGGGGACAAAATTGTAGACCTGCACAAGGCTGGGATGGGCTACAGAGCAATGGGCAAACAGTTTGGCAACAATTGTATGCACAATTATTAGAAAATGGAAGAAACACAGATGACTGTCAATCTTCTTCGGTCTGGGACTCCATGCAAGATCTCGCCTCGTGGGGTAAGGATGATTCTGATATAGGTCAGGAATCAGCCCAGAACTACATGGGAGGACCTAGTCCATGATCTGAAGAATGCTGGGACCACAGTCTCAAACTTTACTGTTAGTAACACACTACGCCAGGGGTCTCAAACACGCGGCCCGCAGGCCGCATGTGGCCCCTCCGGCTGCTTCATGCGGCCCGCAGGCACATAGACCTCATAACGATCGCGGCTCTCTCCAGCAGCTGCCGCCATCAGTGCCGTAGTGCAGTGTATTGCTGCGCAGAGGCCGGCTCTCTGCACAGCAATACCAGTGTCAGCCGTCGGCCTATCAAGAGGCCAGCAGCTGACATCTGCGCATGGATGCGCCATTTCTGGGGCGGCTGACGGCTGGTGTTTCTAGCCTGGGAGGGGGCCAATATTCATGGCACCCTTCCTGGGCTATTAATATCAGCCCCCAGCTATCTGCCTAGCCTTTGCTAGCTATTAAAATAGGGGGGACCCCACGTCATTTTTTTTGAGGGGTCCCCCATTTTAATAGCTAGTAAAGGCTAGGTATTCAGCTGGGGGCTGATATTAGTAGCCTGGGAAGCTCCTTGGGTATTACCCCCTTCCCAGGCTTCAAACATCTGCCCCAGCCGTCTGCTTAACCTCCGCTAGAGACTAAAATTACGGTGAACCCTACGCCAATTTTTTTTAATAATAAATCCTTTATTTTAATACTAAATGACAAGTACAGTAACCAACACTATCACTGTACTTCATATATATGTGACTGACATGTTTCTATCTATCTAATCTATGTGTGAAGCTCTATTCTGTCTGTTATAAATTGTCGGGTACAGATGCTGAATTGCTGGCCGGCTTTTTTAAAGAGACGGTGCATGAAAACACTATTATTTTTTTTAATAAATCCTTAAACACTAAATGACAAGTACAGTAAGCTGAGCGCTGCCATCCAGCTTGTCATCCTTCAGAGATACTGCAGAGTGCAGGCATTATGGAAACTTCCGATTCCGGTATTCGATATTCTAAAAGTATCGGAACTCAGTATCGGAACTCCGATACCGCGAATATCTGTCGATACCCGATATTTCAGTATCGGAATGCTCAACACTAGTTATGACCAATTGTAAATAAGAATACCATAAATACAATAAACCAATTCTGCAATGTTAATAGGATGATACTAGTAGTACAAAAAATAATCTATACAGGCCATGGTTACACGATCAGTATTTGGTCAGTACCTTACATCAGTATTTGTAGGCCAAAACCAGGAGTGGGTGATAAATACAGAAGTGGTGACGTGTTTCTATTATACTTTTCCTCTGATTGTTCCACCCCTGATGTAAAATACTGACTAAATACTGAATGTGTGAACGTGGCCTAAATGTTAGTTACAAGTAATAGCAGCTGCAACTAAAACCTTGCTAGACATGCACTGGTGGCTCTCACTATGGATATTGATGTCCGAGGAAATATCCACAAGAGACGCAGCTTATTGCACTGTATCTCTTGTGGTTTTAGTTTCCGCTGCTGTTAGTTGTAGCTATTGACATTGCAGAATTAGTTTCTTGTATTCATGGTATGCTCATTTACCGTTTATCATAACTGATAGTATTTTATCTACTGAACTGAGATCATTATATGCTGTCCTGAAGCCACATGATTTATCCAAATCCTGTATTGTAGCTAGGGTATCATTTATTTTAAAAGCTTTGAGTAAGGAGATTTACCGTTTATCACTATTTTACATTATGTTTATACCGGATGGGGTGCGCCGTACCCTATTTAATCTCCAGCAGCAGATTCCTTTTATAGGTATATTTTGGCAGTCCTATGGAGGCAACTGTATTCATGTTGGCATAGTCATCATAAAGATGCTTGCCCGACAATGGAGCTTTTTTCACAGTAGCTAATTTATTGCATATCCATTCTACAGGCTCCCATACACATCAGACTAATATCGATCGAACCTGCCGATATTGATGTGTTCGGTGTATAGGGGAGCCGTCCAACTGATGGTCAGGGGAGATGTCGATCGTGCATGTCTGATTTCGGACTGATGATTACATTGTTCTCCCTGAAACAAGCTGCCGGCCACCATGTTAGTCGGTGGCTTTCTCATAGAAAATAGAGGAGCGCTTGGCCAATCTAGCACTCCTGTGTATGGGAAAGTCAGTTCAGATGGCTGTCAGCCAAACAGTCACATTGTTCTGACATAATTTACATCACCAAAGTGGTGTACATTTTTAGGAATTTGCTGGGTGGGCCTCACCATTTTGGCGGAGTTGCCCTGGGCTGGCGTAAAAGTGCCAAATGCAATTTCTAGATGTTTTACTCCAGAAAACTGGCGAAAACACCGGTTGCTTAACAACATTAAATTTGGTAGGAACTCATGGGGATATTTTTTTTCATTACAGCACTTTAGAATTTGTCATCATCCAGATACGGTTTAGTCTCCTAGGAAGAAGATGACTTCCGACTTTCAAACATGTTGACTATTAGATTATCCAAAGTTATTTATATTCACCAGAAGTTGACAGAAATAGCGGTTCATCATGGTTGACTAAAGATGAAAAACAGCTCCGGGGATGAGACAAACCACACATCCCAAAATACAGTATAATTTTAGAAATTGTTCCACAGTCTGTGATGCCAAACTTGCCAAGTCATTACTGAGTTAAGATTAGATTAATGTGCCAAGTGTATAATAGAATATAGGAAGTATGCAGCGGTTTGTTCCTATCTTTGTGTGGTTTTTCGATGACAATAACAACAAAACAAAAAAACATCACAGAAAAAAAAGCCTTACTTAGCGATATCTGGTAACAATACAAATATGCTGCAGGATGCATGAAGCCCCCTTGATCATCTGACGTGGCTCATACAAAACCAGGCAAAATGTGTATTCATATCAGTCGTATAATTAAACGAAATGCTAAGTCATTGTTATGATTGTCTCATATAGATTTTAAATATCAATTTCAGTCCCATTTTCCTTAGGTGCACGTAAACATTGGATGAAAGTTGGCTAAACCTGCAGATTTCTTCAGGATATGCCAATTACCTTTTGTGCTTAAAGCAGGGATGTCAAACTTAAACCCACAGAGGGCCAAAATGAAAAACTTGGACAGAGTCACGGGCCAACCAGTGTACAGTATAATGGGCCGCTAGTCCTCCATACAGAATAATGGGCCTCATATAGTCCTCGATACAGTATTATGGGCACCACATAGTCCTCCATAAAGAATAATGGGCACCACATAGTCCTCCATACATAATAATGGGCCCCACATAGTCTTCCATACAGAATAATGGCCCCACATAGTCCTCCATTCAGAATAATGGCCCTACATAGTCCTCCATACAGAATAATGGCCCCACATAGTCCTCCATACAGTATAATGGCCCCACATAGTTGTCCATACAGAATAATGGCCTCACTTTGTCCTCCATACAGAATAATGGCCCCACATAGTCCTCCATACAGAATAATGGTCCCACATAGTCCTCCATACAGAATAATGGCCCCACATAGGGGTGTCAGTTCTGGTGTCAGGGACCAATACAACCACCCTGCAGGCCACTGGCCGGAGTTTGAAATGTGTGGCTTAGAGGTTTCCTGACATCTTTAGTAGGGGTAAAGAATGATTGGGTATGTTGAATTTTATCATTCTCGATACTTTGCTCTCATAAGAGATAAGCCAATACTAAAAGAGTTTGGCAGCTGCTCATTCCTCTTTCCCCATTGAAAACACATGTAATGCGAGAGTCAAGTGGAATAGCTTGTTCGGCTGACAACTCTGTAAGGGCAGATTTAGGATGGAGAAGCTATTTGAATATTTTTTATACTATTCTATTGTGGCTTTTAAAACCTCATCAACTTGCATTGTCCTATACAAGAACATAGTACCATGACAAAATGCCACATGTTAGTATGGTATAAGGGTCCCCATACACATTAGCCAAAGTCGGCTGAACTCCCTGATATTGATAGGTTCAGCCAAAAGTCCAATGTGTATGGCGGTGCCAACTGACTGATCGTCTGGAGACATGTCACCGGCGCTTGTACAATTTCGGACTGCTGATCGAATTGCTCTCCCTTAGATAAGCCGCAAGCCAACATGTCAGCTGGCCGCTTTTTTCAAAGAGGCTACAAGCATGCTCCTGTGTATGGGCGTGCTGAGATGGCTGTCTGCTGAACGACCGGTTGAAGCATTATTTGGCCAACAGCCATCCAATGCGTATAGCCAGCTTAAGGCTTCGAAAAACTACTTCTCCTTACTTTCCACATAAAAAACACTACACCCTGTTTCATCCCAGCCAGTGTTTATTTTGCACCGAATAGCCATGTACACTGTTTGTTGATTATGCTCTTAATTGACTATGTATTGATGAACCACCCTAATGGCGGTTGAATGGGTGCCGCAATGGATGGCATGGTGGGTTTCAACCATGAGAGGTAAATGTAGTCAGAGAGGTATGGAAGCATCCTTTTCTTCTCGGACAATACAAGTGGGCATTATTGGTGGAGCAGTCGGAATAGATGGTAAATGGCTTTCTTATTTGGCCATACTCATTAGATAAAAATTATCTGTACCCACCAATTTTGCAAGGATTGGCCTACTATGTAAAATGCACAAAGCTGTTTAATTGAAACATAGATTTTGGTGGAGTGGGATCCCGCCGATCTCTCCTGACTGCATCTTACCCCTTACGTATATGTCATAATATATGGTTTATTTAAAGAAACCTCATTCAGTAGTGTTTTTTTTCTTGTTTTTATTCAACCTTCTTTTTGTCCTTTGCTAAATTGTTTTTCTTTCTATCATTACATCATCTGTAGAGTACTTTTTGGTAACACTGTTGTTTTTGTTTCTGTGTAGCGGACCCTGCAAGTCTCAGTTTTATCATCTCCCCCTGGTCTCTGCTGCTGTTGCCCTCCGGAAGCATAACCTTCACAGATGAAAATGTTTCCAATCAGGACCTGCGCGCCTTCACAGCACCTGAGGTGCTACAGACCAAGTCACTGTCATCTCTTGCCGACATAGAAAAGGTAACTTGCTAGGCACATTGATATTGACTTGCAAACAAAGACCCCCTTTTAGAAAAGAATTCAGACAATACATTCCAGACATTGCCTGGGGGACATGTAGAAATGAAGTTATGCTCTGTTCTTTGGGAAGTTAAGTTCCTTGACTTTTGCTGCTTTGGTATAATTTTGTGTGTATTATGGTCATTTCTCACAGTTGTGTCAGCATATTCTTTTATCTGTGCATTACTTACTCTCAATGAACAAAATGTTCTATTTTTCAGAGATTGTATGCATGGGAAATATACAATGGTAATTGTTAATCCTGGCATTTGCCCGATGCAGCAACCTAAGTCATGGTTCAGTAACTAGAAAGCTGATGCAGAGGCTCGTAGGCTGCCTTGCTGACCAGAATACAGATACTATTCTAAGAGAATTTGTTAATGATTGGCTTTTTGTGGCCTTAATAGATGATCACAGTATGAGTAACCTGTCTCTATAACTCTTTAATTACAGAATCGTGTGTGAATTTACCCTATGTAATATCTAGAGTGCCATCTGCGCCCCTGTGTAAATTTGCCATTTCCCAAATTAAAATCTCTCTCTCTAACAAATTCAATCAGATGGGGGTGCAGATGGTTATATAAGTGTGTGCGTGTGTGTATTTATATAGAAATAGTGTGTGTATGTGTGTGTATATGTATATACTGTATATTTTTATATATAATATATAACCGTAGTTTTTAGTTTTCACATTATTCTATTGGACTACAATTCAATTTGATTATTAGTTGATATTAAGTAAATTCAAAATTACTTTTGTCAGTTTCAAATTTGTCCGTGTGTATGCACAGTATATTTTTGTGCATAGTTGAGTAACTTGGTCTTGTTTCCATGTCAAAGGCATGGTTTTTGGCTACAATTCTTCCATGAAGACCACTTCTGGCCAGACTTTTTTCCAAATAGTTGATTGACGTAGTTGGGTCTTGCTGGTTGCTACCAGTTGTGTGTTGATGACACTGTTGGACATCTTCCGATTTTGAAGAGAACTAAACATGTGTCTTTCATC
Organism: Phyllobates terribilis; assembly: GCF_046119375.1. Classification (NCBI taxonomy): domain Eukaryota; kingdom Metazoa; phylum Chordata; class Amphibia; order Anura; family Dendrobatidae; genus Phyllobates; species Phyllobates terribilis. The sequence continues at coordinate 811,470,551 of NW_027362761.1, forward strand.
TCCTCTACTAAGTTTCCTTGGCCGATGACTCTGTCTACTGTCTTAACATTGCCACTGAGAGGCGAAAGAGCCATATTCATTTTTATCTATCCGATTTTATATGGATTTCCAATATCAAGAAGGATAAACATCTTGATTTATTCAGTATCGAGTTTGATCGCCATGTACACAAATACCCCCACTTACACACCTTAGCTGATATCAGTGAGGTAATTTATTATTATTATTTATTATTATAGCGCCATTTATTCCATGGCTCTTTACATGTGAAAAAGGGGGTATACATAGCTGAAACACTTACAATAATCTTGAACAAAATGAGTCAGCGACTGGTACAGGAGGAGAGAGGACCCTGCTCGCGAGGGCTCACAATCTACAAGGGATGGGTGAGGATACAGTAGGTGGGGGTAGAGCTGGTCATGCAGCGGTATGGTGGAGCGGTGGTTACTGCAGGCTGTAGGCTTGTTGGAAGAGGTAGGTCTTCAGGTTCCTTTTGAAGGTTTCCACGGTAGGTGAGAGTTTGATGTGTTGGGGTAGAGCGTTCCAGAGTAGGGGGGATGCACGAGAGAAATCTTGCATGCGATTGTGGGAAGAGGAGATAAGAGGGGAATAGAGAAAGAGATCTTGTGAACATCGGAGCTTGCGTGTAGGTAAGTACCAAAAGATTAGGTCACAGATGTATGGGGAAGACAGGTTGTGGATGACTTTTTTATTCCATGGTTAGGGTTTTGAACTTGAATCTCTGGGCAATGGGGAGCCAGTGAAGGGATTGACAGAAAGGAGAGTCTGGGAAGTAGCGGGGGGACAGGTGAATTAGTCAGCCAGCAGAGTTTAGGATAGATTGGAGGGGTGCGAGAGTGTTAGAAGGGAAGCCACAGAGCATGAGGTTGCAGTAGTCGAAGCGGGAGATGATGAGGGCATGCACTAGTGTTTTTGCAGAGTCTTTGCTGAGGAATGTGTGGATGCGGGAGATATTTTTGAGTTGGAGTCAGCATGAATTCAGTTTTATCCATGTTAAGTTTTAGAAATCTAGCAGAGAAGAAGGATGAAGTAGCGGACAGACATTGAGGGATTCTGGTTAGTAAGGAGGAGATATCGGGTCCAGAGAGGTAGATCTGTGTGTCATCAGCATTAATGATTGTCTAAGGAATGTTCTGTCACACTAAATACCACTTGAGCATGCAAATCATCAAGATCCACTGCTGCATGTGCCATGAAAGCACATTTAGGCCACACATGCTGCTCGCTGTAGCACAATGTTGTGCGGAAAAATGGTTCCTGTGACATTTTAAAGAAATGGCCATAGCATTGGTTCCACAACCAAATCAATGTATAATTGGTTGTAAAAACATCACATCTATACAATATATGTAGAGTAAAGTACAATGTTGGCTTTCATTAGCTGTATACTGTTTTCACATGTGTGGGCTGCAGGGCTGAGTATCTACTGCCCCATTTCCTGCCTGCCCTTCTCTGCTCTACTTTATCTATTTCAGGTAAAGTGGGCGAGAGGGATCATGCTTCAGTTGAGTGCACAAGGCTTTTTCTTTCATGTTGCTAAAAGTAATAGTTATTAGCTTGGCTGAGTCACGGTTGGTTTATACACAAGTATCTCATTCTTTTCTCGTGTATTTTTTTTTATACTACTGTTATCCGATAGTAGCATAAAACTGCTCCTTTCTGCTTAGAATTACCAGACAGTAGATTTATTTTATCTGAAGGAAAAAACAATGAATTCTTCAACATTTCCACAGTACATTGGGATGTTGACCCTACCATGGGAGAATTCACTAATAAAGCAGTTGAGTAGCACAGTGGTTTACACAGCTGCCTTAAAAATCATTGCACTCGACGAACGAATGTAATAATGGTACAAAAAAACTAGAATAATCACATTTTTACTACACTTTTTAAATAAATGACACATAGCAGTAAATATTCATATGCACATTTGGTATTCCTGTACTCATAACAATCAGTAAAATACAGCGCTCATTAAATCGCATAAATTAAGGGGCACAAATGTTTTTTCTCCAAAATAAAACTTGACATAAATGTAATGCTTAAAATGCCTAAAAAAACTACAGCTCATCTTGCAAAAACATAACTTCATACACTAATGTTTGCCTAAAAATAAAATGAAAGATATGGCTGTCATGGCTATAAATGTGGGAAAGTGGCAGGGCTGTGGAGTCGGTAAGCCAAACCTCCGACTCCTCAATTTCCATGACACCGACTCCACGACTCCGACTCCACGACGCCGACTCCACAGCCCTGGAAAGTGAAAACAAAAAAATTCTGGTCGTCTCAAGTACAGCCCCAAAATTTCCATCAGTAAGAAGATTAAAGGATTTTCTCCATTATGAATCTTCAGGAGCACAGCTCTTCCCTGCTTTCCAGCCTTCTGCTTGTCAGGGGCAGTACCCTCCTATTTGATTGACAGTTTGGACCAGTGGCATGGTTGTGCCATTTGACTGAATTGTGTGCTTTCTGCATCAGAGTAGCACAGGGGCACTGAAGCTGAACGGATCGTTAGGAGCCAGCTTCAGAGCAGTGCTCTGTTCACTTGCCTGCTGGAATCCCTGACCCTCCCCTGGCAAATCTGTGTACCCCCTAAGGAGGTTCCCGCAGAAGCCTGCCGGCCCCGGGGGATACAGGGCGCTCCCTGGCGGAGACGCACACCGCTTCTGTGGGGTCCCTGCGCGCTCCGCCGTGGGGGGGGAGCAAAGGGCCACGGCGCCACACATCCCTGGGGGTCCCTGTGGCGCTCAGCTGGGTAAGTGCTCTCTGTGGTCTGTGTGCTTCAGCGGCTGCTGCCTGTCCTCATAGCTCAGACAGGAAGTGCCAGGAAAGCGCGCGCTGGAGCTGTCCCAGCCCCCTCTTCTTCCGGCCATTACCTCGTGCTACCTCCTGCTCCCTGCTCCCCGCTCTCTACACCAGACACCGAGCACTGTGTAAGGAAGAGCAGTCACCCCGGCCAGCTGGTGAGTCACTTCTGTCTTTTAAGGCAGAAGATTCCTTTCTCACACTATTGCAGCGCAGAGCACCTTACTGCTGGCCTGTTAAGGCAGACAGGGTGTGCTATATACAGCGCTGCTACTTCCCCGCTGAGGGACTCGCACACCGCTATCCTTCTAAGGCAAAGGTGTATTGCGAGGTCAGCAGCATTAACCCCTTCTGAGGGGTCTGGTCTCATCAGGGCAGTTAACCCTTTCTGGACCCTAGTCTGTTAGGTTAACTTTTGCTCTGCAGACTGCTGGGGTAGCTCTTCTCCCTTTAAGGAGGAGCTTTAACCCTTCAGTGTTGGGGGTTTTGTGTGTAGGAACAGGCTGTGGTTACAGAATCACACATCCTCGGTTCCCGTACCCATTGTAAGGGGTTATTACCGCCTTGTCCACGACGCTCGCAACTGTGTGGGGGCATGTCGGATCAGGGACCAGGGGGCGCGGACCTCTCTCCCGGTCCGCTTCAGGATCGGTCACGCGTATCTGATACGCCGGGGTCTTCGACGGCGTCAGGTTCGACACTGGTCGGGGGTTTGAGTGATGTTAAAGTGGAAGCGCTCACTCGCTCCATTGACAGTCTGTCTGACCTCCTGGGTCATTGGGTATCAGCTAAGTCCCAACCGACGTCACGAGGCAAGAAGCGCCACAGGCCTGTGGTGGCGCTGTCTCCTCCGCGCAGTGCGTCAGAGGCTTCGGAATCTCCGACAGACTCTGCTGGTGAGATCTCCGATTCTGATGAAGAGGATCGGCAGGGTCGCTCTGCTTCGCTTTCGGGCCGCGTGGACTCTTTAATTGGGGCTATGCGGGAAGCGTTACAGCTGTCTGAAGAGGTGACGAGACGCCCTGGCAAGTCGGCCCGGCTGTATCAGGAGTCGCGTCGGGCTCGTTCGACGCTGCCGGTGCACGATGAACTTAACGAGGCGGTGGAGAAAGAACGCCTGTGTCCGGATAAACGCTTCCAGGGGATGCGTTTTTTTGATGCCCTGTATCCCTGCTCCACGGAGACGATCGCTAATTGGGTCCCCTCTCTTGAAGTGGACGTGCCATTGTCTCAGCTGAGCAAATCCTCTTTGCTTCCTGTTAAAGGGAAGGCGAGTCTACAGGACCCGCTGGATAGAAGGACGGAGTTAGCGGCGAAGTCCATCTACGAGGCCGCGGGTCATGGATTCCGAGCGGCCTTGGGGGCCATGTGGGCTAGTGAGGCTCCTCTGCGGTGGTTGGATCAGCTGCGGACGGCGTGGCAAGATGGGACTCCGCTGTCTGCGGTGGAAAGGCTCTTCCAGCTGTTGGAAGAGGCGGCCCGATATGGCAGGGACGCAGTGCTGGATACTACTTCGGTTCTGTCCAGGGCTCAATCCTCGGCCGTCTCAGTCAGGATAGCACTGTGGCTTAAACAGTGGACTGGAGACACGGTATCCAAACAAGGTTTGCTGAGTCTGGCGCACAAGGGCGGTCAGCTTTTTGGTTCGGACCTCACGGAGCTGATTGCTAAGGCCAAGGCCAAGGATTCGGCTTTGCCGCAGCGGAAAGCAGCGGCTTCTACGTCTGGCAAGTCAAGTGCCGGTAGTGGTCGTCGGTCCTTTCGGCCCAGGGGACGGTTCGGTCAGCCCTCTTGGAGATCGGGTCGTCCCTCTTCTTCCGGAAGGAAGACCACCCAGAAATCCCGTACACCCTGGAAACAACATTTCCGTCTGGACAAACGGGAGGTTGCCAAAAAGCCCGCTAAGGCGGACTGACGCCAGGAACCCTCTCGAGGGCTCTCGGGTGGGAGGTCGTCTGCTTCATTTCGGGTCAATTTGGGCGTCCAACGTATCGGACGCCTGGGTGACGCGGGTTATGTTGACAGGCTATTTCATAGAGTTTCATTCTCGACCCCCGGACAGATTTCGTCAGTCACGCATCCCGTCCGAGCCCAAGCTGGCTGCCGCACTGCTGCGGGATGTCGACTCTCTTCTGCAGCAGGGTGTGGTGGTTCCGGTTCCGCCGGAGGACCGGGGAAGGGGGTTTTACTCCAACCTTTTTGTGGTCCCCAAAAAGGAGGACAAGTTTCGCCCCATTCTGGACCTCAAAGAATTGAATGTTCATGTCCGGACCCGGAAATTCCGTATGGAGTCTCTTCGCTCTGTCGTGGCGGCCCTGTCGCAGTACGATTTCTTGGTGTCGATTGACATCCGCGACGCCTATTTGCATGTACCTATCGGCAGGGCTCACTAGCGCTTCCTGCGTTTCGCCATAGGTCAGGCCCATTACCAGTTTGTGGCCCTACCATTCGGGTTGACCTCGGCGCCCAGGGTTTTTACAAAAATTCTGGCGCCACTCATGGCACTCCTTCGAAGGCAAGGAGTTACGATTCTCCCCTACCTGGACGACCTGTTAATTGTGTCATCCACAGCGGAGGAGGCGGTGACGGCTCGCGATCTCTCCCTTCAGCACCTGGAGGACTTCGGGTGGCTGGTCAATTGGAAGAAGTCGTCTTTGGAGCCGTCGCAGTCAATCCTGTTCTTGGGGATGCATTTCGACACGGTACGAGCAGTGGTGTCCCTGCCTCCGGACAAACAAGCGAACCTTCGTCACCATGTCCAGGATATGAGGTCGGCGATGGCGATGTCCCTTCGGAAGTGTATGCGCCTTCTGGGTCTGATGGTGGCAGCAATGGAAGCGGTACCATTTGCACAATTTCATGCCCGGGGTCTCCAAAATCTTATTCTGACCCGTTGGGACCGATCGCTGGCTTCGCTAGATCGCTGTGTCGGTATCTCCCGCAGGGTGCGAGAGTCACTTGGATGGTGGTTACGTCCGGAGGCTTTATCCCTGGGGAAATCCTTCCTCCTCCCACGGTGGTCGGTCATTACCACCGATGCCAGCCTGTCTGGCTGGGGGGGGTGTTTGGAACGATCTCTGGGTTCAGGGGGCCTGGTCGTCAGAGGAGTCGTCTCTGCCGATCAACATCCTGGAGTTGAGAGCGATATTTCTCCGCCTCCGACATTGGACGGTCCCCTTGAGCGGTCTGCCGGTCCGGATTCAAACGGACAATGCGACAGCGGTCGCGTATATCAACCATCAGGGCGGGACGAGGAGTTCCAGACTCATGATGGAGGTCTCTCGGATCCTGGTATGGGCCGAGTCCAGGGTCCCAGCCATCTCCGCGATTCACATCCCAGGAGTGCTGAATATCACGGCGGACTTCCTCAGTCGCGAGCAGGTGGATCCCGGAGAATGGAGTCTTCATCCGGAAGTTTTTACACTGCTGTGCTCCCGTTGGGGGACTCCCCAGGTGGACTTGATGGCATCCAGGCTGAACGCCAGGATTCCGACTTTCATGTCCAGGTACAGGGACCCGGAGGCTGTGGCGGTAGATGCTCTAGTGGCCCCGTGGGACCAGTTCGAGCTGATCTACGTGTTTCCGCCGGTATCCTTGCTTCCTCTGGTCATCCGGCGGATCAAACTCGAATGAATTCCGGCAATTTTGGTGGTGCCGGATTGGCCGCGGAGGGCGTGGTATTCAACGCTGGTGTCTCTTCTGGCGGCGCCTCCGTTTCCACTGCCTCTTCGCCCGGACCTGTTAACCCAAGGGCCCATTCGTCATCCGGACCTGAAGTCGCTTCGTTTGACGGCGTGGCACTTGAGACCGAGATCTTGACCCGTCGTGGGTTTTCGGCCGAGGTCATTGCCACCTTGAGGGCGGCCAGAGGTCCAGCTACGACTAGGATTTATCACAGAACTTGGGAGGCCTTCTATTCATGGTGTTCTGGATCGTCAAGGAACCCGAGGGTTTTTTCATTCCCAACTTATTGGCTTTTCTGCAATGTGGTTTGGCCAAGGGTCTGGCTGTTGGTACCTTGCGGGGTCAGGTATCTGCACTATCCGTGCTTTTTCGGAAGGCTATTGCCTCGCGCAGGGATGTGTGCTCGTTTTTTCGCAGGGTTGCACGTCAGTTTCCGCCTCGAGGGCGTTTATGGCTCCTTGGCAGCTCAATCTAGTCTTGGAGGCTCTTCAGCATGGGCCGTTTGAGCCTATGGATTCAGCTATGCTTTACTTACTTTCTTGGAAGGTGGCCTTCCTGGTGGCGGTCACCTCTTTGAGAAGGGTTTCTGAGTTGGCGGCACTGTCTTGCTCGTCCCCTTTTCTGGAGTTCCACTCGGATCGCGTGGTGCTTCGTACCCGTGGCGATTTTCTGCCTAAAGTGGTGTCGCGTTTCCACGTCAATCAGGACATCGTGTTGCCCTCCCTCTGTCCGAATCCGAAAAGTCCTAAGGAGCGAGCCTTGCACTCGTTGGATTTGGTGCGGGCTTTGAAGTTCTATCTTTCAATCACGCAAGGGTTTCGGAAGTCGGACTCTCTTTTTGTGATTCCTGCTGGTCGTCGGCGTGGTCAGCGGGCCTCCAAGGACACTATAGCTCGGTGGATACGTTCGGCTATCCTGGAAGCGTACCGGCTCAAGGGCGAGCCTTGTCCGGTTAAGGTTCGAGCTCATTCCACGAGAGCTGTTGGTTCGTCGTGGGCTTTTCATCAGGGGGCCTCGGCAGCGCAGCTCTGCCGAGCGGCTACCTGGCGCTCCGTTCACACTTTTACTAAATTTTATAAAGTGGACGTGAGTGCTTCCGCCGATGCGGCCTTGGGACGCAGGGTCCTGCAGGCGGCGGTGGTTTAGGTTATCTCTTTATCTAGTTTTGGCGCTTGTTGCGCGCTTGACTAAGTTGTTGGGGTGTTGGTGATTCTGCCACTGTTTCCCACCCTTGAGTTCTGGACTGCTTTGGGACGTCCCACTAGTAATGGATCTGTATCTCCCTTCCTTCCCTTCTGCTGCTGAAAGACGGATTTTGGTAAGACCTTACCTGTAAAATCCTTTTCAGCGAAAGAAGGAAGGGAGACACAGCACCCTCCCATGGCAGAAGTGCATTATTGTTTTCTAGATGCGGCGCGACTCCTCTCTGATGGCGGTCATCTGGGCGGGGGTCGGCGCGCTAGGGCTCTGTTCCAGCATTGCCAGCTCATCGCAGTTGTCAGGTACAGTGAGTAGTGCCTGGGACTGTGTGTTTTTTCTGTTATATGCATAACCTGTTCTCTCGCATTTCTGAATTTTCGGAAGGGGTTGTGTTGTTCCACTGGTGTTGTCTGCTCTTCCTTAGCTTGTGTACCGACTGAAGAACATGGGAGTAGGAGGAGCCTAAGCTGGAGGGGCCGGTCGTCACTTTTTCTAATCTGAGGTGAACTATCCTGTGGGGCTCCGCCTACCCACTAGTAATGGATCTGTGTCTCCCTTCCTTCCTTCGCTGAAAAGGATTTTACAGGTAAGGTTTTACCAAAATCCGTGTTTTTCCTTAGCAGAAATGCACTAAAACCTTCAAGTCAAGGTGGAAAATCTCCAATTAGATCTGCGTGTTCCCCTTAAGAGAAATTGATGTTTTGGATTTCAAAAATGTACCGCAGATCAGTTTACGCTGAGTAAAAATAAAAAAAGGCACAGTGGGAATGAGATTTTTATCAATCCTATTTACTTTGCTGGAACTGTATGGTTATGTTCACACATGTTGGGTTTTTTCAGTGTCACAAATCTGCAGCAAAACCCAACTCTGGCAGGAAATCAGCCGCGTCAAAAAGGCACGTTTTGCTGCTTTTTTTATGCGTTTTTTTTTTTCACTGTCCTTCTTTCTCTATTTATGCATGTACATAAAGATCTGCGGAAAAAAAAACAATCTTATTGTGGTTTTGGCATAGTGGGGGAGGTGAATAGTTCAGGAATAGTTTAGACACTGGCAATGCATTGAGTTTGTATAACACTATTTACTTTTACACTATGGTCTGCCATTCAGTTGCACAGGCATTGTTCAATTTCACACTTCCCTGGGCTACAGGTATTGTTCAATCTCACACGTAGCTCAGCCAATGTTTACACTGTACACATCACTAATTTAATTAAACTCTCCTAATATAAACAACCATCTCAGTGACCAAGACAAGATGGTAAAAATAAGGCTGCCCTTGATGCAGAAATGCTCTGGATTTTTCCTGAGCGTTTCTGCATCTCCCTGGCAGAAAAAACACATGCGGATTGTACATGCGGATTGTACATGCGTTTTTCCTGCCAGGAACATGCGGAAGTGAAGCGTTCTTCACATGCGTTTCCGCATGCGGGTTGTCAAACGCTTTCCAAGCGATTTTAGCATCACTTGGAAAAGTACTTGACAACTTGGTCACGCTATATAAATCCATGCAAACTGCATGGATTTATATAGTGTGATTTTGTAAAAGAATAGCAAAAAATAAAAAATAAATATCATACTTACCTTCTGATGGCCCCCGGTGTCCTTATCCGATGTGTCCTGGCTTGCCGGCAGCTCGCGGTGGACTAAAAGGACCTGACATGACGTCTTTTTTTTACAGGTTCTATGGTATCCGGGTCCGGAAGAGAGTCTCCTCTTCTCCAAACCCGGGTACCACCCGCACATTGAAACGCATGGTATCTGCATCTGCAGATGCAGTGATGCTGATGTCATGCGGTCCAATGCAAGTCAATGGCGGCGAAAACGACGCGATTCCGCAAAATAATTGGTAGTGCTGCGGATTTTTCCGCAATGATAATCCGCAGCGGAAATTTCCGCAGCATGTGCATAGCACATGTGGATTATCATTGGGGAACATGGCAGACCTTCTACCATGCGTTTTTTAAGCGTTTCTGCAGCGGAATTGCCGCTGCGGAAACGCTTAAAAAATGCATAATGGGCACACAGCCTTAATGAGTTTCACATACAGCTGTACTTGCTTATTTTCACAAAAAACGCAGCAAAACCTGATCGCTATGTTCACACATCATGGTTTTTTCAGCGTTTTTTTCACTACCCATTACTTCCAATGGGTGAAAAATGCTGAAAAAAATGCTGAAAGAAGTGACATGCTCTATTTTCCAAAAACTCAACCAAGGCACAAAATATGCAACAAAAAAACAAACAAGATGTGTGAACAGAGAATTCTGGTTTCTCATAGACTTTGCTGGTACTGCAAAACACAGCTGAAAATTTGCATAAAAATCTGCAGCAAAATAACGCTGAAAAACCCAACATATATGAACATAGCCTAAGACATAGCGAAAATACATATTGTCAAAAACTTACCAAACACTCATAGTGGGAACTTAGCCTTAAAGGGGTTGTCCGTTACTTTTTTTTTAAGTTGCCCAATGTATTCAGCATGTGGGCATAAGTACCTCTGTAAATACCTTGTGTTGCAGATAATGCCTGTGAACGGCGCTATCACTTGCCTCTCACAGGCATCACGTGATCTCTGGCTGCAGCCGGCGCTGACATCCGCCGCTGACGTCACGACAAGTCCAGGCTGCAGCTGAGGGTCCCTCTTCCGCGTTCCACCGGTGGCTGCTGGGTTGTGGGTGGGGTTATTCCCCTGCGTCACACCCGGCATCCACCGCGTGCTCTCCCTCTCCCCATTCATTGGGAAAGCGCGCGGTGGATACTGGGTGTGACGCGGGGAATAACCCCGCCCACAACCCAGCAGCCACAGTGGGGACCCCAGCGCTGAGTCACGCCTCACTTGTCATGACGTCAGCGCGGGGTCACGTGATGCCGATAGTGCCGCTCACAGGCATTATCAGCAACACAAGGTATTTACAAATATACTTATGCCCACATGCTGAATACATTGGGCAATTTAAAAAAAGTACTGGACAGCTTCTTTAACCCCTTAACAACATCTGACGTACTAATACGCGTCTGTGCCCTGGGACTTAAGAGCCAGACCCGTATTAGTACGTCATGGCGATCGCGCGCGCACACAGGCTGTGCGGGCGCGATCACCGCCGGGTGTCAGCTGATTGTCACAGCTGGCACCCGATACTATGTGCAGGGAGCGGCCCTGCACTGCTCCCAGCACATTAACCCCCGCGATGCTGCGATCGAAGTCGATCGCAGCATTGCGGGGGCAAGGGGAGGTGATCGCAGATACTCACCTCCTCTTCCGGCTTCCAGCGCTGTCTGCAAAGGCTTCCCGGGTGTTTCCATGACGACCCGATGTCGTCATGACAACATCCGGGTCACCAGGCAGCAGGAAGATTGTTTGGACATGCGCAGTGCATCTCCAAACAATCTTCTGTCCAGCGCTGACAGCCTGCATGACACAGGGATGGTGCTGCATTCCTGTGCCATGCAGGCGATCAGAGAAAAAAAAATGAAAGTCCCAGAGTGGGACAGAGTAAAAAAGTGTAAAAACACCCAGAAAGTGAAAAAAAAAAATAAAAAAAAAATAAAAAAAAATAATCCACCAAAAATAAAATTATAATGTACCCATCAATAAATATTATTATAAAAAACAAAAAAAAAAACAATAAAAGTACACATATTTGGTATCGCCGCGTCCGGAACAACCTGACCTATAAAACTGTCCCACTAGTTAGCCCCTTCAGTGAACACGGTAAAAAGAAAAAAAACGAAGCAAAAAACAATGCTTTATCACCATACCGCCAAACAAAAAATGGAATAACACGCGATCAAAAAGACAAATATAAATAAAAATGGTACCGCTGAAAACGTCATCTCGTCCTGCAAAAAACAAGCCAACATACAGCTCCATCAGCCGAAAAATAAAAAGGTTATATCTCTCAGAATAAAGCTATGCTAAAAAATATTTTTTTCTATAAAATTGCTTTTCTTATGTAAAAGTGCAAAACATAGAAAACCGATATAAATGTGGTACCGCTGTAAATGTACTGACCCGAAGAATAAAGCTGCCTTATCACTTTTACCACACGTGGAGCAGAATAAAAAAAAACAAAAAAAACACAATTCCTGAATTGTTGGTTTTTGTTTATTCTGCCTCCCAAAAATCGGAATAGAAAGCGATAAAAAAATGTCACGTGCCTGAAAATGGCACCAATAACAACGTCAACTCATCCCGCAAAAAACAAGCCGTCACATGACTGTCTGCCAAAATCTGGAAAAATTATAGCTCTCAAAATATGGCGATGCAAAAACTAGATTTTACAAAAAATGCGTCTTTTAGTGTGTGACAGCTGTCAGTCATAAAAACCCCATATGATTCTGGTACTGCTGTAATCACATCGACCCGAAGAATAAAGTCGTCTAATCACTTATACCGCACGAGGAACGGCGTCAAAAATAAACTCTTGGGTGAGGATTGGGCTAGGGTTAGGGCTGGGTTTGGGGTTAGGGTTGTGCTAGGGTTAGGGTTGTGCTAGGGTTAGGGTTGTGCTAGGGTTAGGGTTGTGCTACGGTTAGGGTTGGGGTTAGGTTTGGGGTTAGGGTTGTGATGGGGTTGGGATTTTTTTCAAAAGAAAAAAAGATGACGATATGGCGACTAGTGTTGAGCGCAAGTGCTCGCTACTTGAGTTTGCATCGGGTGCTCTGGTATGCATTGAGTATCGTGGGTATTTGAGTGACATGCTCGAGTCTCTGCCCCATAGGCTTCGCGGCCAAAAAAACTTTACAGGGATTGCCTGCCATGCACGAGCGATCCCCGCATGTTTTTTTTTGGGTGTCTAATAACCGTGAAACATGCGGAGCAGGGACTCGAGCATGTCACTCGAGCACACTCTGTACATGGTGCATACCTGAGTACCCGATGCAAACTCAAGTAGTGAGCACTTGCGCTCAAGACTAATGACAACTTATTCAATATGATGACCTAATGTAAACAAATTCTGTGTCGTACCTCTGGGTTCAAAATGTTCACTATACACCTTAGTAAAATCCTTGAGGGGTATAGTTTCCAAAATGGGGTCACTTGTGGGGGAGCTCCACTGTTTAGGCACATCACGGGCTCTCCAAACGCGACATGGTGTCCGCTAACAAATTGAATGGAAAATCGGCTCAAATTGTTAGCGGACGCCATGTTGCGTTTGGAGAGCCCCTGCGTGCCCAAACATTGGAGCTCCCCCACAAGTGACCCCATTTTGGAAACTAGACCCCCCAAGGCACCTATCTAGATGCATAGTGAGCACTTGGAATCCCCAGGTGCTTCACAAATTGATTCATAAAAATGAAAAAGTGTTTTTTTTTTTCACTTTTTCATTTTTACGAATCAATTTGTGAAGCACCTGGGGTTTCCAAGTGCTCACTATGCATCTAGATAGGTGCCTTGGGGGGGTCTAGTTTCCAAAATGGGGTCACTTGTGGGGGAGCTCCAAAGTTTGGGCACACAGGGGCTCTCCAAACGCAACATGGTGTCCGCTAACAATTTGAGCCGATTTTCCATTCAATTTGTTAGCAAATACCATGTTGCATTTGGAGAGTCCCTGTGTGCCCAAACATTGGAGCTCCCCCACAAGTGACCCCATTTTGGAAACTAGACCCCCCCCCCAAGGCACCTATCTAGATGCATAGTGAGCACTTGGAACCTCTAGGTCAGGGTTCCCCAACTCCAGTCCTCAAGGCCCACCAACAGGTCATGTTTTCAGGATTTCCTTAGTATTACACAGGTGATAATTGCATCACCTGCACAGGCAATAATTCCATCACCTGTGCAATACTAAGGAAATCCTGAAAACATGACCTGTTGGTGGGCCTTGAGGACTGGAGTTGGGGAACCCTGCTCTAGGTGCTTCACAAATTGATTCGTAAAAATGAAAAAGTGAAAAAAAAAACACATTTTCATTTTTACGAATCAATTTGTGAAGCACCTGGGGGTTCCAAGTGCTCACTATGCATCTAGATAGGTGCCTTGGGGGTCTAGTTTCCAAAATGGGGTCACTTGTGGGGGAGCTCCAATGTTTGGGCACACAGGGGCTCTCCAAACGCAACATGGTGTCCGCTAACAATTTGAGCCGATTTTCCATTCAATTTGTTAGCGGATACCATGTTGCATTTGGAGAGTCCCTGTGTGCCCAAACATTGGAGCTCCCCCACAAGTGACCCCATTTTGGAAACTAGAACCCCCAAGGCACCTATCTAGATGCATAGTGAGCACTTGGAACCCCTAGGTGCTTCACAAATTGATTCGTAAAAATGAAAAAGTGAAAAAAAAAACACTTTTTCATTTTTACAAATCAATTTGTGAAGCACCTGGGGGTTCCAAGTGCTCACTATGCATCTATATAGGTGCCTTGGGGGGTCTAGTTTCCAAAATGGGGTCACTTGTGGGGGAGCTCCAATGTTTGGGCACACAGGGTCTCTCCAGACACAACATGGCGTCCGCTAATTATTCAAGCAAATTTTACAATCAAAAAGTCAAATGGCGCTCCTTCCCTTCCGAGCCCTGCCGTGCGCCCAAACAGTGTTTTTTCCCCACATATTGGGTATCTGCGTGCCCAGGGGAAATTGCACAACAAATTTTGGGGTCCATTTTTTCTTGTTACCCCTGTGAAAATAAAAAAAATTGGGTCTAAAGTAACATTTTTGTGAAAAAAGTTAAATGTTCATTTTTTTCTTCCACATTCAAAAAATTCCTGTGAAGCAGCTGAAGGATTAATAAAGTTCTTGAATGTGGTTTTGAGCACCTTGGGGGGTGCAGTTTTTAGAATGGTGTCACTTTTGGGTATTTTCTGTCATAAAGACCTCTCAAAGTGACTTCAAATGTGATGTGGTCCCTAAAAAAATGGTTTTGTAAATTTTGTTGGAAAAATGAGAAATCGCTGGTCAACTTTTAACCCTTATAGCTCCCTAACAAAATTGTGCTGATGTAAAGTAGACATGTGGGAAATGTTATTTATTAACTCTTTTGTGTGACATATCTCTCGGATTTAAAGGCATAAAAATTCAAATTTTGAAAATTGCAAAATTTTCAAAATTTTCGCCAAATTTCCTTTTTTTTTCACAAATAAATGCAAGTGATATTGAAGAAATTTTACCACAATCATGAAGTACAATATGTCACGGAAAAACAATCTCAGAATCAGGGGGATCCGTTGAAGCGTTCCAGAGTAATTACCTCATAAAGTGACAGTGGTCAGAGTTGTAAAAATTGGCCTGGTCATTAACGTGCAAACCACCCTCGGGGCTTAAGGGGTTAATGTCCACCTCGACAGAGGGGATCGAGCAAAGTTCTGATGTTTATACAGGAGGGTATAATAATCATGGTCATGTATTGGTTAAAAGCTGGAGCAGTAGTTGACTTGTAAAGACAGAGCTTCATAGAGAAAATTATTGTGTTGTCTATATAGGGCTGTTAGAATTTGGTCCCTCCGGCCTGAGCTCAGCAACTGAGGATTTGTTCATATTGTCAGGTACGTGTCCGCCGCTGTAAATGCACATAGCTCATCCTTTCAGCTGTGGTCTCACAGACAGACTCCACATTGAAAGCAGAAGGTTGTTTCCCCTTATCTCCGGTCAACCACTGAGATCAGCTCTCCAGCACAGGATTTAACCACTGTTACACTGTTTGAGTTGGACAAGTACTCAGCCTATTTAACTTCTTATTAGCAAAAGTAAAATTACCCTTTCAATGAAACAGTTGCTTCTGCTTATTTGTTTTATTAGAGCCATGATATGACTGTCTTTGTATGTAATAATTGAGTTCAGTGTTGTCTAGGATCTAAAATAAATGTCAAACAGCAGGGAATACAATAAATTAGAACAATAAGTAATACTCAATTTTTTTTTTTATTTTTTTTTTAATAATTGTTTCATTAAGGGTTTTCAAAAGTATAACAATAAAATATTGTCTCGCCAACAGAATCAGACAGTTATTTTCCTAGGAGAAATCCTACCAACATACAGTGGGTACGGAAAGTATTCAGACCCCTTTAAATTGTTCACTCTTTGTTTCATTGCAGCCATTTGGTAAATTCTAAAAAGTTCATTTTTTTTTCTCATTAAAGTACACTCTGCACCCCATCTTGACTGAAAAAAAAACAGAAATGTAGAAATTTTTGCAAATTTATTAAAAAAGAAAAGCTGAAATATCACATAGTCATAAGTATAAAATTATGGTAGTCTCATGTTCGCAGCAGTAGTGAATGGTGAGCTATGGAGCCTGAAAGTCAAAAGTTCAAAACATTGTTACCCCTTTGCTCATCAGTGTACATGCATGTGAATATTGGCCCAAGAAGGGGAGGAGAAAAAAGGACACCCCCTTTAAGTATGGTTGCTGCAACAATGATGTCATACATGGAAAAATGTTTAATTAAAATATTAGAACAATTTCTTAGCACAATTTTCCATACCCTCTCATTTCTGCCTTGTCTCTTTGTGGTTTGCAGTTGGCAGTTTTCTTAGCTTTTGATTGTTCTTGTGTGTTACATATACCTCATTATTTACAATCTTCTTTTTTTTTAACAATTTTGGAAAGGCAGTTTGGCATAAGTGTTACACAAAATGAGTCAATATTGGAACCGTGAGGAATGTTGTATTATTTTCCAGTGTTGTTTGCCAGAAATCTCTCCTCGGTCAACCATAGCTTGCCAGAGACTGTCTGCAGTAGAACTGCCTCCAAAACAATTTCATGGGGCTACTGTGCCTGGACCATGCTGCCTTATGACATTTTATTAGATTGGACATATTTCATTAGGTTTAGAAGAGGGGCCTGTAACTACTGAATTTGATCCCTGTAGTTGGCCACACTCATCGCATTTGCAGTTTTTAAAAATAAAGTGCATTACATGCGATTATGATTCAGTAGTAATATGTTACCAGACCTGAGGCACTCCATATCCATTATGCCTCTAAAGTCTTCGATTGTGGGATTCATAGACAGCAATTGTACACAACCCAAAACATTTTGCGCTCATATCAAATTCTCAGGGGCACCAGCCTCCTGAATAATTACCTAGCCCTGACGGACGGAATGCTAATTTTCAAAAAATATTCTAACATTATTTGGCAATGGAATGTCCCACTGGCGGTGAGATAATGACAATCAATGTGGTTCAACAAGTTTTATGGAAATGGAGAGAGAAATTAAAATGGCACAAAATAATTAAAGCATAAGTTAGAATGAAATTGAGAGCATGTAGGTCGACTGCCAGACATTTTCCCACACATAAAAGGATGGAAGGCTGCATAGGATTGTAAAAAAATGTTCAAATGTTACAAATTGTTAGTTCCCATAAGCGAAACATGGTCCTCTGCTCAAAGAATGCACCTGTTTTCTTTCTTGACAAGCTGGCCTTGCATATAAGATTTTTTTCATCATATCCTGCTAATTTTAATGGGATCCACAACAATTTGATGAGTATGGAACAATCTTGACCGGTCCTTTGTTCCCACCCCAAAAACATGGATCACTTGCTGTGCTGAATAGATGTGTTTATTAGAAAGCCAATGGAGAGCGGCTCTCATGTCGCCCACAATACAAGAAAAGACACAGATCATTGTTTGCCCAGCTTCTTTCACTGGGTAGGTTCTTCCTTGGACATAAAGTATGCAAATTATCATACAGTGTTAACTCATGGAGGATCGTTGTGCAGCGAATCTTGGAGGCCATGTTACCAGAGCCATGTTTTTACTTTGGGATCCTCTGCAAAACCCTTTATAACATGAGATCTATTAATCTCACTATTAATGGCATGAGATTGGAGACTCATTCATGCTTCAAAGAAAATAAATGTCAGTAATGTCAGTTTATTAAAGAAGCATTTCCATCAAAATTTTTATCCTCTTAATATATTGCAATCATCATGTTATATGGCATTGTGTACTTTGAATTGCTCATTTTGCCTTTCTACCCGGCTAATTCTTCTCTTTTCCAATAGGTCTATGACATCACATGATTAAAGACTGACCAGCTGAATCCTTCTAAGCTCTATGTAGAAACAAGAGGTCAATTTTCCCTGTATGAGTCATAAGTCACTGCAAGTTCCTGGCAGGAGGAGGAGAGAGCAGCTGGGTCAGGAGTTGAAGAGGGGAATGGTAAAAGGGCAAGAGTCGTCCTGTTTCTACATAGAGAAGAGAAGAATTTAGCTGGGTAGAAAGACAAAATGAGCAGTTGTAAGTGCACAGTGCCATATAATATAATAATTTGATGACTGTAATATATTGAGGATAAAAACTTTGAAGGTATTGCTTCTTTAATAATGTTCCCTCACCTTGTGTTTTTAGGAATGATACTAGTCCACCTGTATGATTGAACATCATGACAATAATATTGAGATGCAACATAAACCACATTTTACCCTCGAGCTCTGAAAGTGTTACATAGCTAGAGTTAAATATCCTAAATCTTTTGAAGCCCAAATTTCAAAGGAAAACCCTACAAAGATAAAGAAACAGGCAATTTCTGTCCTTTGATGTTGTGTACCCAACACCTTTATCTTATCAGGAGGAGGTGATTGCTTAAAATATAAAGATCCCCATCTAAGCAGAGTATAATCCAAGCAATCTAAAAATAATACCATTTATCCTGCTGAAGACAGAATTAATGAAGAGCATGATAATATGTAAATTCTATATATTTTTTTATCATTAATATGATTAGTATTATTAATACTAGCAGTAGTGCTAAAAGTAACAGTAATGGTAAGGTTTATATTGATGTTAAATCTAAGCTTCTATCTCTTTTTTTATTTTAAAAAGTTGTCCGGTCACAACATATTGATAACCTATGCCATAAATAGGTCATAAATATGAGCTAGATGGGGGGTCTGTCACCTGGCTCCCCCACTGATCAGGCTTTATTTGCTCAGGTGGCCTCTGGATATACCGTATTTTTCGGACTATAAGACACAACTTATCATAAGATGCACCCCAGGTTTAGATAGCAGAAAATGGTAAAAACATTTTCCCAATTAATTAAAACTTCCCTGGTGGTGTAAAGTGGAGGGGTCATTATCACTAATTGTAATCTACTAGGTTAGAATAGAGAGGTAATACATCTATTGTTAGTGTCTCTCTGCAGTGTGTATTATAAACACACGGTTCTGGTACATATGCACATGTACAAAGACACACAGCTCTGCTACATATGCATATATAGACACACACAGCTCTGCTATTGTCAGGGCTCAGTTTGGAGATTTGATCTGCTGATCTGTTTCTCTTTGGTTGGTTCCCCTGTCTGCTGAGCTATTGCTTTGTCTTCCCTGTCCAAATGCTGATGGTTCCAATTGTCCTTGTTCCCCGTTCTTGGTTCGCTCCTCTCCAGGTATTTTCCATTTGGTCTGCCCTATCACATTCTGGGTTAGGTTTTATATGTTCACCCTTCACTGCACTTCCTTGCTGGCTATACCTCTAGGTGGACTTGGGGTTAAGAGTTCCAGCCCTTCAGCTAAGGGGTTTTCCTTGCATGGTAAACACCAGTTGAATTTCTGTAGTGAGTCTGTTTTCCTTCTCAGTTCCTCTTCCTTTAACCTCTTTGGGTTTCTGGGATGTTGTACTTGTTCCATTTAATTTTGGCTTTCCTTAGCTTTCCCTCTCTACCCTATATGAACGTGTTTTAATTTTCTCATCCTGGGTTTTGTATTTTTTTGCACATTTTCCTCTCCTCTTGTTGGTAGTGTGTTGCGGCTTCACCTCTGATTCCTCAGGAGGTATAAGAAATCCCTCAATGGCGTTTTAGGGAGCCAGGTCCAAGGTGGTGTTTTTGAGTTGTGCGGCTAGGATTCTTCAGTCTGTACAGGGACCAGTTGGGTGTGGGTGTGGCGTCTCCCTGTAGTAGGTTTGCCCTTTTTTCTGTTACCGTGAGTGAGGGTGTGTTACGTTCATAACAGCTACATGCCTCAAAACTACTGGAACAACACATCCATTCTGAACTGTCCTCCCACCTCTCCTCCTGCTCCTTCTTCGACCACCTACAATCTGGTTTCCAACCACATCATTCTACAGAAACTGCACTGACTAAAGTCACCAACGACCTACTAACTGCCAAATCCAAGCGACACTACTCTGTTCTCCTCCTCCTGGATCTGTCATCTGCCTTCGACACAGTGGACCATTTCCTTTTACCCTCTTACTACAGACTCTCTCATCTCTTGGCATCACGGATTTGGCCCTATCTTGGATCTCTTCATACCTAACAGACCGGACATTCAGTGTCTCCCACTCAAACACCACCTCCTCATCTCGCCCCCTATCTGACGGTGTTCCCCAAGGTTCAGTTCTAGGACCCCTGCTCTTCTCCATCTAAACCCTAGGCCTGGGGCAGCTCATACAGTCTCATGGCTTTCAGTATCATATCTATGCCGATGACACACAGATCTACCTCTCTGGACCCGATATCTCCTCCCTACTAACCAAAATCCCACTATGTCTGTCTGCTATTTCATCCTTCTTCTCTGCTAGATTTCTAAAACTTAACATGGATAAAACAGAATTCATCATCTTTCCGCCATCTCACTCAACCCCCCCAACTGACCTATCTATGATCATTGATCTATCAACGTCAGTGGCTGTCCCCAGTCCCGCAAGCTTGCTGCCTTGGGGTAACCCTGGACTCTGATCTCTTCTTCAATCCACATATCCAAGCCCTTTCCACTTCCTGCCGACTCCAACTTAAAAATATCTCCCGGATCCGCATATTCCTCAACCATGAATCTGCAAAAACATTAGTGCATGCCCTCATCATCTCCTGCCTTGACTACTGCAACCTCCTGCTCTGTGGCCTCCCTTCCAACACTCTCGCACCCCTCCAATCTATCCTAAACTCTGCTGCCCGACTAATCCACCTGTCACCGCGCTATTCCTCGGCCTCTCCTCTCTGTCAATCTCTTCACTGGCTCCCCATTACCCAGAGACTCCAGTTCAAAACCCTAAACATGGCATACAAAGCCATTCACAACCTGTCTCCTCCATATATCTCTGACCTAGTCTCCTGGTACATACCCGTATTCAACCTCCGATCATCACAAGATCTCCTTCTCTACTCCCCTCTTATCTTCTCTTCCCACAGTCGCATACAAGATTTCTCCCGTGCATCCCCCCTACTCTGGAACGCTCTACCCCAGCATATCAGACTCTCTCCTACAGTGGAAACCTTCAAAAGGAACCTGAAGACCCACCTCTTCCGACAAGCCAACAACCTGCATTAACCATCGCCCCACCATACCGCTCCACGACCAGCCCTACCCTCACCTACTGTATCCTCACCAATCCCCTGTAGATTGTGAGCCCTCGGGGGCAGGGTCCTCGCTCCTCCTGTACCAGTCGCCGTCACGTTTTATTCAAGATTATTGTACTTGTTTTCGCTATGTATACCCCTTTCTCACATGTAAAGCGCTATGGAATAAATGGCGCTATAATAATAAATAATAATAATGCAAATATAGACACACACAGCTTTGCTACATGCACATATAGACATACACAGCTCTGCTACATGCACATATAGACACGCACAGCTCTTCTACCTGTGCACATAAAAACGTTTATCATGGTTACCAGCCTGATCGCTGCTCCCGCTAGTCACACACAGCGATGTCTGCTGACCAGCGGGAGAGCAACGACCAAAAAATGGTCCAGGACACTTTGCAGCGATCAGCGACCTCACAGCAGGGGCCTGATCGTTGCAAAGTGTCACACATAGCGACATCGTTGGTGAGGTCGCCGTTGCGTCACCAAAACCGTGACACAGCAGCGATCTCGCTATGTGAGACGGGGGCTTTAGGAATCCTCTCATCTGCATGGAATGTTAATCTCTTGTGTTATCCTAACTTTTTTGCAACTGGAAGTCCATTCTGATTATTTCATTCTTGCACGACATTTCTGTCTACAGTGCCTGTATTTTCCTATTTCTGTTTTCATATCTGTGTAAAGAGATATACATACAGTTGTGCTCAAAAGTTTACAAACCCCGGCAGAATTTTTCCTTTCTTGGCCTTGTTTCAGAGAATATGAATGATAACAAACAAACTTTTCCTCCACTCATAGTTATTGGTTGGGTGAAGCCATTTATTGTCAAACTACTGTGTTTTCTCTTTTTAAATCTTAATGACAACCAAAAACATCCAAATGACCCTGATCAAAAGTTCACATATCCCAGTTCTTAATACCGTGTATTGCCCCCATTACATCAATGACAGCTTGAAGTCTTTTGTGGTAGTTGTGGATGAGGTTCTTTAATTTCTCATATGGTAAAGCTGCCCATTCTTCTTGGCAAAAAGCCTCCAGTTCCTGTAAAATCCTGGTCTGCCTAGCATGAACTGCGTGCTTGAGATCTCCCCAGAGTGGCTCAATGATATTGAGGTCAGGAGACTGAGATGGCCACTCCAGAACCTTCACTTTGTTCTGCTGTAGCCAATGACAGGTCGACTTGGCCTTGTGTTTTGGTTCGTTATCATGTTGGAACATCCAAGAACGT
This sequence comes from Phyllobates terribilis, assembly GCF_046119375.1. Classification (NCBI taxonomy): domain Eukaryota; kingdom Metazoa; phylum Chordata; class Amphibia; order Anura; family Dendrobatidae; genus Phyllobates; species Phyllobates terribilis. The sequence continues at coordinate 811,492,747 of NW_027362761.1, forward strand.
CCCATGCGCAGCTTCCGGGCTGATGATTGCAAATTTGCCTCTAATATTTGCTGATAACGTGCTGCATTTATCTTTCCTTCAACTTTTACCAAGTTTCCTGTGTCTTTGTATCTCATACATGCCCATCCCCAAAACATCAGCGATCCACCTCCATTCTTAATGGTGTTCTTTTCATCATAGGCCTTGTTGACCTCTCTCCAAATGTAACGTTTACGGTTGTGGCCAAAAAGTTAAATTTTGGTCTCCTCATTCCAAATTACCTTGTTCTAGACGTTTTGAGGCTTGTCTCTGTGCTGTTTGGCATATTGTAGGCGAGATACTTTGTGGCATTTGCGCAGTAATGGCTTTCTTCTGGCGACTCGACCATGCAGCCCATTTTTCTTCAAGTGCCTCCTTATTGTGCATCTTGAAACAGCCACACCGCTAGTTTTCAGAGAGTCCTGAATTTCAGCTGATGTTCTTTGTGGGTTTTTCTTTGCAACCCGAACAATTTTCCTGGCAGTTGAAATTTTTGTTGGTCTACCTGACCGTGGTTTGGTTTTTACAGAACCCCTGATTTTCCATTTGTTAATCACAGTTTGAACGCTGCTAACTGGCATTATCAATTCCTTGGATATTTTTTTTATATCCCTTTCCTGTGTTATACTGTTCAACTACCTTTTCCCAAAGATCCATTGACAATTCTTTTGCTTTCCCCTTGACTCACAATCCAGAAACGCCAGTGGCTGGATGAAAGATGCAAGAGTCTGTCTGGATCCCAGAAACTCACTCAGCTTTTATGCACACACACTGATTACAAGCAAACAGATCACAGGTGAGGATGTTACCTTTAGCAGCCATTCAATCCCATTTGTGTCAAATTCTGTGCATGTTAGCACTGCAGGCCAAAATCACCAGGGTACGTGAACTTTTGATCAGCGTCATTTGGATGTGTTTGGTTGTCATTAAGATTTAAAAAGAGAAAACACAGTAGTTTGACAATAAATGGCTGCAGCCAACCAATAACCATGAGTGGAGAAAAAGTTTTTTTGTTATCATTCATATTCTCTGAAACAAGGTAAAGAAAGGAAAAATTCTGCCGGGGTTTGTAAACTTTTGAACACAACTGTACTTATAGGATGTATGCCATTCATTGTCACACTGGGATGCCAAAAGCCCACAAATAACATTGACTCTGGGGGCCCACTTTTCAGCTACATGCAAATATTACATTACCCTCATTCACAAATTTACTTATGCTTCTATATAATAAACTGGGTATCTTGTTAAATGAATGATAAGATGTTGCTTTTGTCTGTATATAATGAATCTGGTGTACTGCTAATGTTAGATGGTGGGGTCCGACACCTGCAAAGGGGCCCACCGGGAAATTTACCTCTTCTCCAGTAAGCCAGTCTGAGTCTGATGCTATTATAAATTTTGTTTTCTGTATCTTTGGTATATGGGACATTGGGTTATTCATAGCTTTTACAATGTATATTTTGTTTGTTATTAAACTTCTTTTTTCAGGATAGAATTATATGATATTTTTCTCTGATATGGTGGGCGATTAAATGTTATGTAGGTTATTAATATTTCCTGTAAAAAGCAGCCACATTTTAACTTCTTGTATTGATTATGATTTTTCTGTATTTCCTCTGCAGATTCATATTTATTCCCTTGGAATGACCTTGTACTGGGGAGCAGACTATAATGTACCTCAAAGTCAGGTAAATATCCACACAGAAATATCACTGCTCTTATATGCAGATAAAAGCAAATTTGTCACCAGAGTTTTGCTACCCCAATTGAGAGCTGCGTGATTTAATGTTAGAGGCCATAATTGTAGCGATGTGTCGCTTACTGGACTGCTTACCCCTGAGGAAGCCACAACAGGTGTGGTGATACGCGTGGGGTCGTCATCCCTCATTCACATTTTCAGCCTTACTCAAGGGTCCAGATGTATTAGGTCTGTTAGGCTGATTTTTTGGCCTCTAATATTTGGTACACTATGCTATTCTCTTTTCTGCGTCATATACCTGTTTAGGTACTCTGTACTTTGTTTTGGCTTTGATGACTATTTTATGTTTCTTTTTTAAGCAATAGATAGAATGCTTTAAAGTATCTTATATACTGTGGTGATTGCAGTTTTGTGTACACTGGGATATATTTATCCATATCACCTATGGATGCCTTGCATGTTATTTATCTCTGTTTGGCTAATGAGATTAGGTGTTAGTCTTATTATATTCTGTAACGTATGTGTTTTTCTGCTTGGGCTTTCATCCTTTTTAATTGATGATGTACAATACAAAATTATATTGTGGTAACGTGTTAGCCAGAAAATCGATTTAAATACTTTTATGCCCAAAAATGACAAAAGTATTCTCAGAGTGATACCTTTATTGGCCAACCAGAAAAAAATATATATATGCAAGCTTTCAGAGCGCAGAGGCTCCTTCTTCAGGCAGGTTTACAAATGAATTGATAAGACAAAAGCACAAACATTTAAGAGATTTTACAGCAGGACATTTGTTCATGAGGTGTAAGGGTTAGTGCCCACGTAGCAGATTTGATGCAGAGCGTTTTTGCCTCTTTCTGGCAGAAAAAACCCATGCAGATTTACATGCGTTTTTTCTGCCAGAGAGAAGATTTTTTTCAACGTTTTCGCATGCGTTTTTTCAAGCACTTTTCCAAGCTATTTTGAGCATCACTTGGAAAAGTGCTTGACAAGTTGGTCACACAATATAAATCCTTGCAACTGGCATGGATTTATATTGTGTGACCAACTTAGATGCATTAAATGCTGCATCTATAGCAAAAAAAAAAAGAATTAAAAAGTTAAAAATAAAAAAAACCTGTATACTCACCTCTCCATTCTCCTCCCGGCCGCGTCCTCTCTCTTCGGCGTCCCGCAGTGTACTGGCAGGACCTGCGTTGACGTTATTTAATTAGCTGATGGTCACGCGACCATCACCTGACCGCTGACATCAGCGGTCGCGTGACCATCAGCTGATTAAATGATGTCACCGCAGGTCCTGCAAGTACACCGCGGGACGCCGAGGAGAGAGGACGCCGCCTGGAGCAGACCGGAGAGGTGAGTATATAGTTTTTTTTTATTTTTAACTTTTTTATTTCTTTTTTTCACCACGTGGTAGCCGGGATGAAGAGGAGTTGTAGTCTCCTCTTCATCCTGGGTACCACACGCACCACGATTACGCCGCCAATTCGTGGCCATTGAATTTAATTGAAACGCAGCAAATCCACATATACATGCAGGTTTGCTGCGTTTCAATGTTCTTCAATGGCCGCAAATTTGCTGCGTAATCGCGGTAAATGGTCATGCTGCGTTTTGCAACGCAATGCGAATTCTTCGTGCTACTTAGTGCATCATGTGCACAGCACATCCGAATTCACATTGCTTTGCATGGCAGACGGTTTTACAAGTGTTTTCGCGGCCGTAAAAACGCCGCAAGAACGCTATGTGGGCACATAGCCTAAGGGGTGATACCTCCTACTGATAAGTCAAGGAGATCAAATTAGGGTTTTTACTTACAAATGGAGAGGCTGTGGGAATGTTTAATTGTCTGGAGTCCATCTGGTGTAGGTGTGATTTATATCCATGCAGTGAGTCATAAATTGAGCTGTTAAATTGAGTCCTATTATCAAGGAATTGAACATCCTTGATTCCTTATCAGTTTGAATTCCCAATTTTTTCTCTCTCTGCCGTCTTTAAAATGACCTTTTAGTATTAAGACTTTTAGATCTTTCATACCGTGTCCCCGGGCAGAGAAATGTTTTCCCACAGGCGTGTCCGGTACATTCTTAATTGTATGTCTGTGTAAAATCATTCTCGTTTGCAGTTTTTGCATCGCTTCTCCAATATAAACTCCTTCCAGGTATCTTGTACATTGTATCATGTACACCACATTGGAGGATGTACATGAAAAGACATCCATGATTTTGTAGTCCTGATTTCTGTTTGGTATGCAGACTGTATTTGATGGTAATATGTGGGTAGAAGTTTTGCATTTTTTTGAGCAATCAGTTTAGCTTACAATTAAAAATTATTCATTTCTGTTCTACAATTCCCTTTGTACAATAGGGTAATTCTTATTGCATGTGATTGTTTCCATTTCCTTTCCAGCCATCATTGTTTTGGGTTGATGGACTCTTACTACAAATTTAGATGGATATTGGGCATATATGATATGGTTGTTACATACTTGCAACAAAAGAGCGAGGGTGCCATTGTTTTTGTTTATTGTTGCAATAACAAATCATTCATATAGCCATGAACAACCAGACAGTTTTGATCCAATGTTTATGATCACCTTAAATGCATTGTCCAAGAGTAGAAAAAAAGTAATGAAAATGTCATAATAAATAAATACCTAAATGCATTCAATTAGCAACTCAAAGCCGTTTTCTCTAATGAGGTAATCCCTATAAAATGGCTGTTGTTCCCTGTCTTAGAATGTTAGAACAGGTGTCTGTGAGCATTTGCAGTAAGAAGCTACACTTCTGTGACATGGAGATAACTCCAGTAGGAGATCAGACAACCATGTTGGAGAGCAGTGTGAGCAAATTCTGCTTACCTCAGCACCCTGGTATCTCTAGTATTAGATCAGACACACTGTGAGGACAGCAGTGTGAGCAGCCTATTCTTACCTCAGCACCCTGGTATCTCTAGTATTAGATCAGACACACTGTGAGGACAGCAGTGTGAGCAGCCTCTTCTTACCTCAGCACCCTGGTGTTATGATCTGCTACAGGGACTAAGGAAAGACAGGAGAACTGTCCCTACAATAGAACTAAACTAGATCCCTACGATGTAACGGGGAACCTGATCCTGCGATCAGACCCGCTAAAGTCCTCGGCTAGTCTGAACGAAGACCTATAGATGTGAGGGAGGGATCCCTACAAGAGCTAGGGACTGGGATAAGTTGGACACCTCCTAGCAGAAATAGTAGCAGTCAAAGACAAACACACAACAAAAAGCATAGAGGTCAGAAGACCTAGCAAAACTAACAGAGAACGGCAACAGAACACCAAGCTAGCTCAAGAGTAGTAAATACAATGAAGTCCAGCAAGACCAGGAGGGCGGAGCCGGATTAAATAGGCAAAAATGGTCATGTGACCAGCAAACTAAAAAAAACTTAACAGGAGAGTTCTAACGGGACCCCCTCTTCTAAGAGGATCCTCCGGATCCCCTAGGCCCAGGCTTACCAGGAAACCTCCTGTGAAACGCTCTGACAAGTCTGGAAGCAGAAACATCATCCGCCCTCACCCATGAGTTATCCTCAGGTCCGAAACCCTTCCAAGCGACGAGATACTGCAAACTCCCTCTATACGTCTAGAATTTAGGATGCGGGAAATTTCATATTCCCCGTCCTCCACCACCGGAGGAACAGTGGCAGAGGCGTCACAATCAGACACATCAGCTTTTTTCAACAGAGAAACATGAAACACCGGGTTAATCTTCCAGGACGTAGGAACCTCCAACCTAACAGCAGATTGGTTAACTATCTGAAGCACCTTAAAGGGCCCTACGAACTTGGGACCCAATTTTTTAGAAGGAATCCTCAATCGCAGATTCTTAGAGGACAACCAAACCATGTCACCAACAGCAAACAAAACCTCTTGCCGTTTCCTATCAAAGTACCTCTTAGATTTTTTGTTAGCCTCCTGAAGATTACCACGCACATCCGTCCAAACTCTCCAAATCACCGGAAAAACTCTCCTCCTCAGGCACAGCCGAAACCAATTTGGAGAATGACCCAAAAGACGGATGTCTCCCAGAACAACAAAAAAAAGGCGAACACCCAGCAGAAGAGGATGTATGGTTGTTAAGAGCAAATTCAGCAAGTGGCAGAAACTCAGACCACCCCTCTTGATTGTCTGCCACAAAACAACGCAAGAACTGCTCAACATCCTGGTTCTTCCTTTCTGTCTGGCCATTAGACTCAGGATGATATCCAGATGAAAACGACGAATGAACTCCCAACCTGTCACAAAAGGCACGCCAAAAACGAGCCACGAACTGAGGTCCCCTATCAGAAACAATGTCAGTAGGAACACCATGTAGTCTGACAATTTCCTTGACAAAGGCCTTAGCGAGTGTCTTAGCGCAAGGCAGTTTGATGAAGGGAACCAAGTGACACATCTTGCTAAAACGGTCCACGACCACCCAGATGACCGTGAAACCTTCAGAGGGGGGAAGGTCAGTAATAAAGTCCATAGCCAGATGTGTCCAAGGTGCACTAGGAACCTCCAGAGGGCAAAGCAACCCCGCAGCAGGAGCATGCGAAGACTTGGATCTAGCACACACAGTACATTGGCGCACCCACTTAATGACTTCCTTCTGCCATCCAGGCCACCAAAAGCTGCGACCCACAAGTCTCTTGGTCTCAGAAATTCCTGGATGACCTGCCAACCGAGACTCATGACACTCAACAAACAAATCTCTCCTAAAGGTCCTAGGCACAAACAACCTCCCATGGGGAGTGTTAGATGGGGCATTCTCCTGAGCTTTAAGAATCTCATCCTCCAAAATGGAGTCCAAAGCAGCAATCACAACACCTTCTTGTAAAATGCTCTCCTCTTCCTCCTCAACACTGACCATGGGAGAAAAGCTGCGAGACAAAGCATCCGCTTTAACATTCTTGGTACTCGGGATGTAAGTAACGGAAAAATTAAACCGCGAGAAAAAAAGTGCCCACCTAGCCTGACGGGCATTCAAGCGCTTGGCAGCATCAAGATAGATCAGATTTTTATGATCAGTGAAAACCTGAATGGGAAATTCAGCACCTTCCAAGAGGTGACGCCAGTGTTCAAATGCGAGTTTAATCGCCAGCAATTCCCGATTACCAATATCGTAATTAAGTTCAGTCTCAGAAAATTTTTTTGAAAAAAAGGCACAGGGATGTACTCCATCCTTGTTTTCCTGAGACAACACCGCACCGACCCCCACCGAAGAAGCATCAACCTCAACCAAAAACGGCTTAGTCTCATCAGGCTGCATAAGGATGGGAGCAGAGGTGAACCTCTCCTTTAGAAACACAAAAGCTTCAATGGCCTCAGAAGTCCACTGAACCGCATTAGCACCTTTCCTGGTGAGATCGGTCAGCGGTTTGACAATAATAGAAATTTTTTTTATGAATTTCCTGTAATAATTGGCGAAACCCAAAAACCTCTGTATCGATTTCAAACGAATAGGCCTAGGCCATTCCTGCACAGCTTGAACTTTAACCGGGTCCATCTCAAAACCTTCACTGGAGATAATGTAGCCCAAAAAACTAATTCTCTGTACAGCGAACTCACATTTCTCCAGCTTAGCAAAAAGCGAATTGTCCATTAATAACTGTAATACCTCACGTACGCTCCGCCAATGAGACTCCAGATCAGGCGAATAAATCAGAATGTCATCCAAATACACAACCACATTTTTGCCGATTAAAGGTCTAAGGATGTCATTAATAAGATTCTGAAAAAATGCTGGAGCATTGGTAAGACCAAAAGGCATAAGCAGATTCTCAAAATGACCCACAGGAGTGTTAAAAGCAGTCTTCCATTCATCACCCTCCTTCATGCGCAACAAATTGTATGCCCCCCGGAGATCAATTTTAGAGAACCACTTGGCCCCCACTAACTGGTTAAATAAATCAGGAATCAATGGCAGTGGGTAAGGATTGCGTACAGTAATTTTATTAATCTCACGAAAGTCCAGACAAGGACGTAAACCGCCATCTTTTTTTTTTACAAAAAAAAATCCAACAGCCACAGGAGACTTGGAAGGCCTAATGTGACCGGCGGCCAAGCTCGTCTGTATGTATTCCTCCAAAGCTTTTCTCTCAGGAATAGTAAGATTAAATAAACGACTTTTAGGAAGAGTCGCTCCAGGGACAAATTCAATGGTACAATCATAGTCTCTATGGGGAGGCAAAATTTGTGACTCCTCAGAAAAAACTCTCCAAAAATCCTGAATAGGTACAGGCAATTCCCCTTTATCCACCGCAGCAATACGCCCGTTACAACACTTATCATAACACTTAGGGCTCCAGGACTTAATTTCATTGGTAGACCAATCCAGTACAGGATTGTGCAATTTTAACCAGGGTAACCCCAATATTACTGGAGAAGGCAAATTATCCAATACCACCAAATCCAAATTTTCTTGGTGAATACCATTAATAGTGAGGGGAAATTCACAGACCTTATGAGTAACACTCTTCAAGGGAGAGCCATCAACAGAAACCACAGCAATAGGGGATGACAAAGTTTTAGGTTCTAATCTAAGTTTTTCCAAGAATCCCCCATCAATCACATTCAGAGTAGAACCACAATCCACAAATACCCGAAATTCAATTAATTCATCCTGAGCAGCAGTAGTGGCAGATAGGAATACTCCCTTAGAATTTAAACAGGCAATACGGGCATAACTGACCATTTTTTTTTCTTTCTTCATGCGAAGCACACAGTTCTTAATAAAATGACCAGAATTTCCGCAATAGAAGCACAAGCCTTCAGAAAGCCTGCAATCTTTTTCCTGAGAGCGGGGTGCCATCGCCCCAATCTCCATCGGCTCTCCATTGTCAGCACAGACCCTCTCAAGACTCAGAGCTGACATAGCAGAGGATTTGCTCTCATTAACCCTTGCACGCAGTCTCCTGTCCACCCGTATAGCTAATTGCATTGCCTCCTGCAAGTTTCCAGGTGTGGGATAAGCAATCAGTAAATCCTTAACCCTTTCACCTAGCCCTGCAAGAAACAAGCTTTTCAAAGCTGAATCGTTCCACCCCACCTGGGCAGACCACCGACGGAAGTGAGAACAATATTTTTCCACATTACCTGATCCCTGCCTCAAACGTCTCAATTCAGACTCAGCAGATGAGACACGATCAGGATCATCATACAACAAACCCAAAGCAGAAAAAAAACTATCCAATGATCTAAAGCACGGATCACTAGGTTGGAGAGAGAAGGCCCATCCCTGAGGATCTTTGCGCAAAAGTGACATTATGAACCCTATGCGCTGTGATTCATCACCAGAGGATCCGGGTCTCAAACGAAAATACAATAAACAAGCATTTTTAAAAGAAAAAAAATCTTGTTGTTCGCCAAAAAATAAATCAGGCAGACGTACCTTAGGTTCCACAAAATGTGCTCCAGAACAGCTACTCACGTGTTGTTGGAGCTTGGCCACCTCCAGAGAGAGTCCCTGCAAGCGTTGAGCCAAATCTTGAACCGAGACCATGATGGAAAACTGGAGGTCTTTCCTTAGAGAAATTTTTTTTTTTTTTTTTAGGGCTGGACTTACTGTTATGATCTGCTACAGGGACTAAGGAAAGACAGGAGAACTGTCCCTACAATAGAACTTAACTAGATCCCTACGATGTAACGGGGAACCTGTAATCCCTATAAAATGGCTGTTGATCCGTGTCTTAGAATGTTAGAACAGGTGTCTGTGAGCATTTGCAGTAAGAAGCTACACTTCTGTGACATGGAGATAACTCCAGTAGGAGATCAGACAACCATGTTGGAGAGCAGTGTGAGCAAATTCTGCTTACCTCAGCACCCTGGTATCTCTAGTATTAGATCAGACACACTGTGAGGACAGCAGTGTGAGCAGCCTATTCTTACCTCAGCACCCTGGTATCTCTAGTATTAGATCAGACACACTGTGAGGACAGCAGTGTGAGCAGCCTCTTCTTACCTCAGCACCCTGGTGTTATGATCTGCTACAGGGACTAAGGAAAGACAGGAGAACTGTCCCTACAATAGAACTAAACTAGATCCCTACGATGTAACGGGGAACCTGATCCTGCGATCAGACCCGCTAAAGTCCTCGGCTAGTCTGAACGAAGACCTATAGATGTGAGGGAGGGATCCCTACAAGAACTAGGGACTGGGATAAGTTGGACACCTCCTAGCAGAAATAGTAGCAGTCAAAGACAAACACACAACAAAAAGCATAGAGGTCAGAAGACCTAGCAAAACTAACAGAGAACGGCAACAGAGCACCAAGCTAGCTCAAGAGTAGTAAATACAATGAAGTCCAGCAAGACCAGGAGGGCGGAGCCGGACTAAATAGGCAAAAATGGTCATGTGACCAGCAAACTAAAAAAAAACTAACAGGAGAGTTCTAACACCTGGTATCTCTAGTATTAGGTCAGACACACTGGGAGGACAGCAGTGTGAGCAGCTGCCTCTTACATCAGCAACCCTGATATCTCCAGTATTAAATTAGACAGACAGGGTGGATAGCAGTTTGAAGAACCTCTTTTTCATGGCCCAGCTTTCCAGGTATCACCAGTCTTTGATCGGAAAGACAGGGTGGACAGCAGGTTGAGTTGCCTCTTCTTACTTCAGCACCCTTGGTATCTCCATTATTAGATCAGAATGACAGGGTGAACAGCATTGTGAGTGGCCTTTTCTTTCCTCAACAATCCTGGTAGCAGCCTTATTAGATCCGAAAAATAGGATGGACAGCAGGGTGAGCTGCCTATTATTATCTTATAACCCCAAGATATATCAAGTATTAGATCAGACCGACAGGGTTGACAGCAGTGTGAGCAGCCTCTTCTTACCTCAACACCCCTCAAGATTAGATCAGAATATCCACTGGCACACCTTCTCTCAGATGTATTTATAATAGGATTCCTATTTCCAGAGAACCTCTTTAGGGACTTTACAAAAATCCAAACCTGTTTGATGTTGGGTTACAGGTTCAAGTCAAATGGGAATTACAATGAAGTTTGTGGGTCAAACTGCAAAATGCAACAAGTTTATGTTTGTGTGCATCCTTTAAAACGAAATCTGTGTGACTTGTGTCTCATAGATTTCAATATGAGATCGTTATGTGTGACTTCTACTTGCATGTGATTTTGCTGTTTTTGTACTGGCAAATTGTAAATCTAAAATAGTCATGTGACAGCAAGTTACAGACCAGTTGCACAGCCATTTTTGGTTGTGCAACTTGTCACACCTACTGTCGCGCACTTAGTACCTCCTTGTAGCTCTAACCTTAGTTTTTGGTTGCATAGTCACTGTTGGCTAAAATGTGCCTCAAAAATGCTTTATATCGCCATATACCTATGTGTAGCTAACATTTGGAGCATTATAATTTGTATGACTGTAATAAATGTATATTTTTTTGCAGCCTATCAAACTGGGGGAACGCTTGAACGGTATTTTGCTGGACATGTGTGATGACAGTTGTATCACAAGACTGACTACACGCACGGTTTTAGATGGCTGCAGTGCCTTCATTCGCAACAATAACTGTGCACCTTCCTTCTATTACATCAAACAGCTGGTAAAGCTGGTTCTTGGCAGCCTAACTTGGGTGAGTTATGTTGAAAACTGAATTAATCTCAATCAGAAGTACAAATGTTAGTGCCCATTTATGAAACGGCGATATACTGTAGAGTATGATGATTTTGTTATTTTATGCTTGCCTAGAAATCATCTCACCCAACAATTTGCCTGTTTATCAAGTCATTACTTGCGTATTTAGACAAGATATTAATTGTGAATGAGCTATCTTAGGATTGCCTGATTATCGGCCCTTCTAAACGGGGTATTCCCTTTTTGCTATCCTTACATTCTCATGAACTGTTAATATCAAGCGATATAGCAAATGTCTTTTTTGTAGAAAAAAACATCATCTCTATTTCTTTTGCTTCTGTAGTTGATAATTTATTTTTCCTTTCAGATGGATCAGGCGGGCAATAAGGTAAATGAATCAGATCGTAGCCAGGCAATCCGTGACCGACTACGAGGGAAAGGTCTGCCCCCAGGTGTGTTGTAAAGTCATTTCTTCTTCTAGTTCTTTGATGTGATAACTCATGTTTCCATTAGAAACATGTTTCCTATTCTCTGACCTAACTTTAATGCTCGATTCGCACAATTTAATTTTGCTTATTTTAGATATTTTTTTGTGAGATTTCTGAATTAACATGGAAATGTTGCCTTTTTATATTTTCATTCTTTCAAATCACTGTATACACTACATGTGGTTTTGTGACCATTTAATTTGACTTCCCCTATTGACTTAAAGAAGCACTCCCATCAACGTTTTTATCCTCTCAATATATTGCAGTCATCATATTATATGACACTGTGTACTTACAATTGCTCTTTTGACCTCATGTTTCTACATAGATCTTAGAAGGATTCACCTAGTCAGTTTTTATGATGTCATGTGATGTCATAGACCTAATGGAAAACAGAAGAATTAACTGGGTAGAAAGGCGAAATGAGCAATTGTAAGTACACAGTGCTATATAATATGATGATTGCAATATATTAAGAAGATAACAATTTTGATGGGAGGAGGAGGAGTGCTTCTTTAAAAGGGGTTTCTCCTACTCTTGTATATGAGATCTAGTGTTTCGGAATTATAACAAACTAAGCAAACAGGAAATTGTGCTTACCCTCCAAACTAGCACTGCTTCTTCACACTGGATATTGTGTCCCCCATTGCCTTCCTGGTATGAACAATGCCACGTGACAGTGGCATCCAATTAGCATCAAGCTTAAGTCACTTTAGTTGAGCGAGGCCGCACACATCTAGTTAGAATGTGACCGGAATTATGCAAATCACTCTCATCCCCTGTGCCAGAGAATCCTGACATCATGCGGTTCGCGTCCTGTAAGGATTCAAAAGTCTGCAGTCACATAAAGTAACTGCAGACTTTCATCCCAAACCTGAACAACCCCTCTAAGCTTTCAAATTCCATAAGAACAGGTTTTTTACTTTTCGGATGGAATCTGAAGGCAGAAACAGATCAACAGATCAACAGCCGCTGGTGGAGTAAAAAAGTAGCAATTTCGGCGGGGAGTACAGTTTTTCTTTTTTTTGCTCATCCATGCATGATAAATTAAAGTAGGGAAATACCCCTTTAACTTGTGTTTTTTTTTCCAGTTTTTGATATACTAGTATTTCAACTCCCTTTAAGTTATTAAGTTTCTTATATTGGCCTATAGCCTAATTGCCACTTGGATTTTTCTGTATGCGTTTTTGTAAAGCAAAGAAAAATATATTGTATCACCTTGAAAACCCCCTTTCCATATGGCCAGTTAGAGTATGTAGATATACACTGCTCAAAAAAATAAAGGGAACACTCAAATAACACATCTTAGATCTGAATGAATGAAATATTCTCATTGAATACTTTGTTCTGTACAAAGTTCAATGTGCTGACAACAAAATCACACAAAAATCATCAATGGAAATCAAATTTATTAACCAATGGAGGCCTGGATTTGGAGTCACCCCCAAAATTAAAGTGGAAAAACACACTACAGGCTGATCCAACTTTGATGTAATGTCCTTAAAACAAGTCAAAATGAGGCTCAGTATTGTGTGTGGCCTCCACGTGCCTGTATGACCTCCCTACAACGCCTGGGCATGCTCCTGATGAGGTTGCGATGGTCTCCTGTGGGATCTCCTCCCAGACCTGGACTAAAGCATCCGCCAACTCCTGGACAGTCTGTGGTGCAACATGACATTGGTGGATGGAGCGAGACATGATGTCCCAGATGTGCTCAATCGGATTCAGGTCTGAGGAACGGGCGGCCAGTCCATAGCTTCAATGCCTTCATCTTGCAGGAACTGTTGACACACTCCAGCCACATGAGGTCTGACATTGTCCTGCATTAGGAGGAACCCAGAACCAAACGCATCAGCATATGGTCTCACAAGGGGTCTGAGGATCTCATCTCGGTACCTAATGGCAGTCAGGCTATCTCTGGTGAGCACATGGAGGGCTGTGCTTCCCTCCAAAGAAATGCCACCCCACACCATTACTGACCCACTGCTAAACCGGTCATGCTGAAGGATGTTGCTGGCAGCAGATCGCTCTCCACGGCGTCTCCAGACTCTGTCACATGTGCTCAGTGTGAACCTGCTTTCATCAGTGAAGAGCACAGGGCGCCAGTGGCGACTTTGCCAATCCTGGTGTTCTGTGGCAAATGCCAAGCGTCCTGCATGCTGTTGGGCTGTGAGCACAACCCCCATCTGTGGACATCGGGCTCTCATACCACCCTCATGGACTCGGTTTCTAACCTTTTGTGCAGACACATGCACATTTGTGGCCTACTGGAGGTTATTTTGCAGGGCTCTGACACTGCTCCTCCTATTCCTCCTTGCACAAAGGTGGAGGTAGTGGTCCTGCTGCTGGGTTGTTGCCCTCCTACGGCCCCCTCCACGTCTCCTGGTGTACTGGCTTGTCTCCTGGTAGCGCCTCCAGCCTTTGGACACTACACTGACAGACACAGCAAACCTTCTTGCCACAGCTCGCATTGATGTGCCATCCTGGATGAGCTGCACTACCTGAGCAACATCTGTGGGTTGTAGAGTCCGTCTCATGCTACCACGAGTGTGAAAGCACAACCAACATTCAAAAGTGACCAAAACATCAGCCAGAAAGCATTGGTACTGAGATGTGGTCTGTGGTCCCCACCAGCAGAACCACTCCTTTATTGAGGGTGTCTTCATAATTGCCAATAAATTCCATCTATTGTCTATTCCATTTGCACAACAGCATGTGAAATTGATTGTCAATCAGTGTTGCTTCCTAAGTGGACAGTTTGATTTTACAGAAGTTTGATTTACTTGAAGTTATATTCTGTTGTTTATGTTTTCCCTTTATTTTTTTGAGCAGTGTAGTAGGGATTCGCACAGGTATGCTGCCTGTGTCCAAGCAGGCAGATTTATTAAAGTTCATAAATCTTTTCCAGCTAAACAGATAAATGGCCATTCGGCATAAGGCAAAACAAAATAGTCCATACAGTTGTACAGGACTCATCCCTTCACAATATCGTCCAGATTCTCACCGCACATTCTGACCAGAAGTAGGAGGTCTCTCCAGCTCCCACAGAGACCAGGTCTCAGAGATGTCCCCACTTCTACACAAAGACAGTTCTGAGCAGGTCAGCTGCCCTTGATGGTCGGAGGATGAGAATGACCAGTACCGCAGGTATTCCTGACACCTTAACCCTTTGCCACTCTATTAAGTAAAACCTCTCGGCACTCTCAGTGCTGGAGCCTTTTGCAGGTATCACCGAAGCCAGTTACGTCTGTGACACATCCCTGCATCTTGGACTTTTGGCAGCAGGTGCCATCTTGCTGCCTGTCTACATTATCATGATGAATCCCCCTTTTGAGCCAGAGTGCAGTTTCTAACAAAGAATGGTTCCTGTCCGTGTTGACCTGGCTCATCCATTTATTTGAATCACTTTGGTGCGGGGTGAAGACGTCTGGAGACGGCTCCAGACTTGTATCTCTCTATAGTTCCTGGCTGGGTTTTCAAACTATGTTGAAAAAAACCATACCAGGCTGCAATTGTGAGGTCGGGCTCTGATTCATGCTGCCCGTGCATGAATCAAGTGACAGGTTCCCTTTAAACAAGAATAGAGACATATGTGTCAGGAAGTGATTCAGCCCCAAGGCAGATAACATCAGGTAACTACAAAGATTGCATTGCCCAACATTGAAAGTGAACCATTGCCTTACATAGATATTGGCACAATAACCTTCATTTAGAATGAATTGCCTTTCAGAACTGTATGTGTATGTTCACTTAGGCTGTTTGCAGGGAAATGCCTTTAGGAGCATTAACGGCAGATATTGTGAATGGATAATAATGTGAGGGGTTAATATTATAGATTATTGGTCTTTAGATTATGCTCCTCCGTGAATTCTATCTATTGTTTGACACTATCTGTCTGTTCATCATATAAGTCACAATTAGGTGTCATGTTCTTTTGTAATATAATATGTTCTCCCTTAAGGTAAATATGAGTTATATATTTGTAATGTTATAGTGCCCTTTTTCACGACAAGCTAACAACATTTGTGATTCAGAAAAGCAGAAATATGTAATTTTACCTTAAAGGTAATCTGTCACCGGGTGTTGGGTTCCATCTTTTTTCACGTCTTTTATCTGCTTCAGGCTTCAAAAGCTGTGAAGTGGCTAATACACAAGGACTTGCCCATTCTTCAAGTGGCTTCTACTTGGAGACTGCCTTTAATTTATATATTATGAAAATTATATAATATAATATAATGGGAAAAAAAAGACGACAAAGAAGACGCTTAAAGAAAAACACCAACAGGGTTATCCTGAATGGTCTTCTACTTCAAAAACTGTCCGCGTATGCTGCCGTCTAAAAGACACTGTGCACATACCCTAAGAAAACCCATTACCGGAGGAATCTCTCCAGGAATAAAAAAAGGATAGGGCGTTGAAATTCAACAAATCTTTCTCTCCTCACAACACCATGAAGAGTTGTGAGGCATCTAAACACCTTAGACATTGAGCCCATCCCAATGATATTGTCTGGTTTGGCTAACTTAATGTGCATGGGGGCCTACCCATTACACACAACACAGTTGTTATACAGATTCTCATTATGACAACCCATCCCGAGCTGGTATTGCTAAGGAAAGTTGCACCTTTAGGGGAAATATGTTATAAATGTAGTTATACAGTACAGACCAAAAGTTTGGACACACCTCATTTAAAGATTTTTCTGTATTTTTTTGACTGTGAAAATTGTACATTCACACTGAAGGCATCAAAACTATGAATTAACACATGTGGAATTATATACTTAACAAAAAAGTGTGAAACAACTGAAAATATGTGTTATATTCTAGGTTCTTCAAAGTAGCCACCTTTTGCTTTGATGACTGCTTTGCACACTCTTGGCATTCTCTTGATGAGCTTCAAGAGGTAGTCACCGGAAATGGTTTTCACTTCACAGGTGTGCCCTGTCAGGTTTAATAAGTGAGATTTCTTGCTTTATAAATGGGGTTGGGACCATCAGTTGTGTTGTGCAGAAGTCTGGTGGATACACAGCTAATAGTCCTACTGAATAGACTGTTAGAATTTTTATTATGGCTAGAAAAAAGCTGCTAAGGTTAGAAAAACGAGTGGCCATCATTACTTTAAGAAATGAAGGTCAGTCAGTCCGAAATATTGGGAAAACTTTGAAAGTGTCCCCAAGTGCAGTTGCAAAAACCATCAAGCGCTACAAAGAAACTGGCTCACATGAGGACCGCCCCAGGAAACTAAGACCAAGAGTCACCTCTGAGGATAAGTTTATCCGAGTCACCAGCCTCAGAAATCACAGGTTAACAGTAGAGATGAGCGTTGTTCTACTCGAACTGTTCGCCAATCTCAAATTCGAGCTGTTTTGGGCGGTGTTCGAGCCGTTCGGCGAACACGAACAATTTGAGAAAAATTCGGCTGTTCGAGGTTATGTTCGATAACTGTTCGTGCACCAAAATCATAACTGGATTTTTTCTCAGTAATGATGAAAATTAATGTTAATACGCAGTTTGAGTGTACAGCGGGGTGGGGGGAGGGGCAGGGGATGGATCTCTGCAGGAACAATGAAGATCTCCATTTTTTTTTCTCTTTCCCGCATTTACAGTGGGGAGGTGCAATCTGTCAGCCTATCAGCAGCGCACACACGGAGCGAAGTGCTTTTTTTCACACAAGCAAGGGCATGTGTCATTGGCAGTGTATGTCACATGTCCTTGCCCTATAAGACCAAGCCATTTTCCCCGTCGCCACCATTTTCTCACTGCTGCAGCTGCGTGTTAGACGGCACCGCTGTTGCTGTGTGCGCTATACCTTGTTAATTTCAAGCCAATTTTCGCAC
This sequence comes from Phyllobates terribilis, assembly GCF_046119375.1. Lineage (NCBI taxonomy): Eukaryota > Metazoa > Chordata > Amphibia > Anura > Dendrobatidae > Phyllobates > Phyllobates terribilis. Next base: position 811,510,402 of record NW_027362761.1, read on the forward strand.
AAATATACAGATAGCTTGGGAGTAGGGAATAGTTGTGATTGCAGTCCTTTTAAGGACTAGGTTACAGCATTTCCTACGACTTTTATCAGGCAGGTCTGTGCTCTTAAATAGATAGGTTGTGGGAGTAAAGACTAATTGTAATTGGAGTCCTTTTCAGGACTAGGTTACATCAGTTCCTATCAGTTTTTGCCAGGCAGGTCTGTGCCAGTGCTGTGCAAGTTTTTTTCACAGCATTTGGCTGAATCTAGCAAAGCTAATCCTTTTTGGCCTATTGCAGAGTGTGTTAGTCAGTGGAGTAGCCTATCTGTGTTGCAAGATATACCACCTGTGTATAGAATACCAATTTTTTTACTGCACCTAGTGAAGTAAAATCTTTTGGGCATAGCATCATTCTATTAGTCCATCTATACTGACCTCCATCAGGTTGCAAACTGAATCTAATTTTTTTCTGCATCTAGCTCTGAAAAAATATTTGGCCTTCTAGCAGTGTGTGGGACTTGTTCTATTAGTCCACCTATACTGACCTCCATCAGGTTGCAAACTGAATATATTTTTTTTGCATCTACCTCTGAAAAAATATTGGGCTTCTAGCTGTGTGTGGGACTTGTTGTATTAGTCCACCTATACTGACCTCCATCAGGTTGCAAACTGAATATATTTTTTTCTGCATCTACCTCTGAAAAAATATTGGGCTTCTAGCTGTGTGTGGGTCTTGTTCTATTAATCCATCTATACAGACCTCCATCAGGTTGCAAACTGAATATAATTTTTTTCTGCATCTAGCTCTGAAAAAATATTGGGCTTCTAGCTGTGTGTGGGTCTTGTTCTATTAATCCATCTATACTGACCTCCATCAGGTTGCAAACTGAATATAATTTTTTTCTGCATCTAGCTCTGAAAAAATATTTGGCCTTCTAGTAGTGTGTCGGACTTTCTCTATTAGTCCATCTATACTGACCTCCATCAGATTGCAAACTGAATATATTTTTTTCTGCATCTACCTCTGAAAAAATATTGGGCTTCTAGCTGTGTGTGGGTCTTGTTCTATTAATCCATCTATACAGACCTCCATCAGGTTGCAAACTGAATATAATTTTTTTCTGCATCTAGCTCTGAAAAAATGTTTGGCCTTCTAGCAGTGTGTGGGACTTGTTCTATTAGTCCACCTATACTGACCTCCATCAGGTTGCAAATTCAAAATAATTTTTTGTATGCATCTAGCTCTGAAAAAATATATGGCCTTCTAGCAGTGTGTGGGACTTTCTCTGTTAGTCCATCTATACTGACCTCCATCAGGTTGCAAACGGAATCTAATTTTTTTCTGCATCTAGCTCTGAAAAAATATTTGGCCTTCTAGCAGTGTGTCGGACTTTCTCTATTAGTCCATCTATACTGACTTCCATCAGGTTGCAAATTAAAAATAATTTTTATCTGCATCTACAGTACCTCTGAAAAAATATTTGGGCTTCTAGCTGTGTGTGGGACTTGTTGTATTAGTCCATCTATACTGACCTCCATCAGGTTGCAAACTGAATATATTTTTTTCTGCATCTACCTCTGAAAAAATATTGGGCTTCTAGCTGTGTGTGGGTCTTGTTCTTTTAATCCATCTATACAGACCTCCATCAGGTTGCAAACTGAATATAATTTTTTTCTGCATCTACCTCTGAAAAAATATTGGGCTTCTAGCTGTGTGTGGGACTTGTTGTATTAGTTCATCTATACTGACCTCCATCAGGTTGCAAACTGAATATATTTTTTTCTGCATCTACCTCTGAAAAAATATTGGGCTTCTAGCTGTGTGTGGGACTTGTTCTATTAATCCATCTATACAGACCTCCATCAGGTTGCAAACTGAATATATTTTTTTCTGCATCTACCTCTGAAAAAATATTGGGCTTCTAGCTGTGTGTGGGACTTGTTGTATTAGTCCATCTATACTGACCTCCATCAGGTTGCAAATTGAATATAATTTTTTTCTGCATCTAACCCAGCCAATAGTTTTGGCCTAATACCACAGTTTGGCCACTCAGCTCTGCTCGGTTACCATCCATTGTTTTTTTGTGCAAACAACTCCAGAGTTGTGAATTAGTTAACCACCAAAATGAGTGGAAAAAGGCCTGCTGCTGGTGGACAGGGGAATAGGCGTGTTGGGAAGGGGAAAAAAGGTTGTGTCCGTGGGGTAGGTGTTAAAGCAACAGTAACATCTGCAGAAGAAAGACCATCTTCCAGCCAAACTAAAATGTCTACTTCTTTTAGCGGACAATGTGATAAGATCCCTTTCTTACGGCCACGCCAATCGCTACAAATTCCAGATGAGGCACAAAAACAGCAGGTGCTTCAACGGATATCAAGTGCTCCTTTAAGTGGGCTCTCCTCCACATCAACTTCAACATCACAAATACTCCAGTCCTCAAAGGTGTCACCCAAATCGCACTTGCTTCCTCACAGCTCCCAAATCTCCAGCTGCCCGTCTGAGTATGAGGTAGAACAGATGGTTGAGTCTGCAGAGCTGTTTACTCATACTATAGCCTGGGAATCAGAGGTCGACTCCAGCGCTTCTGTGAATCCAGACGAGGAAATGATCTGCACTGATGCCCAGAATCTTTATGAGTCGGATCCAGGACCAGACGCAGAAGGTTCTGACCATAATGTAGACCCTCATTCCCAAACTGTAACTCCTGTTGGTGGAGACAATGAGGAAGACGATGATAAGACTCAAATACCTGATTGGAGCGACAACTTTAGTTTTTTGTCAGGGCAGGAACAGGTTGGCTCTGAGGACGACGGGTGTGATAACACACAGGGTGATGATGATGAGGTCGGAGATCCCACTTACTGTCAACCCACAGTCAGCCAAGAGATGAGGTCAGCAGAGGAGGTGGAGGAAGATGCTAGTGACGACGAGGTCAGGTTGCGCCTTCCTGGACAGAGACGTAGTACTGGAAGCACGTCAACAACTGCATCCTCAAACACAACTCTGCCTCTCACCACAAGTCGTGGTGTCTCTTCAGGTCGCATGGGTGCTAAGCCTTGCATAGCCTGGGCATTTTTTCAGATCGATAAAGATGACCCAACTCGTGTTATCTGTAACATTTGTCAGCAAAAGCTAAGTAGAGGCCAAAAAATACATAGTTTGAGTACTTCATGCATGAACCGGCACATGGACATGAAGCATAAGTTGCAGTGGGAAGCTCAGTGTGCTACAATGCGGCCTAGCCGGCCGGGCCAACCACCGTCTGCCATATCTTGTGCATCCGCGGCCTCTTCATCCTCTGTGACTGGGGGGACAGCAGTCACACCTGTTTTGGGGCGCAGACCTGCCACCTCTTTACCCGCAACAGCCAGCGTGATTGGCAGGTCATCATTTTCTTTGGAGGTGGTAACACCAGCTGGTGTTGAGCGCTGTCCGACATCGATAGCACCACCTTTGGATCAAGGCAACCTAACATGTCCGCCTGCATCTTCCTCACAGACCGGCAGTTTGCCGGGGACACCCTTATCAACCCCGTCTAAGCACAATAGCCAGCCCTCGGTCCCTCAGATGTGGACAAGTAAAAGACCATTTCCTCCTAGCCATGAGAAAGCTAAGAGGTTGAATTTCACCATCTGCAAGCTCTTGGCTACAGAAATGCTGCCTTTCCGCCTGGTGGACACAGAGGATTTTCGAGACCTTATGTCCGTCGCAGTGCCCCAGTACCAGATGCCCAGTCGGCACTACTTCTCAAAGAAAGGTGTGCCTGCGCTCCACCAGCATGTCGCACACAACATCACCGCTTCTTTGAGAAACTCTGTGTGTGACAGGGTGCATTTCACCACAGACACTTGGACGAGTAGGCATGGACAGGGGCGTTACATGTCGCTGACTGGGCACTGGGTAACTATGGTGACAGCAGGACAAGGGGCTGCTGTCCAAGTCTTGCCGTCCCCACGAGTTGTGCGTCAATCCTCTTTATGTCAAAGTTCCTCCACTGCTTCTGCCTCCTCAACCTCCTCTCGGTCTTCCACCTGCACCCAAAGCCTGTCTGGTCATGCCACAAGCTTTCTAACTGCGCAGAAGGGATCCTGCACACCTCCTTACTATGCTGGCAGTAGGGCTCAACGTCATCAGGCGGTTTTTACTTTGAAATGTCTGGGAAATGTGAGTCACACAGCTGAGGAGTTGTGGTCAGCTCTGGAGAACCAATTTCATGAATGGCTGTCTCCACTGGACCTGAAACCAGGGAAGGCCGTGTGCGACAATGCTGCAAACCTGGGTGCGGCCCTTCGCCGGGGCAATGTCACACACGTGCCTTGTATGGCTCACGTGTTGAACCTGGTTGTCCAGCAATTTTTAGCCCACTATCCCAGACTAGATGGCCTTCTGCAGAGGGCACGGTCGCTGTGTGCTCACTTCCGCCGTTCGCATCCCGCAGCTCAGCGACTTACATCTCTACAGAAGTCGTTGGGCCTGCCACTTCACCGGCTAAAATGCGATGTGCCTACCCGGTGGAATTCAACTCTGCACATGTTGCAGCGACTGTGGCAGCACCGACAAGCCCTGGTGCAATACGTTCTGACGTATAGCCTGGGCCAACGAGATCCAGAGGTGGGGCAAATCACGCTGGAGGAGTGGTCTCAGATCAGGGACCTATGCACCCTTCTGCACAGTTTTGAAATGGCGACGAAGATGTTTAGTGCTGATGATGCCATTATCAGCATGACTATTCCGGTGATTTACATGCTGGAGCACATGTTAAACAGAATTCGGAGTCAGGTGGTGGCACAAGAGGAGGTGGAGGAAGTAGAGGAGGAGGAGTTGTATGCGGAAGGGCTAACATCTGCAAGGTCCAGACGGTCGGCAGCACCAAGGCGGCAGGCATGTGAGGGTGGGGGAGATGGTTTTACCAGGGAGCATGGTAGCAGCCAAACTAGTGAGGAAGGTGCAGGAGCCCAGGAAGAAGTGGAGGACGAACTGATGGAAGACTCATCAGATGAGGGAGACCTTGATCACATTTCTGTTGTGCGAGGTTGGGGGGAGAGGACAGAGGAAGGAAGCATGATTGTTACCTCGCCACCAACACAACAGGGACTTGGTGCTCCTGGATGCGCAACACACATGAGTGCCTTCTTGCTGCACTACCTGCAACATGACCCTCGAATTGTGAGAATTAGAAATAATCCTGACTACTGGGTTGCCACACTGTTAGATCCCCGGTACAAAAGTAAATTTGCCAAAATTATTCCTGCCATAGAAAGGGATGCACGCATGCAGGAGTATCAGCAGAGACTGTTGCAGAATCTTACATGTGCTTTTCCACAAAACACCAGTGGTGCACGTAGTGAATCTCACAGTTCCAACTTGCCAACCGTGGGACCGTCAAGTGTTCAGCACTCAAACCGTAACAGAACCACAGTATCTGCTGGTAACATCAATTTTGCGGAATCATTTCACCACTTTTTTAGCCCATCCTTTGCAAGGCCACAGGAGACAAGAAGTCTGACACATAGTCAACGCCTAGAGACGATGGTACAGGAGTATCTCCAAGTAAACATTGAAGCCACGACTGTGTCACTGGACCCTTGCTCTTTTTGGGCTTCCAATCTGGATAAATGGCCGGAGCTAGCCACTTACGCCTTGGAGATCTTGTCATGCCCCGCAGCCAGCGTTCTGTCTGAACGTGTGTTCAGCGCTGCTGGTGGTGTGCTGACAGATAAGCGCACGCGGCTCTCCACTGATAATGTAGACAGACTCACGTTCATAAAGATGAACAAATCATGGATCCGAAACGACTTTTCTACCCCTGTGTCATCCTGGGGAGAGTAAAAGCTTGATGATTGGTTAAAATCACCCTACCAACCGTTTTAAGCTTTCAAATTACTAATCATGTTTATCTGTATCTTGACTGGAAAATAATTTGGGCTTTGTAGCAGTGTGCAGCACTGATCCTATTAGGCCATCTATAATAAGCTCCACCAGATTTAAAATTAAAATTAATTTTTAGCTGCATCTAGCCCGGAAAATAATTTTGGGGCTCCGAGATGCGCAAGACACATAAGTGCCTTCTTGCTGCACTACCTGCAGCATGACCCTCATATTGTCAGAATTCGAAGTAATCATGACTACTGGGTTGCCACACTCTTAGATCCCCCAAACTTTTCGATCAACCTTTTCATTTTAATAAAGACCAAAAAAATGGTCATTTTTGAAATTATAAGCATTAGCAGGTTGTTAGAAACTGAAATCAAACAGTTTTCAACTCAAAACTTTATTCTAGGTGATGTTACATTTTCACATAGGACCCCTTGTTTGAAAGGAGCTTCTGAACTCTCTCGTCCATTGAATTTGTCAGGTTTTGGATGGTTTCTGCTTCAATTGTTTTGCATGAGGACAGAATACCCTCCCAGAGCTGTTGCTTAGATGTGAACTGCCTCCCGCCATCATAGACACTCCTTTTAATGATGCTCCAAAGGTTCTGAATGGGGTAGAGGTCAGGGGAGCATGGGGGTCACACCATAAGTTTGTCCCCTTTTATGCCCATATCAGCCAGAGATGCAGATGTTTTATGTGCAGCATGAGATGGTGCATTATCATGCAGAAAAATGATCTTGCTGTGAAATACACGGTTCTTCTTCTTGAACCATGGCAGGAAGTGCTGTTTGAGAAAATCCACATACATTATGGAGTTCATCTTTAGCGCCTTCAGGGATCCTAAAGGGGCCGACAATCTCTCTCCCCATGATTCCAGCCCAAAACATTACTCCACCTCCTCCTTGTTGGCGCTGTAGCCGTGTTTGCGTGGGGTGTCCATCAACCAGCCATCCTCCACTCCATCCATCTGGACCATCGAGCGCTGCACGGCACTCATCCGTGAACAAAACAGTTTTGAAATCAGTCTTCATGTAATGTTTGGCCCACTGGAGCCGTTTCTGCTTGTGTGAAGTGGATAGAGGAGGTCGACAGGATGGCGTATGCACAGCTGCAAACCTCTGAAGGACCCTGCATCTTGTTGTTCGGGGGACGTTGGAGGCACAAGCAGCTTCAAAAACTTGTCTGCTGCTATGACAAGGCTTTTTTGCCGCTGCTCTTTCAACCTGACGTAATTGCCTGTAGGAAAGAGTCCTCAATTTGCCCTTATCAGCACGCACACGTGTGTACTGTGAATCAGCTACATACTTCTTGATTGCCAAGACACTTCATCCTGATCATCGCACAATGTTGATTGTAGTCATGCCTTGACCTAAACACTCCACAATTTGTTGCTTCTCAGCAGCCGACACATCCTTTTTCTTTCCCATTTTGGCAGAAAATGTAGGCTGCTTAATAATGTGAGAGAGCCTTCTTAAGTAGTCTTGCCTTTCATTGGACACACCTGCCAAACTAATTAGCACAGGTGTCTGCAATTGCTTACAGTGATATAAAGAGCCCTGACACACATCACCATCAATGAGTTTAACTGACAAACAAACAAATTCTTCCCTTATCACTCCTAAACACCTTTTGCATAATAATTTGGAACGCAGTGTACATGTGCTTTTCCACAAAACACCAGTGGTTCACGTAGTGAATCTTACAGTTCTAACTTGCCAACCGTGGTCTGTATGGAATTGTTCAATAAAGGGCCCAAAATTAAGATAACATAGATGGGAGAGGTCTCTATGAATAGGAATTCCTAAGTATTTGATACCCTGTGAGGGCCAGGCAAAGGGAGAGTTGGACTGGATGGAATCCTATATGGATTTGGGGAGGGAGACATCGAGGGCCTCAGACTTCGCTGCATTGATTTTAAAATTTTACCATGTAACAAAGTGATCTATTTCAGCCATAACAGCAGGGATGGATATATGTGATTGAGTGATATATACTAGGACATCATCAGCAAATAGAGAGCACTTGTACTCGGTGCCTCCCACCTCAATCCACCTAATATTGGGGTTATGGCGAATTGATGAGAGCAGGTGCTCCGTCACTAGGATGTATAAGAGAGGGGACAGAGGACATCCCTGCCTTGTCCCATTGGTGATTGTGAAAGGTGATGAAAATGTTCTGACGCACCCCCTGGGCCTTGGGACACCCGGAGCCGGACCCTTTTTGGTGGATGCTGGTGGTTGTAGTCTTCGTGGCGGCGACCCGGTTCCGTGGCTCAGGGCGGTCAAACCAGTGGCGGAACTATTTATGTGGTTTTGATGTTTAAATGTCCGACTACGCCACCCGTGGATTGCGGTCAGAGTGAACCGCCGCTACAGGGCAGACCGCTGAGGCTGGTGTTGTGGGTGCAGCAGAGCGTAGCATAACTCCCCACGGGAGGAGTATAGCCTCAGGGCAGTGTATGCGGAGGATGGGGGTGATGGTGCAGGGCAGCAGCAGTAACGACACGGAGTCAGTGATGCAGTCCAGGGCCTTTACTCACAGTTCTTATTATCCAGACCACGTCTGCAGGTAACGGCTGCCCACGTCGTACTGTGCTCACCAGGTGAGGGGCTCAGACAACTCCCAGATAACTTTGGAGCACTTCACAGGACCCCCTTTGTGTGTCCTTTGTCTGGCCTTTCTTACCAACACTTCTGTCCGGCTGCCTCGGGCCTCCTCTTGGTAAACTTGGCGCCAGTTTCCCTGACCCTATGTGGTGCCTTCCTAGCGGGTGTAGCGAGGGGCTGCGCCACATAAAATGTCAGAGCCTCCGGTTTCTAGCTGAGGGTCGTTTCCTGCCTCCACTAGTTCGGGGACCGGTCTCCCCCTTTGGCCTGACCCCTCCACGCAGGTGGATTCGGGCGTGCGGTGGCGACTCGCCCGTCCGCACCCCTGGGATCCCTTCATTCCTCGTTCCTGGAGCCTTCTCCGCTCCTCTTCCTTCCTTCTCCCTCTTCCAGGCCTGGGCCTCTGTTACTAGGCCCGCCTCCGGAGCAGAGCTCATGCAGAGCCCCTGCTCCCTGCCACTTCTGCTCAGACTTCTCTGCACTGAACTAAGATGGTGCCCACCTTTTATACTCCCTTCTCAATGCACCCAGGAACTGCTTCCTCCCTGCTCCTGCACTACAGGGTTCCCCTTCCTCAGTGTTCCCTCCCCCCACTCCAGCCAGGGACAGGGACTGTCGTGCCCATCTCAGGGGCATATTGGTCGCCCTGCCCCACGGCAATGTGGTGTAATGCATGCAGGTGTCGGGTCCTGATCCACACTCCATCCTTACCTGAGAGTGAGATATCACACCTCTGGGTGAGGTGCAATACGTCTGTAGCAACCGAGCCCTTAGGGTGCTACAGTTCCATTTATCTTCAGCCTAGGTGACGTATTGCGATACAGGGCCGTGATTTTGGCTATAAAAGGGTCCCCTAGACCCCTACCCCAAGCTTTTTAAGAGAATCATATCTGGCGTGCCAGGAGACTCTATGGAATGCTTTCTCAGCATCCAACGAGAGTATCTAATTACAAATTTTTAACTGCATCTAGCCCAGGAAATACTTTGTGCCTAGTAGCAGTGTCTGCTAGTCAGCGGATTATCCCGGCTGTTAAGCAAGCTACACCACCTGTAGTTTAGACACTTAATTTTTTCAAAGGAAATGCTTCGGGACCATGGGATACTTAGTGAAGTGCATCAGGAGGCACCCCAAGGCATAGGGGCTGGGACTGGCAGTAGGATGCCTTGCGGTGGACAGCCGAGCTCGATCCTTATAAAAGCTTTTTAACTGCAGCAGCTTTAGTGGACGCTACTGGAGCTGGAATTACCGCGGCTGCTGGCATGAGACTTGCCCTCCAATAGATCCTTGTAAATGGATTTAAAGTGTATTCATTCAAATTAGAGAGACAATTTAAATTAAAAAGCTTAGAGCTGCCTCCACCACAGGGGGGCTCGCTCGACCCACCAGCGGACAGGCACCAGTATTGGGAGAGGGGGGCTGGCCGTCAGGGTTCACCGCGGCTCTGGCACAAACCCGGCGACACGGAGGTGGCACGGGCAGGAGCGGACTGGCCGTGTCGGCTTCTCACTTTTTGGATTTTAGAAGGGCATGACATGCCTATATCTGTGTCTCCCCCTCCTTTTACTCCTCCACCTCTTTTATTTTCGCATGACTATATGTACTTGTCACTTTTCCATGTGTTAGTTATGTCTTCTGAGCAGTTTGTCAGCTTTTGGACACCTTTGAAGGTGTTTTCTATGTGTTTCTATGTGTTTTTGTTTGCCTGCCATTGGTTCTAACGGTGTTCGAAGGTGTTCGACGAACAGTTCGGCGAACACACGGGTGTTCGACGAACCGAACCGAACTCGAACACTACGGGGGTGGCTCAACACTAGTTAACAGCAGCTTAGGTTAGAGACCAGGTAAATGCCACACAGAGTTCTAGCAGCAGACACATCTCTTCAACAACTGTTAAGAGGAGACTTTGTGCAGCAGGCCTTCATGGTAAAATAGCTGCTAGGAAACCACTGCTAAGGACAGGCAACAAGCAGAAGAGACTTTTTTTGGCCTAAAGAACACAAGGAATGGACATTAGACCAGTGGAAATCTGCTTTGGTCTGATGAGTCCAAATTTGAGATCTTTGGTTCCACCGTGTCTTTGTGCGACGCAGAGAAGGTGAACGGATGGACTCTACATGCCTGGTTCCCACCGTGAAGCATGGAGGAGGAGGTGTGATGGTGTGGGGGTGCTTTGCTGGTGACACTGTTGGGGATTTATTCAAAATTGAAGGCATACTGAACCAGCATGGCTACCACAGCATCTTGCAGCGGCATGCTATTCCATCCGGTTTGCGTTTAGTTGCACCATCATTTATTTTTCAACAGGACAATGACCCCAAACACACCTCCAGGCTGTGTAAGGGCTATTTAACCAAGAAGGAAAGTGATGGGGTGCTACGCCAGATGACCTGGCCTCCACAGTCACCAGACCTGAACCCAATCGAGATTGTTTGGGGTGAGCTGGACCGCAGAGTGAAGGCGAAAGGGCCAACAAGTGCTAAGCATCTCTGGGAACTCCTTCAAGATTGTTGGAAGACCATTTCCGGTGACTGCCTTTTGAAGCTCATCAAGAGAATGCCAAGAGTATGCAAAGCAGTCATCAAAGCAAAAGGTGGCTACTTTGAAGAACCTAGAATATAAGACATATTTTCAGTTGTTTCACACTTTTTTGTTAAGTATATAATTCCACATGTGTTAATTCATAGTTTTGATGCCTTCAGTGTGAATGTACAATTTCCATAGTCATGAAAATACAGAAAAATCTTTAAATGCGAAGGTGTGTCCAAACTTTTGCTCTGTACTGTATATTTTATGATGGGGTCAACCCCTTTCATTTTCTCTCAACTCTTCCATTCTTAGTTGTCGGACATTTTGGGAGTTGCTTTCAAATATAATATTTTTTTCCTACTTTAAAGGTGATATCCGAGAAAAAGGTATGTAGTTGCTTGCAGAGGCAACTACCTGTCTGTTGTACCCGGCGCTGGTCATTGACCGATCCTGTCAACAGAGCAGCAGTTTGTTTTCCTGTTGACAGGGCGGGACTACTGAGGTCATGCTGATTGACAGCTGGCTTCCCCCAATTAGGCAGCGGAGAGCCGACTGTCAATCAGCATGATGCCAGTAGTCCCGCCCTGTCAACAGGAAGACAAACTGCCGCTCTGTTGACAGGGAGCAGCTGAATCTCTGGCAGGATCGGCCAGACAGGTAGTTGCCTCTGTTAGCAACTACATACCTTTTTCTCGGAAGTGGAAGTCTGTGACCTCTCTGTGCCGGCAGAGAACGGCGCCAGGCACAACAGGCAGGTAGATAGCAACTATCTGCCTACTACTGGCTAGGCAGATTTTTTTCTTTTTAAAGTCCCGGATATCCACTTTAAGGGTGGTCTCACACACCGTGTTTTTTTTGTAAAATGTTTTGAATATCCAAAAACAAAAATGTTTTTTTTTTAAGGGAATGGAAAATATCAAGAAATTACTTATAATTCTCATTTTTGCTAGATCCACTTCTAGCTGTGGCCAAAAAACAATCAAAAACATTCTTACAATGCATTCTTACAAAAAAAAGACATCCTTAGTGGTCTTTTAATTTTTATTGTCATCTTCATGTCCAGGCTTATTTATGTATAGCTATATTTATATAAAATTATTTACTAATTTACACATTTCCCTTGAGGTCCATGAATAGCCCTGAATGTAGGCAAGTTAAGCAGTGGTGGTCAACATCTTACAGTATGACGGCTCTTGTATGTGGCCCTTGATTTCATAACATAATATTCAGATAATGCTTGGATAAAGGAAATTGGACAGACCCATACAAATATCGGGCACTGTTACAGATCCATTTTGGTGATATTTGTTCAGTTATTTCTGCCAATAATGAGAATAAATTCCAAAGAGAAACAGTACATATTTTTCCCTACTTTGTGGTGCCAGGATGTGTTTTTTTTTACAGATCCTACTATGCCCCTGCTGCCATTTATCCACTTCTATTCTTTATGGTTGGAAGGAGCTCTCCTGCCTGATCATTATCTTGTTAACAGCAGCTGCACTTTATGTGCGTTCCCCTGGGCTCTGGGCCACACAGCAGGCAAGCGGGCCACCCGTTGGGCATCAGTGACTTGCAATATCCCGAGACTTAAGAAAAAAAGAAATAAAAGAACACAATGGACATAATGTTTAAATTACAGTTGTTTCTTTTTTATTAGGTGACTTTTAGCATGTTATAATATTTCTAAAAAAAAATGAGAAAAATTTGATTGGGTAAATGGTAGTGCGTATATGATGAAAAGTTATGGTGAACTCAAACCTGTATTTTATTTTTTAGTTCCTCATTTCTTGAGATTAGGAGCAATTAGGGTGGTTTCTTTTGGGCGATAAAAAGTATGGGCAATTCATTATTTTTTTTCCGAAGAGCAGAAAAAAAGAGAAAAATCAGCACCAAAAATCTCAAAAGCACTAGTATATAATTACCAGCCAATTGCAAACCAGTACTCAGAGATCTCAGGTGCAAACCTGGAGAAAACAGTTGCCAGACAAGTCCATGTAAATTTTAAAAAAAAAAAGCGTTGCACTCACCGTCCCTTTAAAAGTCCTTTATTTCATTGCAGCTAAAAACTTGCAGGCAGGGGAACGAAGTGGATTTTTTTTCTTTCTACATGTAATTATTTTTTTTCATTTGTATCTATAATGCATTGGAAAGTTTGGACTGGAGGCATTTTCTGCATATTGGGCCACGGCCCCACTATCAGTATTCGGTCAGTATTTTTTCTCAGGAGTGGGAGCCAAAACCAGGAGTGGGTGATAAATGCAGAATTGGTGCACTTGTTTCTATTATACCTTTTCTCTGATTGTTCCTCACCTGGTTTTGGCTCCCACTCCTGAGAAAAGATACTGACCTAATACTGACCAAATACTGATAGTGGGGCCGTGGTCTTAGGATCGATATGGTGAGGATGTGCAGTTAAGTCACTCATAAATGAAGCACTAGATACAAAAGAAATCCTAGAAATCCATCCATCTGAATATACAGTTACATCACACATGAATATGATCTCCTCCTTAGGGCTCAGAACAAGGTTTCAGTATGTATTGAATTCAGTATATGTATTTTTAATATTGGGTTACATTTTTGTTTTAACATTACTATTTATGAACCTGTGGGAATTGCGAAGGAAAATCCATCCAGATATTCCGATAGAAATAGTGTTTACATTTTCTGTGGAAATTGGGACAGAGAATGACATAAACAGTTTCAGGATGTGGTTTGTTGCTTTATTTCTTGCTATGACAACATTTCATAGTCCTCACTGTCCGCTATGATATATGGAAATTAATGTTGAACATATTGCGCAGAAGACAAAAACCATCTTCGGTTATTTTTAAAGAAATGGAACTAGTAAAGTTAAATTGGTGATCTTGTGTTCAAGTTAATCAAAAATACAAAAGGAACATGAGGAATACAATCCAAATAATATTTCACATGCTCAAATGGCAGTTCTTCTGGTCAGTGCAAGTCTCATACAATAGTAGCTTTCATTTTCACCATTCAGGTGATAGATACACTGGGGTTAACCTGGATATTTTTAATTAGAAGTTTCAAAAACTCCTCGGTTTTGCTCCAAGGACTATATACTAATCCATAAAGTTAGAAGACTGGACGTGTGTTCGTTTTCTGTATATTCTACCTTAAAAAAACAACAAACTACAGTTTGAATTTTTTTTCAGGCTGAAATTAAATGAAAAATTCCCTTGATTTAACAAGACGTGTTACCCTTAAATTTTCAGGCAGACGGGTAGAACGTGATACCACTTCTAATACAGTTTCACAGCAGAACTTTCTTAACCGAGGCCTCAGCAAATCTATGGGCTTTCTGGCATGTAAAGAACAGGATGATGAAGATGACAGCTTCCCCTCATTAGAACTTGGCTCCACCTATGAGGATATAGCAAAATCACATTATGCTTACAGCAATCTTCAGTCTAATTTATTAGAAAGAAAACTCAGCGAACGCAGTCAAAGGAAAAAAAATTGGGCTTCATCGTTTGACGTATCGTCCATCTCTAGCCAAGGCACAGATAGAGGGTTGTCTGCTGTAAAACCTTACAATCGTAATGTATCTGAAACTTTGAATGGACGGATTACAGCCATGCCGAAAATGAAGGATCTCAGGCAGTCAAGTGATGCTGCTGATGTTTTCGACAAGCAGAAAATGGACCAAGCAAAACATGGACCAGAAGTGCCAACCTCTGTTGCAATTTCAAGTGCCTTGGAAAGGATCAGAGAAAAGAAGAAAAACCTGCAAATACTGCGAGATGCCATGAACATAGAAGGTTAGTCCCACTGAATGTTCATCAATTCATGTGAACATTGTTCTTTTCCCAGAAACCATGAAAACTTAAAAAAATCATACGTTGTATTGCTGAGTTCTACATATGTTCTTATATCCATTTCCACTTGACACTTAGTCCTATGCTAAATCATTTCTTTTTTAAAACCTTTTTTCAATCGTTTTTGATGTTTTTGGGAAGGGTTCACAGATATTATATAATGTGATTCTTTTATTCCAACAATCCTTCATTGGGTAGATTTTTGATGAAATCCACTTTATTATTGAATGTATTGATCACTAAACGTGGAGTAATTACAAGTGAGTTCTGTTTACCGATGGGGATTCTGAGCTAAGAACCTTGTATGGACAGCTGGTTAATGGGCAAGCAGCTACGTGGGCAAGTGAGCAAAACAACACGCTGCCCATATATACAGCTATTACGATCAACTTGTTGATGATTGTTGGCCACCTTGATTGGAAGGCAGGCCATGCCCACCATTTAATTTGTATGGGGCCTCTAGACTCACCCCCAACATTAGAAGGATCGAGCATGTTGAATTCCAATTCCTGATCTTTTGTTTCTGTAGAGATAAGTCACTGCCAGAAGTGTATGGCAGCGGCATCCCTTCCCTCCCCTTCCTGTAGGGAGGCTCAAACTTCATATTCAGCTACCCATGCAGTTGGAAGTAGCTGTCTCTCCCGAGTCCCTCGTCCACATATATGCTCAGTTTGGCCATTAATATCCTTTTTACCACACTTGATTGAACATGGATGTTGACATTGGTCTTGTATTGCCTTGGAACTTACAGGAAAGCCTACTTTTATCCCTTCTCTTTCCATCCTCGGCAATTAAGGATGTTGGCATTAACATCTTTCTTGCCCTAATCTATTAGAAATGCTTATATGAACTATATATATTAGCATTGACATCACTATTTAGTGAATTATCAGTAAATCAGGGTAAATATGATGATTGTGTTAGAAAATAGTACTTAGCTTTTCAATACAATAGTAATAGAGTACCAAACTGTTTCATAACATTCTGCAAGAGAAGCTCCCAAAATAGTGGACCACCAAAAAAAAGCTGGGCCTTTCTCAGTTGACTAAAAACCTATTCATGTTTTAAGGTTGTTTTAAAGGTAATCTGCCATGTGCAAGAAACACTATTTACCTGCAGATATTGGGTTAATCTGCAGGCAAAAAGCACTAAAATGCTGCCTGGCCGCCTTACTGAAAGCACGGCTACTGGCAGAAAATAATCTATACTAATAATACTTATATCTTCCTGGGAGCCTCTGGCTTTCAGTCATGGGGATGGTGCACAAAGTGGTTACAGACACCGCTCACTATAATGTGGATGGCAGCTGTAATAACTCCCCAGAACTTTGATTGACAGCTCGTTCTGCACAATGCCCTGCACATTAACTTACAGGGTAGCTACCTATATGGGGCACTAGAGGATATGTCTTTCCTTCTAGAGGAGAGCTAATTTGCATGAAATTGACGTTAATCAGTATTCTTAAACTAAATATATGAAATATATCAGATACTTCAATTTATAGTTGAGAAACTTTTTATGTATAAACAATAAATATCTTATGATGTGGTAACTAAAGCACGGACATACTAAATAATTATTTGGATGTGAATCTAGTGATATTATGCAGTTTAATTTTTTGCCATTCAATATTTATATCCTACTACTGTGCTACTTTTAAGTAAATAGTGCATTTTTTACATTTCTAAACTTTAAAGGGTTATTCCCAACTTTAGAAGTTATTCCCTGTCAATAGAGTAGTGATAACTTTGTATTTCGCAGATATCTGGCTACTGGGACCCCTAATGATCCCAAGAACATGGCTCTGAAATGCCCATTCAGATTAAAGCCGTGGTTCGGCATGCGTGCCATTTCTCCCATTTATTGCCTACAGGATTGCAGAGATAGGTGATAACTTTCAGTGTTGGAAATAACCCTTTAAATTTTTAATATTCACTATTAACATGAAAATAACTGCATTGCTGAAAAAATTCTATTATGACATTATGCTAATTACACTCTTTTAGACTATATATTAACATTACTAGATCCCATTAAAAGCAGTTTACTTTAATTTTTGATGATGGCAATCAGAATTTTGCATGTTAATTTGTTTTCACTGGACAACTCCTTCATCACCTTTGCATAGGTGATGAAGGATGATAAGATGATGATAACTTGCTGATCGGTGTGGATGCGACTGGTGGGACTTGTACCAATTGGCTGAAGAGGGAAATTTTTATCCCCAATGGGGAACTTTTAACCCTCTTTATAAAATGGAACAGCAGGTCAAGATGCTCAACTGCCTCTCCATTCATTCTCTATGGGGCTGCTGTAGAAAACCGAGCGCAGCGCTCAACAGCCCCTTAGGGAATGAATGGAGCAGCGGTTTCACATGCATGCCTCTCCTCCATGCTAACAGGAATGAAAGGACCCTGTTTTGCCAATCTATGCCAGTCCCAGTGATTGAACCTCCACTGATCCTATGGATAGGTGATAACTTGTTTTCAATGAACAAACCCTTTAAGCTTGTTTCCATTGTAGCAAGTTATCTGTTGCCTCATATAAGTACAGTGCGGAGCAGAACTATCTGATCTTATATTATCTGAATATTCCTCCAGGCTGAGTTGCTTCATTCATTGATAAGTACGGTAGTAAAAATGGATTGTCTCTCTGTAGTTGCTGCACACAGATAGACCAGTTACAGTACTTGTTATCCTGCACCCAGTGTAATTTTCAATAAATCTGTGTAATTTGTGGTTATATATGAGCAGAGAAGACATGCTTTTGGTGATTTGCTATTTACGCTGGGGTAACAGGTTTACTTGTCATGTCCCCGTAACAAACAGACACTCTATATACATGTACATTATAAACTGAAAGGCTTTAAAGGGAATCTGTCACCAGATTGTTGCTACTTCATCTGAGAGCAGCATAATGTAGGGACAAAGACCCTGATTCCAACAATGTGTCACATACTGGGCTGCTTGCTGTAATTTTGAGAAAATCACGGTTTTACCTCCTGCAGATTTATCAGTTTGTTGAATGCTGAGCTGAGTATAACTCCATCCACCCCACCGATTGGCAGCTGTTTGTCCATGTACAGTTTACATCTGCCAAACAGTGGTGGGGACAGAGTGATACAGAACTCTTGAGTATGGAGGACTACTTGGCAGCAGGATTTCTAATCCTCTAGTGATAATCTTCTGCTAATAAAACCGTGATTTTCCCAAAACTACACTAAGCAGCTGAATAAGTGACACATCACTGGAATAAGGGTCTCTGTCTCTACATTATGTTACTCTCAGATTAGGTGGCAAAAAGCTGGTGACAGATTCCCTTTGTTAAACCTTGAAAAATAACTCTGATTTAAGGCCTTTTAACAGACACATTGCTAATCATTGGCCGATGTAAACTTGGCAGTGAGTAAGTGGCTTGTTTGTTAGCTGATCAAATCTTTTAATGCAGCCTTAAAAATGATCTTTGCTGGCAGCTCTTCTTAAAAGGGAATGTCTTTAAAGGGACTTCAGAGACCGAATGTTCAAACCTAGTACAGGCGCTCTGTGCTTCATGGCAGGGACAATCATTTATATACACCTTCTCACCTGCTTGTTTTCCATCTATCTCCACCCTTCTCTGGCTCTATGGAGCCAGAGCTGTCAATCAATGATCAAGGGGGTGGAGATAGAGGGAAAACAAGCAGATGGGAAGGTGTATATAAATGATTGGCCCTGCAGTGAAGCACCAAGCCTTGGGATTTAGTTTAAACAGTCATTCTGTACTGACTGAGTCCCTTTAAACGAGCACTGACGGACTTTATTATACTGTTGATATGTGCCCGTGTAATAGGGCCCTAAAGTGGATCTTACACATTAAATGGCTGTCGGTCAAACAATGCTTCTGATGACTGTTCAGTCGACAGCTGACTCACACAGCTCTCCCATACACAGGAGCGCTGTTTTAGCTCTGGGAGCTAAACGGTTTATCTCTGGGAGGACAATGCAATCGGCAGTCTGAAATTGGACATATAGAACCAACATCTCTCCCAACCATCAGTTGGCTGGCGCCTCATACACCTCAGAGTGCAGGTTTCCGACATTAGTCTTTACCTCTGTCCAGGTGGCTATTTCCTTATATACCCTGACTGTCTCCAGTCAATGTCGATACTGTTTAGGGAGAATTCTGATTGGGAACTGATAATACACTGCCCTTCACAAAGCTGTTGCTTGAAAAATAGCGCTCCAGACTTATTGCATAGGGACTGCAAGCACTTACTAAAACAGACCAGTTCAAGAGAATATAATAAACTTGATGTATATGTAAGGTGCCCCAGCGGGGTAATCATGGGCGAGTTGTGGCCCATGCTCACGCTGGCACCTTACAGACAAAGTGTGTCCTTCCTCTGATGTGTTGCGGTGTATGTGGTGTGTTCCACTTACTTCTGACCAGCCGGTCTCTTCTGTCTCCAGAGATTTCTCTTCTGGAACCAGGGCAGCAATGAATTCAGGGGACACAAAGTTCATAACAATACCTGGGACTTTACTGGGTAACTGGGAGTATTTACAATATTTACAGGCAGGTATAAAGGATAAGGCCCAACGGATTGTCATCTTTCCCACAGGTACTTGATACAACTTCAGCCCTGGGTCCCAATTTAGGTGAAGCCTCTCTGTTGCTCTGTTCTCTAACCCTAGAGAATCTTCCTCACCAGTGACAGTATATCAGTGACAGTATATATATTAATTCTCTACATGTCCTAGACTTGAGTCCTGACTTCTTCTGCGGTCCTGAAGATAGAATGCGCCCCCAGGTCCTCGACGACTCTCTCGAGGTTCCCAGGTCGGCTACGGGGGGTGGGGACTCTTGTGGAGGGATTCTCCTGTTTGATGATCCATTGTCTGGGGTACTAGGCCCACGTCTACCCTAGCAGCCAGAAATAGAGCTCCAAGTACTCTGAGGTACTATACACTACTGAACTGTTCACTTCCTGTACTCAGCAATAGCACTTAGTTCCTCCTTCCTCTACTGGGCTGGATTTTCACAGCTGTCCCTTAACTGGAGGTAACTGCAGCCCAGAGAGATCCAACTTTTGGGAACATGCTTTTTAACCCCTTTTTAGTGTCAGAGGGAAACTACTTCCGTCACCAATACTACATATATTTTGTGAACTAAAAAAGATCATTTGGATCCAAAGCGATTTTTGGAGCATTGAGTCCTGCATTTATACTTGGAAATTTTGGACTAGTTTTCACTCACATGTTTTGTAATGCCTGTAATGAAATCATAAATAATTTATTAATTGCTTTAATTGTTCTTTTCAACCCCTTCCCAGCTGGGCAATTTTCCATATTTGACTACCAACATAAGGAGCATAAATTATCAAAGTAATAATCACTGGAGATACACCTGAACTACAAATACCACCAAAAGAACCAATAGGTGTATATAGTCTCTAAAATTCATGAACTTTATTGAAGTCACCAATATAAGCTCAACAGTTTGAACAGATGGTATGGAACGCCTTGTGTGCAAGGCTGCACCAGGACCACATATCACACCAGTCTGTAGGTTATGTAAGTTATCTTTTTGTAATTTCCTTGCTTGCAAGGCGTTCGATACCATCTGTTTAAACATGCCAGAATCTTGCACTATATAGTATATATATTTAGCCATTAAGGATTTGATTTTGAGTGTTGTTAAACAATATCTTTAAACATATACGTAGACTGGCTATGATTCAATACCATTGAAATTAGATATAACTATGTAAATGTTTTATGTGGTCCTCCATTGCGTTACTCTGTTGAGCTTATATTGTTTTTAAATTGGTAATTTCAACAAAGTTTATGAATTTTGGAGACTATATACACCTATTGGTTCTTTTGGTGGTATTAATTTTCTATGTTTGCATTTTTGTTTTGTCCCCCTCTTCTTCTAAGAGCCTTAACCTTTTGTTTTTCCATCCACATAGGTGTATAATGGCTTGTTTTTGTAGGATGTGTTGTAGTTTCGAAACACACCATTCATTTTACCATTACATTTATTGGAAAACGGAAAAAAATTGGGCAAAAAAAACCGCAATTATTTTTAGGATTTTCTATTTATGACGTTCATTTTGTGGTAAAATTTACCTGGCATTATGTTTCTTCAGGTTAGTACAATTGTGGCAATACCAATTTTGTAAAGTATTCTTTTTACTTAAGTGGCCCAAAAATTTTTTTCGAGACCCGTGCCATTTTTATTTGTCCGTCGATGGAGCTGTGGACTTGTTTTCTGCACCTTTAGCTTATAATTCTATTGATTTGACAATTTGATCATGTTGCCGAAATACCACAATTCTGTTGTTTTGATTTTTTTCTCTCATTACGCCTTTTACTGATTTGGTTAATTTTGTAACTTGATAGACCAGACTTTTATAGATGTAGAGATACCAATATGTTAATTTTTTTATTTCTTTATGCCTCTTAGGGGACGTGAACCTGCTGATTGTACTATTTACTGAAATACCACAGTATTGCAGTATACAGTTAGAAGTATTAGGACAGTGACTGAATCTTCATGATTTGGCCTCTGCATGTCACTATTCTGGATATAAATGAAACAACTGAGATGCAATGGAAGTGTAGACTTTCAGGTTTAATTAAAGAGGTTGAACAAAAATATCCTGCAAAACGTTTAGGAATTGCAGCCATTTTTCTACAAAGACTTCTCACTTCAGAAGTGAAGTCAGCGAGCCATGGACGTCACCCAACGCTGAGTTTCCTCTGTAAATGTTGCTGTCAGAGATCGACAGCAGCATTTAAGTAGTTAACAGCAGGGGGAGCTCGGACTTCTATGATGTTATAGATGGTTGATGGCTAATAACACAGCAATTATCTGCTGGGAATGTTGCAGAGGTATAACTCCCTAGCCTACTTCAAAGTGAGGAACCTGACATTTGACGTACAAGTATGTCATATGCCAATGGAGTTAAAAGAACACTCCAGACACCATTTTCACCATTTTATGTTTAAAATTTGTTGGCCGGATCCCCTCCCAGTAAACAATGACACAAAAAAATTACAATTTTATGCATTTGACAACTTTTTATGGGCTTTGTTTTACATTGAAAAGTGGGCTGATGTGTTTTGAAGCATGAAGGGCATAACGCTAAGATAATTATACATACTAACTGTATCCAAGTTTCAGCATCATTGGGGTCCTCTTACTATCCAGCAGAGGGTCGTCATCATTGTACCATTATGTGATGCTAATTAAAGGATTGCAAAGAACAAGCAGATAATACACATTCTAATTTATGTATAATGTTAATACTCCTAACCATCCACATCATGGATAATGTGTGACTGCTGACTAGATTGGATGGACCAATCGGACCAAAATCGAAAAAAACCTATAAATAAACATCCGACAAAACGGCCATATGTATTAAATAAAACAGACCTTTATTGGAACAAGTAGGGTATATAGTGACACAGAAAAAAAGAGCATCCCCCTGAGGAAGGACGCACCGAAACGCGCGTCGGGGTGGGCATCACACATACATCAGGGACAGCCACCGATATATCTGGACACCACAACCAGCAGGTATGAGGACATATAATGTTCATAAATGGCTATATTGCTGAATATATACTATAACACAGCAAAAATTAGTGGACATTAAAACATGGAAAACCGCTGGTCATATATGGTGGATGGTGCTCTAATATAATACAAGCTACATTGCCAATTATACTGACATATTGCCATTGCAGCAGGTCAGATATAGCAGTGTTGGTTATATCTAAGGGCAGTGGCAGTATCACTTTGATTCCCTGTGTGCATATCATTAGCCATTTTAATATGATAATTTCTATTATGTGGATGCTCTTTTTTTCTGTGTCACTATATACCCTACTTGTTCCAATAAAGGTCTGTTTTATTTAATACATATGGCCGTTTTGTCGGATGTTTATTTATAGGTTTTTTTCCATTATGTGATGCTGTCTGAGTATTTTTCTTATACTGGCTCTGAAGTGGCTTAGCAGTGCTCTGTTATGGCAGCACAGGCTTCAGCTGCGGCCTAGTCAGGAGGCAGCAGAGGGTTTCTGTAGGTGTACAATTCATGTGAATGAAACTTTGGGTATGACTCTGTGCCTTTGAACAAAGCCAGGATGTTTCGTTTTTTTGCCAATTGTATTTTAATTTGAAGAGCTAAAGAACAGCTTTTCATATACGGTAAGTGATTTTAATTCTGCCAAACTTGTGCTGTAAGCCTGACCGAATGGTTTGTATGAAAGGAGACTAAACTACTGGCTTGGAAGTAAGTCCAAAATTAACCTTTTAATCCTAGTTCTAGGATATGGAAGCTAGCTATATCTTTGCCTATTACTACAGATAATTTATCAGTTTTAGTAAAATGCAATTTGCTATTACTTCTTTTTCCGATAAATATCAGTTTGTACTATTGAAAATCTCAACATTTCATACTTTGTACTTTCCTTTATTAACTATTCCAAAGTTAGGTGAAACTAGAGAAAAGTAAAGTGTTAAACAGGTTGCCCACTACTTTTACATTGATAACCTATCCTTAGGATAGGTCATCAATGTCTGATCTGCCGGGTTCCGACACCCATCACCTCCGCCGATCAACTGTTTACGGTATCACCGGCCAGAAGTACTCACTTGCCAAGCTGCCCCATCTACTTGTAGTGGCCGGGGCTTGGTACTTCACATCCACCTCCTATTCAAATCAATAGGAGGCCACTAGAAGTAGATTGACCAGCTCGACAAGTGAGTACTTACGACCGGTGGCCGCCAACACGGATAACTGCTGATCGGCGGAGGTCCCAGGTGTCGGACCCTGGTCGATCAGACATTGATGACCCATCCTAAGGATAGGTCATCAGTGTAAAAGTAGTGGACAACCTCTTTAAGAAATACATTCTAGGATGAACCTATTGGATTTCCTTCCCAGATGTCTGCCCTCTGATCAGTGCTTCATGGAAAGGAATAGTTTCTTTACTTATAAGGTATTTCTAAAGCTGGCCATACTCTACAAATCTTATATGGTTGCTGTATGAATGCCCTTTTATAATTTACAGTGCAAAGGTTGAAATGATAAATCCTTGACAATCGGCAGACCAATCTCTGTGCTGCCCTATGACCGATGAAGGGCATCTTTTGATGGGATGTTCCTTGGCATGAATAACGTACTAAATATTGCCAACGACTGCACCAAACAACTGAACTGAAGCAAATCCAACACAGAAGAGTGACTTTTCTAGTAATATCTTCCACTGTCTATGTATGTCGAGCCCTTTTGTGTTTAAACCAGAAATGTCTAATATGTGGTCAGATTTAGGCTGTTCTATAGATGGGATGCAAATAAACAAATCTAATCTTCAGAACAATCCTATGGAGTTTTAGGAAACGTGAGTCCACCTTGTACTCCATGTAGTTGTTTTAGCCTTTATTTATATCCATAGTGAAGTAGAAAAAAAATAGTTGAAAAATGTATAGATAGAAATTAAAGTAGTGTGAACATACAATTAGGTTGAGAAATATTTGGAAAGTGACGAATCTTCGTGATTTGGGCTCTGCATGCAATTATTTTTTATTTAAAATTAAACAACTGAAATGCAATTAAAGTGTAGACTTTCAGGTTTAATTGAAGGGGTTGAACAAAAATATTCTGTGAAACCTTTATGAATTGGAGCCATTTTTCTACAAATCCTCCTCATTTTAGGGGCTGAAGTTGGCCATTGCAGAATAGTGCGCTTCTTTGCCTTAAAAAAAACTCCTGGGTTGCTTTTGCAGTATGTTTTGGGTCATTGTCCATCTCTACTGTGAAGCGCTTTCCAATCAAACTTGCTGCATTTGGTTGAATCTAAGTGTCAGGGACGTCAGCAAGGACAACGGGGAGATCACACAATATCCCACCACTGCCGTCACTATGTTAGGATTGAGCAGGGATTCGTGCACACGCGACCCCGATTACTCACTACGTAGGTATCGGCAAGCACTCACTGAGCGTATGGCGTACACACCTCCGGATCTCAACGCATGGAATATGTGTATACGCCCAGTACGGTCACTGCCAGCTTCACTATAACCCACTTATTATTATTCGATGCCACCACCGACCGAGTTTGAAACATAATACAGGCCATGGTCAGGCGCCTGCGTTCTGGTAGCGTCTATGGCTTCGGGGGAGGAACAATTACGGGACAAAAGAAACAGGACTATTAAATTTTATATTTAATCCAAGAGGGAGGCAGGGTTTATGAAAATTATAAAAAAGGTTTTACAAAGGGGGACATTTACAGTACAGAATAGACGGTTGCACAAAATGAACAAAAATGAACAGTATAGTTGGAGGGAAGCGCTTCTATTGGACCTTTCAGCGAATGTGACCCTTGTTACACATCAATATGTACTTCCAACATAAGAACTGATCCACCTTTGGCTGGGTCTTTTATGCTGAAGGGGGAGACCGGCCCACATGCCCCTTGTGCTGACATCATGTGGGCTGCGCTCTAGCCTTCATATTTTTATTAGAATCTCTAACTTCTGGGATAACTTATCGCTGGTTGATCGCAGAAGCCCAAAAGTGATACCATATTTTTTATTAGGAATTTACCTTTCTATAGAGACTACACATGGCATAGCTTCGGTCTGTTATTCTGGTAGTTTTGCGCCACAGCTCCCTGAATGGGCTCACAGCTATGGAAAAATAAGCATATTGTTCCTTAGCTGACCCTGCCACTAAAAATATGGGTCCCATTATTATCGGAGGTATAGAACTTTACATATTCCATATTCCGTGTCGGCACCGGCCCGGCTAAAGATTTCTGTTGAATTCCCTTTGAAGCTGGGATTAATCTTCCTCAGCTAGATTTGAATTGTCGCAAGCCTGTGTCACTACAAAGCACACTCGCATGCTAATTGGGTTTGTAACACCTTTTGTGCTAGCATTTGCTTACAGCTACTTCTGCTGTGTGGGCTTAATTTGCATGGGGACAGCTGCATTGAGTGTCAGGTCCTCTCCTCTGCCAAATACTATAAGAGAGGGGTCTGGGAGGGAGAAATTCTTAATATTTTTCTGACATCTCCCCCTCTTTGAGGTAGCGTAGGGGCCGATTTACCGATCCCTCCCCTTAAGCCTACCTCGCGGCCCACCCTTCCTGCTGATCCGACAACCAATGTACCCAACTCGCCCACCACTCTGACCGCCTGGTGATCCAGCTTTCCAATCACCCTGACCGGTTTGGAGAATATTTTTCCCACACCTCTGACAGGCTATGGGTACCTTCCTCCCATACTCCTGACAGACAGGGGGACACACATTTCTTTTACCGTGCACGGTTGTGGAGCCTACCCTTCCCGCCATCATGTTTATTTTGGGAGTCGCGCTTTCGATGGGGTAGCCACGACCGGCCATGTCACAGTCCGTCGTGACACTGGTCGGCGGCACAGGACCACTTTCCTTATGATCCCTGTGCTTCTCCCCATCCTTTCTCATTATCTTTGGAGCTGTGCTACTCATAGGGCAGCTACCACCGACCATATCACCATCTGGCGTGACACTGGACGGGACGACCTGCTTCCTGGTGTCCGTACCTGCTCCCCTTGCCCATAGCACTTATGCTGGCTCGTCTTTGTGGATCCTCAGCAGCATCACCCCGCGGCGTGATGTGGCTGAGTTCCCCTTTACCACAACACACATTTTTATTATACATGACATTGACATTATTGACAGTGGCATTACATGACATATCAGATCTGGGAGGGTTGTCAGGAATGTATCGGGCAACCAACCGTCCCAGATCAGTTCCCAATAGCACATTAGTGGGGAGATTCTCCGACGCCCCCACTTCCCTTAACCCCCTCCCCGCACCACAGTCCAGGAAAACTCGGGCCATCAGTATGGGACAGCGAACACCCCCAAACCCGGTGACAGTCAGGGTCTTCCTAGGAATGAGTTCTTCTGGTAACACGAACCAAGGGCAGATGAGGGTGCGTTCTGCGCTAGTGTCCTTGTGGCCAACAGTAACGGTGTTGCCCACGGTAACCGGTTGTAAGTTCTCACGGACCCAATCAACTGCCCCACCCACAAAAAGAATGGCTGCAGTAGGCCTTGGGGCCTCAGGTGTGGGGTCCATCTTCTGCCTCTCTGGGCAGACAAGGCTGGTGTGACCCGTTTGGTCACACGTATAACACTTACGGGAGTCAAATGCAGGCTGGGTGCTGGGAGATGGGTCAGAACCCGCTGAGGGCCGGCTGGCTGGAACACTGGGGGTGGTTGTAGGCTTTCCCCCTTTCCAACTGGTGGCAGCCGACTTCTGCACCTCTGGTGTGCGATTGGCCTCATAGGTATCTGCGATATGAGCTGCTTTGGCGGCCTCCTTTGACTCCCTATCCAATACAAACTGTCGCACTTCCACAGGGCAAAGATGAAGAAACTGGTCCTTCACCATCAGATCCTTCAGGTCCTCGAAGGTGGTGACTAACAGTCCCTGGACCCACTGCACAAAGTTGGTCCTGAACCCATCTACCACATCTCCATAGCTGTCATGTGGTCCATGTTGGAGGGCTCTGAACTTTTTCCGATAAACCGCCGGAGTCAGCTGGTACTTTTTTTATCAGGGCCTGCTTGACGGCCTCATAGTCTCCATCTTGTTCTCAAGGGAGAGAAGCAAACACTTCCAGAGCTTTTTCTCTGAGCCCAGGGGTTAAATACCTGGCCCCCTGGGCTTCAGACAGCTGGTAATGTTTGCAGGCTTTTTCAAATCCCCACAGAAATATGGCCAAGTCCCCATCCTTTTCCATCACAGGGAAATGCACAGGACTGGGTTTAAAACAGTCGGCACTGTTGGACTCAGGGGTCTCTGTGGAGGATGACTCCTTCTGAATCTGGGATAGCTCCAGCTGGTACTGTCAGTTGGCTTGGGCCTGTCACTCTTCTCTGTCACCTTGGGCCTGTAGCTCAGCCTCTCGCTCCTGGAATTTAAGGATCGTCCGTCACGATCGTCTGCAGCGAGCTTCTCCAAGGCCATCTGCAGGTAGGGGTCCACACTACCCTGGCTGCGAGTCTGACTGGCAATCACAGGTGGCACCCCTGCAGCAGCGCCATCCGGGCCTTGGCTGGCCACACCACCATCAAGGCTCTACTGTCGGACTGGCTCTGCGGCACTTTGCAACAGTTCATCATTTGGCCTTGTTTTTGCTCGTGGGATCAATTTGTCTCAGCTCACAGAGAGCAGGGATAGCGTCCTCTGACTGCTGGTGTTACCAGGGCTCTCCACGCGTAGCCATCATTGCCAAATAATAGGACAGAAAAACAAGAGAAGGGAGGGGGATGCAACTGCTACACGTACAGTAATGTCCCAGGTAAAAAAAATATTAAAACACAGTCTGATTTCTTAAAACTTTGCACAGAATTCTCGCAATAACTGTGCAAGTTTTCAGTGATAGGAATGATTGCTCAATCCACTAATGTTCTGTAATATCTCACCACTTGCCACCAGTTTGTCATGGAACAACAGTGACGACACTGGGGAGATCACACAATATCCCACCATTGCCGTCACTCTGTCAAGATTGAGCAGTGATTCGTGCACACACGACCCCGATTTCTCACTACGTAGGTATCGGCAAGCGCCCAGTGAGCATATGGCGTACACACCTCCGGATCCCAACGCATGGAATATGTGTATACGCCCAGTACGGTCACTGCCAGCTTCACGATAACCCACTTATTACTATTCGCTGCCACCACCGACCGAGTTTGAAATATAATACAGGCCTGGTCAGACGCCTGCATTCTGGTAGCGTATATGGCTTTGGGGGAGGAACGATTACAGGAAAAAAGAAACAGGACTATTAAATTTTATATTTAATCCAAAAGGGAGGCAGTGTTTATGAACAATATACAAAAGGTTTTACAAAGGGGGACATTTACAGTACAGAATAAACGGTTGCACAAAATAAACAGGATTAAAGAAGAAACTTACTATAAAGTTTGCAGAGACAACTCAGTATAGTTGGAGGGTAGCGCTCCTATTGGACCGTTCAGTGAACGTAACCCTTGTTACACATCAGTATGTACTTCCAACATACTTACTGATCCACCTTTGGCTGTGTCTTTTATGCTGAAGTGGGAGATCGGCCCACACGCCCCTTGTGCTGACATCATGTGGGCTGGGTTCCAGCCTTCATATTTTTATTAGAATCCCTAACATCTGGAATAACTTATCGCTGGTTGATAGCAAAAGCCCAAAAGTGATACCATATTTTTTATTATGAATTTATCTTTCTGTAGAGACTACACATGGCATAGCTGCGGTCCGTTATTCTGGATCTTTTGCGCCACAGCTCCCCGGGTGAGCTCACAGCTACGGAAAAATAAGCATATTGTTCCTTAGCTGACCCTGCCACTAAAAATATGGGTCCCATTATTATCGGAGGTATAGTACTTTAGATATTCCATATTCCGTGTCGGCGCCGACCCGGCTAAAGATTTCTGTTGAATTCCCTTTGAAGCTAGGGATTAATCTTCCTCAGCTAGATGTAAATTGTCGCAAGCCTGTGTCACTGGAAAACACACTCGCATGCTAATTGGGTTTATAGCACCTTTTATGCTAGCATTTGCTTACAGCTACTTCTGCTGTGTGCTTAATTTGCATGGGAACAGCTGCATGGAGTGTCAGCTCCTCTCCTCTGCCAAATACTATAGGCGAGGGGGGATGAAGAGGGGTCTGGGAGGGAGAAATTCTTAATATTTTCTTAATATTTTTCTGACACTAAGCACAAAGTATAGCCCTGTACACTTCAGGATTCATCCAGCTGCCTCTATCTTCAGTCACATCATCAATAAACACTAATGACCCAGTGCCATTGGAAGCCTTTCATCCCCATGCCCTCACACTGCCTCTACCTTGTTTTACTGAGGATGTGGTATGCTTTGGATCATGAACCGTTCCCAGTCTTTGCCATACTTTCTTCTTCCCATCATTCTGGTACATGTTGATCTTAGTTTCATCTGTCCAAGGAAAAGCTTTTCCAGGACTGGGCTGGCTTCTTTAGATATTTTTTGGCAAAGTCTAATCTGGCCTTTGTATTTTTAAGGCTGATTAATGGTTTGCACCTTGTGATGAACCCTCTGTATTTGCTCTCATGAAGTCTTCTCTTTATGGTAGACTTAGATACTGAAACACCTACTTCCTAGAGAGTGTTCTTCACTTGGGTGGATGTTCTGAAGGAGTTTTTCTTCACCATAGAAAGGATTCTGCGATTATCCACCACTGTTGTCTTCTTTGGACATTCAGGCCTTTTTGCGTTCCCAAGCTCACCAGTGTGCAGTTTGTTTGTTTTTTGCAGAATGTACCAAACTGTTGATTTAGCGTGCCCCTAACACTTCTGCTATATCTCTGATGGATTTCTTCTTTTTTTTCAGCCTAAAGATTCTCTGTTTCTCTTCCATTGAGAACTCCTTTGACCTCATGTTGTGAGTTCACAGCAACAGCTTCCAAATGCAAATGCCATACCTGGAAATGGCTCCAGACCTCTTACCTGTTTAATTGATGGATAACAAAGGAATAGCCCATGTAGCCCATTAAAGAGCTTTTGAGAAAATTGTTCAATTACTTTTGAGCCCTTTAAAAAGAGGCTGTAATTCCTAAACTCTTATTCCAATTAGGATGTGAATACCCTCAAATTAAAGTTGAGATTTTGCACTTTAAGCCCATATTGATTATATAATTGTATCTTCAATATGTTTTGGTAAACAGCTAAAATGTCAAAACTTGTGTCACTGTCTAAATATTTCTGAACCTACTTGTATAGTAAAATTGTAAAAGGGAAAGTTTTTTTTTCTAAACTCAATAAGTATTTACATGGTCATTACTGTTTAAGTAATTAGATGCGAGTTAATGCTCTTTTTATGTCCCTTTTATACACAGGCCTGTTTTTGGTAATAATTGTGGAAATCTTTTCACGTAGTATAGGAGTTAACAAATGGCAATTTTTGTTTTTTAAACAGTATTTATTGTAATAGGTGTCTCAGTCAGAAGGGCGGACCTCATCATACTGATCTTGCCTGAGCTTGCATACCTCATCCTGGATAATTAATGTTTTTGTAAAAGTTTATTCTGCCATGGTGCATTTCAGGTTTAACCTACCCTTGATTTTGCAAGGCAAGTTAAATAAAAGAGCATTGGAGGACGTCACATGTGAATGCTTTGAAATCCTATAGCAATGGTGGATGATGTGTCAAAGATGAATATTTAACAATAGGCTTTAGTCATTATGGGCTGTAAAGTTAATTCAGGGTGTCTCCTGGAAATGTATGAAATGATGAACTCCTCATCATCTTGGCAGTTTTGTTAATGTTGAACTGCGTCTCATATGAAATAAATCATACTAGTCGTAGACTGCCTGTAAAATAGACCTTATGTGGGGAACTTACAAAAACTGCTCACAGGGGCTGCTCTGCACTGAAGTCTATCTATGTAGGACGTACTAAAGCAGCCTTTTTGTTCCACGCGCGTTGATTTTCTTTTGGCAGTATTTGGTGTGTTTATTGGTTTTAACTAAAGCCTTTTATCTTCTGATGCCTTCAAATATGGTATTGTAACATTTAGAAATCTAGTCCAAGTGAGCCTTAAAAAAAAATAATGAAGCAAGACGGAAGAAACCCATGATATAAGAAAGGGAGGTAAGGACCGACTGGAATAATTTATCTTCTAAATGTTTGTTAATTTTTAGATTTTGTTTTGTTTGTTTATATTTAGACATTGCTGTGGCTTGGGAAAATTGTAGTATTTTTTTTTTTTTTTAATTAAAATTAAAAGTAACAATGATAATAATAATAAAAAATAAAATAATAAAAATAACACAATAGAAAATCCAACACCCACGTTTGTGGAATCTGTTGTAACAGCATAATACCTTCTAATAATCTGCTGATACCAAAAACATGTATACATTTGATCAATTTAAATTTTGGGGGGAATCCCATAGTATAGAAGGATTTCTTCTAAAATAGAATCAAAATGCAGTTACTTGGAACTTCACAGCAGGAACAACGCCTCTGAACTGTCACAGCAGGAACAAAGTAGGCACTTGTGAATATTTTCGTTGAGTGACAATCAATGGGGACCCTGAATCCCGTTAACCCACTTATTACGGTTAGGAATCAAACATCCACCTTTTCTTATGTATTATACCAAAGACCTTGTTGATGTGGTTAAATCCGCTCTATAATGGTTATTGTACCCCTATATGTATGATTTGGGACAAACTGTTCATGTGGGTATTAGCAAGCTCTACCACAGAAATCCCCTTTATTTCCAGCTGCATCAAACTTTGTGTCTATGAATATCCCCAAGTAACTAGTGGACAGTAATTACAGCTATGTTATTTAAAATTAATATGTTATGATAAAATCTGATCATAAAACTCAGATTTTTTTCTGATCCCATGACATAACTTTCACATATATCTAAGGTCCAGCTTTGATCATTGTCATGGAGGGATCAAGCACATTTTTGGAAATCATATAAATAGATTAGCTGAGTAATTTTAACAAATAATAATCAGAATTGTGGATTCCAATATTGATGGGCACAAATATCGTAGATATTGCTTCCAATATAGGGTATGTAGATTTTTTGTTGATTATTGTACATTAACAATATGCTAATACTAAAATTATTCTGGAAATAAGAGAGAATTATAAATAAAGCAAATGACTTGAATGCTCGTGCAAATGATGGAGTGCATGTGTCATATTATTTGGCCTCAACCCCAAGTAGTTGTGAGCATCATAACAAAAAAACTGTATGTGACAATGTTTCTGAGTTTCCAGTGTTCCCCAACTAGGCCATGAACTGTGTTCACAGCCTCGTATGTCTTATTTCATGAAACAAAATGATATTCTTGCTGTGCTCATGTCTTTTTGGACTCGGCCTTTACAATTTGATGCATTCGGCATGTCAACCTTATACTCAAACAAGAATATTGCACATAGTGCTGAATTAAATAAGTCCAATCGTTATTCTCCTGGAGGCCATAACTCTCTGTTGGAGCTTAGAAGAGGTGCGTCTGTCTAACCCACCCTTTATCCAGTTTATCCAGTTGTCTGATAGATCATCACCTTGATAGTGTCTGGTCTGGGCGGGGGTTATAGAACAAATCCAGCACTTTGCATGCCCTTCCATTGTGCTATCCTTGCAGGTGAGGGCTTTGAAATATTTCTTTGCTAGACTCATTGTTCGTCGTTATTATGTCTGGGTGGTTTTGTTCAGAGCATATTGTACTTCAAATGAAGAAAACAGTATTCCTATGGGATAATGGCTAAAAAATTACACTTTATAGTAAATTACAGGTGAAGAAGAGTCAAAAACTGTTTAATTCAGGAATGTATTTACACTTTGGCTTTAGATTTGCTAACAGTGGGACTATCAGGGCAAGCCAAAGCCTTACCCAATAAACCCTGCCGTATACCGTACCATTAAAAGGTTTATTTCACACATACATTTTATTAATGTAAGAATGTTTGTGTATTTGACAATTATTTATCTTGTGCTAAACATTTTTTGGCAAATGTACTTTTTTAAGGCTTAACCAACCCATGAGTTTTTTATAAACTGTTTACAATGGTGCAAAACAACAATAGGAGTAATACTCACCTTATCAATCTATGCCACGCCTGTGCTGATGCTTCCATGATGATCCACCTGTCTATGTTAATCCCTTCCCAACATTGGATGTACCGGTACATCCTATTTTTTAGTGATCGTATGGGAACAGGAGCGGTGTCCACGTGATCGCCGCCGGGAGATTGGCTTAAGTGATAAATGTGGTGTCACTGTATCGCAGACAGCCGTATTAATCGATTGATTTGATATGTGGAATAAATGAATTAATCTTCAACACTTGAGTGCCGGGACCTGCCTCTTTTTTTGTAACACTATTTCTGAATTGCTGGTTTTTGTTCATTCTGCCTCACAAAAATTTGAATAGAA
This sequence comes from Phyllobates terribilis, assembly GCF_046119375.1. Classification (NCBI taxonomy): domain Eukaryota; kingdom Metazoa; phylum Chordata; class Amphibia; order Anura; family Dendrobatidae; genus Phyllobates; species Phyllobates terribilis. The sequence goes on from NW_027362761.1 coordinate 811,544,214, forward strand.
AGCAATGAAAAAACGTTATGTGCCCGAAAATGGTACCAATAAAAACGTCAACTCGTCCCACAAAAAACAATCCCTCACATGACTCTGTCGGCAGAAATGTAAAAAAAATGATAGCTCTCAAAATATGGCAATGCAAAAACTTTTTTTTCTAAAAAAGAGAAAAACAAGTTTTTGTTTTTTTAATGTGTGATAACAGCCAAACATGAAAAAAAAAACAGTATAAATCTGGCAACTCTATAATCACACTGACCCGAAAAATAAAGTCGTCAAATCACTTATTCTGCATGAAGAACAGCATAAAAAATAAATAAAATGAATCCTTGACCTACTATTGATTTGTTTATTTTGCAATTCTGCATCCCAAAAATTGCAGTAATGGTAGGCTCATATTTATCCTGCACTCTACGCTGAGTGTCTACATCGGTTTTTACATATAAATCTCTGAAATACGTGATTCACTTTGGACTTTCTCTGGCCTTCGATCTGGCAGTGTCTGTCTTTTTAAGCGTCTTTTTAGGCAAGCACAAAAGCGCGTTCGGCCACAGTTTTGTGTACCTCTGAAACTAAAGACACCATTGATCAGACGTCAGACAGAGTCCAGAGTAACCCTAAGACAGAAACAAAATGAACCTATACCCTTCTGTAAGTAAAAGCATTAGTGCATACCAACTTATACTCCAGTTCATTCTTTTCAGTTTAGAGTTCAGAGTAACTTTGCTGCCTCGTTATAGTTGGGGGTTTCCTCTGAATCATGTATTTCGAAAATTTAGATGGAAACCTTAATGTAAGTGCTCAGTGCAGAGCGCAGGATAAATGTGATCCAAAATATTATGTTAAATGTTCCCAATAAAATGTTCCTAAAAAAAGCTTCAACTCAATCCACAAAAAAAAAGTCCCCACTCAGGTCTGTCATCTATCAATGGAAATATAGGGGGCTTCCACTTTACTGGTAACACAAAGGCTGTGAAAACGATCTAAGGCTTCCCCGAAAGAAAGAAATCCAGTAAAATCTGCTCTCTCAAATCCAGATCCTTCCCTTCTGAGCTCCACAGTGTACCTAAACCACTTTTCTTATCCACATGTTTGGCATTTCTGTAGCTTATACTGTAAAATATGGTCTCTTGTGGAGGGGTTCCGCTGTTCTGGCACCTCAGGGGCTTTGCCAATTTAATATGTCACCTTTTGAACTATTCCAGTCCAGCAAAATCTGCACTCCAGTATGGGGCTCCTTCCCCTCTGAGCTTTTCACTGTGCCTCAAAAGTAGTTTCTGACCACATATGGGGTATTGGCCTTCTCATGACAAATTATGTAACAAATTGTACTGTTTGTTTTTCTCCTATTACCCCTTTTGAAAATTAAAAACTCGGGGCTTGCAAAATTTTAGGTAAAAAATGGTAATTTTCCATTTACTCAGCCCAATGTTTTAAAATACTATGAATTGCCTGAGGGTTAAAAATGCTCACTACCCCCCTACATGAATTCCTCAAAGAGTGTAGTTTCCAAAATAGGGTCCCTTGTGGGGGTTTCAGCATGTTAGGGGCTCAAATATGGCATGGTGTCTACAATCTGGACAAAGCAAAAGATGGGTGGGTGGACACAGCTAAAAATAATAGCAAAGGGGTGCTACATAAAGCAAACCATGAGACTGACTCGCCCCCTGGGCCGTGGGGCACTCGGATCCGGGCAATAGGGTAACGATGGGGGTAGTAGTGGCGACCCGGTCCGTGGCTCAGGGTGGTCAGACCAGTGGTAGTCCCTTTATAAGTTTTAAGTGATGTCCGACTACGCCACCCGTGGATTGCGGTTATTAGGAACCGCCGCTGCAAGGCAGACTGCTGGGACTGATGATGTATGCAGCTGGGATGGTGTGACTCCCCACGGGAAGAGTGCGGCCCCAGGGCAGTATAATGGAAGATGGGGGTGATGGTGTAGGGCGTCCCAGTACCATTAGTGCTGGAGGAGCAAGGAGCACGCAGACAACAGGTTGCAGTCCAGGGTCTTTACTAGAACAGGTGAACTGACCCACAAACAGTCTCGGCTAGGAGGGGACCTGGATGTCTGAGAGCAATTGGGAAATTGGCCCTGGTCAGGGTGAGGGTGTAGGCCTACCGTGCTCTCTGCACTCCTTCTGGCTATCTCCTCCTGGTAGGGTAACAGCCCACGGTCCGAGCTCACCGTGTATTCTCGCCTGTATGGCCTGCAACGTGGGTCCCTTTTTACTCCCGGCCTGGTACGGCTTTGCTGGTCCCTTCTGTTGTGGCAGAGCCTCCGGGCTTCTCAGGCCAAGGAACATACAGTCCCCTGCGGACTGGTTATCTGCGTCAGGACGTGGAATCCTCACAGCCTCAGACATCAAAGTCTGGTAAAATGGAGTTCTTTGTCTGCCAAGACAGGCTCACTTCGCCTCTTGTCTCTGGCTTGTGGCTCTTCTACTGCCACACTTCCTCTTAGGGTGCAATACAACTGTCCCTCTCTGCTCTGGGACACGTCTCAGTCCTGAGACAGGTCGTCCAGTTCTCCCTAACCCTGCCTCCAGTTCCAGCTTTTATAGGGGCAGCCTGCTCCCCCTACTGGCCTGAGACAGGAGGTATTGCATGCTAATGTTCCCCTGACTAGAGAACCTCCCCCTTGCTCTCAGACACAGCTTTATTATATTTGTGGCATCCAGGCCAGGGTGACACAAGACTATCACAAAAAGCCAAGAAATGACGCAAGGCAATAGAGAGCTTGCACACCCAAGATTATAGGAAAATATCAAAAGACTTTATTTATGGAATAACATAACATAACGATGAGCAAGAAAAAACATTTAAAACAACAATGTACATAGGTACATAAATACAGGGAATTCAGGTCCAATAACCAAATATGAGAATCCCTGGTGCAGGCAAAAACAGAGATAAACCAGTATATATTATAGCATATACCTTCAATCAAGTATTATAGATCATCCCTTTAAAATATTTGCTACACAGACCACCCATATAGTACATATAATAAAAGTCACATAGTACTTATAATAAAGGGAGGCTGTAAGGAAACATACTACTACCTGCACCACAGATGACCCTATGCATGTCACTGCACTCGTGTCTCTGTCGGACCACAGCTTCGTCAGTGCACCAGGGGTTCATATATTTGGTTATTGGACCTGAATTCCCTGTATTTATGTATCGTGCGCCCAAACAGTAGTTTTCCAGCACATATGAGGTATCAGTATACTCAGTAGAAATTGCACAGCAAATTGTATAGTCCATTTCTCCGGTTACCCTTGTGAAAATGAAACATTTTGGGCAAAAACATTTTTGTGGGAAAAATGTATTTTTTCATGTTCATGTGGGTTCAAGGTGCTCCCCACACCTCTAAATAAATTCATTGAGGGGTGTAGTTTCTAAAAAGGGGTCAATTGTGTGTGTGTGTGTGTGGGGGGGTCCACTGTTTAGGCACATCAGGGGTTCTGTAAATGCGACATAGCATCCGCTATCTATTCCAGCCAAATTTGCGTTCCAAAAGTCAAATGGTGCTCCTTTCCTTCCAAGCCCTGCCATGCGCCCAAACAGCATTTTTCCACCACATATGGGGTATCTATGTACTCGGGAGAAAGCAACATTTTTGTGGGAATATTAAAATGTTCATTTATTCCTTCCATCACTTCAAATGTGATGTGGTCCCTAAAAAAATGTATTTAGTAAATTTTGTTGGAAAAAGGAAAAATTGCTGAACCCTTCTAACTTTCTAAAATAAATTAGGTTTCAAAAATGATTCTGATGTAAATTAGACATGTTGCAAATGTTATTTATAATCTATTTGGTTTGATATATATTTTGATTTAAGGGCATAAAAGTTTGAAAATTGCAAAATTTTCACTTTTTTGTCAAATTTTCATAAATTAACGCAAATCATATCAGTGATAGAGAGAGGGAGAAATGTTTTCTTTTATAATCTCAGGATACAATGATTGACATGGAATTATATCTCCAATATTCTTCACAATATCATATAAAACTTACCATTAACATGAAGTATAATGTGTCACAAAAAGTGTTCCAGAGTTATTACCTCATAAACTTACATTGGTCTGAAGTGAAAACAGGCTTGGGGGTAAAGAGGTTAAAGGGACGTTATCATCAGAAAATTACTTATTGGTTAAATCCATTTTATTTGTTAAAAGTACCATATTTTTCGGACTATAAGACACACCCAGGTTTTAGAGGCGGAAAATAGAAAAAAAAATGTAAGCGTGGTCATGATGCACTGTTATTGGGGGGATCTGCTGCTGACACTGTTATAGGGGTAATGTACCCCAATTCTGTGCTAATATCCCCCATCCTGGTATATACAGTACAGACCAAAAGTTTGGACACACCTTCTCATTTAAAGATTTTTCTGTATTTTCATGACTATGAAAATTGTACATTCACACTGAAGGCATCAAAACTATGAATTAACACATGTGGAATTATATACTTAACAAAAAAGTGTGAAACAATTGAAAATATGTCTTATATTCTAGGTTCTTCAAAGTAGCCACCTTTTGCTTTGATGACTGCTTTGCACACTCTTGGCATTCTCTTGATGAGCTTCAAGAGGTAGTCACCGGAAATGGTCTTCCAACAATCTTGAAGGAGTTCCCTGAGATGCTTAGCACTTGTTGGCCCTTTTGCCTTCACTCTGCGGTCCAGCTCACCCCAAACCATCTCGATTGGGTTCAGGTCTGGTGACTGTGGAGGCCAGGTCATCTGGCGTAGCACCCCATCACTCTCCTTCTTGGTCAAATAGCCCTTACACAGCCTGGAGGTGTGTTTGGGGTCATTGTCCTGTTGAAAAATAAATGATGGTCCAACTAAAAGCAAACCGGATGGAATAGCATGCCGCTGCAAGATGCTGTGGTAGCCTTCAATTTTGAATATATCCCCAACAGTGTCACCAGCAAAGCACCCCTACACCATCACACCTCCTCCTCCATGCTTCACGGTGGGAACCAGGGATGTAGAGTCCATCCGTTCACCTTTTCTGCGTCGCACAAAGACATGGTGGTTGGAACCAAAGATCTCAAATTTGGACTCATCAGACCAAAGCACAGATTTCCTTGGTCTAATGTCCATTTCTTGTGTTCTTTAGCCCAAACTTGTCTCTTCTGCTTGTTGCCTGTCCTTAGCAGTGGTTTCCTAGCAGCTATTTTACCATGAAGGCCTGCTGCACAAAGTCTCCTCTTAACAGTTGTTGTAGAGATGTGTCTGCTGCTAGAACTCTGTGTGGCATTGACCTGGTCTCTAATCTGAGCTGCTTTTAACCTGCGATTTCTGAGGCTAGAGACTCAGATAAACATATCCTCAGAAGCAGAGGTGACTCTTGGTCTTCCTTTCCTGGGGCGATCCTCATGTGAGCCCGTTTCTTGTAGAGCTTGATGGTTTTTGCAACTGCACTTGGGGACACTTTGAAAGTTTTCCCAATTTTTCGGACTGACTGACCTTCATTTCTTAAAGTAATGATGGCCACTCGTTTTTCTTTACTTAGCTGCTTTTTCTTGCCATAATATAAATTCTAACAGTCTATTCAGTAGGACTATCAACTGTGTATCCACCAGACTTCTGCACAACACAACTGATGGTCCGAATCCCATTTATAAGGCAAGAAATCCCACTTATTAAACCTGACAGGGCACACCTGTGAAGTGAAAACCATTTCCGGTGACTACCTCTTGAAGCTCATCAAGAGAATGCCAAGAGTGTGCAAAGCAGTCATCAAAGCAAAAGGTGGCTACTTTGAAGAACCTAGAATATAAGACATATTTTCAATTGTTTCACACTTTTTTGTTAAGTATATAATTCCACATGTGTTAATTCATAATTTTGATGCCTTCAGTGTGAATGTACAATTTTCATAGTCATGAAAGTACAGAAAAATCTTTAAATGAGAAGGTGTGTCCAAACTTTTGGTCTGTACTATATATGATCCCCATCCTGGTATATATGGCCCCCAATCCGGCTATACATGGCTCCCATCCTAATCCAGGTACAGTGGTGGCCAAAAGTATTGGCACCCCTGCAATTCTGTCAGATAATACTCAGTTTCTTCCTGAAAATGATTGCAATCACAAATTCTTTGGTATTATTATCTTCATTTAATTTGTCTTCAATGAAAAATCACAAAAGAATTGTCCTGAAGCCAAATTGGATACAATTCCACACCAAACCTAAAAAAGGGGGTGGACAAAAGTATTGGCACTGTTTGAAAAATCATGTGATGCTTCTCTAATTCGTGTAATTAACAGCACCTGTAACTTACCTGTGGCACCTAACAGGTGTTGGCAATAACTAAATCACACTTGCAGCCAGTTAACATGGATTAAAGTTGACTCAACCTCTGTCCTGTGTCCTTGTGTGTACCACATTGAGCATGGAGAAAAGAAAGAAGACCAAAGAACTGTCTGAGGACTTGAGAAACCAAATTGTGAGGAAGCATGAGCAATCTCAAGGCTACAAGTCCATCTCCAAAGACCTGAATGTTCCTGTGTCTTCCGTGCGCAGTGTCATCAAGAAGTTTAAAGCCCATGGCACTGTGGCTAACCTCCCTAGATGTGGACGGAAAAGAAAGATTGACGAGAGATTTCAACGCAAGATTGTGCGGATGGTGGATAAAGAACCTCCACTAACATCCAAACAAGTTCAAGCTGCCCTGCAGTCCGAGGGTGCAACAGGGTCAACCCGTACTATCCATCGGCGTATGAATGAAAAGGGACTGTATGGTAGGATACCCAGGAAGACCCCACTTCTTACCCCGAGACATAAAAAAGCCAGGCTGGAGTTTGCCAAAACTTACCTGAGAAAGCCTAAAACGTTTTGGAAGAATGTTCTCTGGTTAGATGAGACAAAAGTAGAGCTTTTCGGGAAAAAGCCTCAACATAGAGTGTACAGGAAAAAAAAAGAGGCATTCAAAGAAAAGAACACGGTCCCTACAGTCAAACATGGTGGAGGTTCCCTGATGTTTTGGGGTTGCTTTGCTGCCTCTGGCACTGGACTTCTTGACCGTGTGCATGGCATTATGAAGTCTGAAGACTACCAACAAATTTTGCAGCATAATGTAGGGCCCAGTGTGAGAAAGCTGGGTCTCCCTCAGAGGTCATGGGTCTTCCAGCAGGACAATGACCCAAAACACAATTCCAAAAGCCCTATAAAATGGTTTGAGAGAAAGCACTGGAGACTTCTAAGGTGGCCAGCAATGAGTCCAGACCTGAATCCCATAGAACACCTGTGGAGAGATCTCAAAATGGCAGTTTGGAGAAGGCACCCTTCAAATATCAGGGACCTGGAGCAGTTTGCCAAAGAAGAATGGTCTACAATTCCAGCAGAGCATTGTAAGAAACTCATTGATGGTTACCGGAAGCGGTTGTTCGCAGTTATTTTGGCTAAAGGTTGTGCAACCAAGTATTAGGCTGAGGGTGCCAATACTTTTGTCTGGCCCATTTTTGGAGTTTTGTGTGAAATGATCAATGATTTGATTTTTGCTTCATTCTTTTTTGTGTTTTTTCCTTGCAAGCAAATTTAATGAAGATAATAATACCAAAGAATTTGTGATTGCAATAATTTTCAGGAAGAAACTGAGTATTATCTGACAGAATTGCAGGGGTGCCAATACTTTTGGCCACCACTGTATACATGCCCCCCCATCCCCATACTGGTATACCTGCCCCATACTGGTATACATGGCCCTCTCATCCCCATCCTTGTATACATGGCCACCTCAATCCCATCCTGGTATAAGTGGCCCCATCATCCCCATCTTGGTATACGTCGCCCCCTCCTCGCCATACTGGTATGCGTGGCCGCCTCCTCCCCATACTGGTAAGCGTGGCCGCCTCCTCCCCATCCTGGTATGCGTGGCCCCCTCCTCCCCATCCTGGTATGCATGCCCACCATCCTGGTATACATGACCCCCATCTCCATCCTGGTATACATGACCCCCCATCTCCATCCTGGTACCCATGGCCCCCCATCCTGGTGTACATGGCAGTCATAATGCTGCACACATAAAACAAATTAAGGATTCTACTCACCTTCCCTCTGCTCCAATGTTGTGTCCAGTTCTGCTGCCAGCAGCTGATTTCAGCGTGTAAGCAGCGCATGACGTCACTGCCATGTGCCCTCACACGCTAGGTCACTTGCCGGAATATTCACTGCTCCACACTCACGGGACTATATGCGTGGGGAGCAGTGAATATTCATTTTCCTTAATGGTGCACACAGTGTTAGAAGCAGCCACTGGCTACCTGCAGCGGTTCAGCGATCACTTGTATCTACTGTTAAAGAAAATGACTATTCACTGCTCCCCACGCCTATGCTAGTGGGGAGCAGTGAATATTCATTCTCTTTAGTAGTGGGCACATGTGATCGCCCAGCCGCTGCAGGAAGCCAGCGTCTGTGGCTAACACTGTGCCCGCTATTAAGGAAAATAAATATTCACTTCTCCCCACTCCCATGGGCGTGGGCAGCTGTGAATATTAATATTCTTTTAACAGCGGTCACAGTGTTAGCCGCAGCAGGCGGCTCCTGCGTTCTGTGACCCGCACCTCCGCCACTGCCGGCCCCCCCTCTCCCGCAGTCCACAGTCAAAGCAAAATAACATACATTTGAACTATAAGACGCACCCACCACTTTCCTTCAAAATAGAAAAAAGGTCGTCCTATAGTCTGAAAAATACAGTATATCTTTGTTTTAATATTTGGCAAATATATAATTTTTTTTTACGTATCACAATCTGTGTTAAAGATAAAAACTAGAAATCGTTAAATTTTCACAATGGCAATTGAGGCTTTTTTAGACACTTAATGTCCTCTTGTTTCAGGAAACAACATATGTACATAGCCAAAATGTTCAGATCACAACCCTATCTTTAGGGTTATCTAATGAGTATGTACAAAGGTCATTGTGAAAGGGAGGTGGAGCAGGGTGAGCCGTGACATCGCTTATTGTGATTGGTGGATCGTGTGTTATCGGTTGTGTATAGAGGTGCTACCTGTCATTGTAATTTTGCTTGCTGACGAGCTGAAAATTTTTCAGGAAGCCAGGAAATATGAAACTAAAAAAGCCTTAAAGCCAGTGCAAAATTTGCAAGATTACTCTTTTTTTTCTTTTTTTTTTTTTAATAAAGATCATGATATGGAAATAAAAAATTGCCAATTTCTTTCTTTTAAATACATGTAACTCATAAGCCTGATTTAAGCAAAAGGTCATTTTCTGATAATAGCTTCCCTTTAACTGGGATTCGGTGAAAATGCAGCATGTCAAGACGTGACTGCTGCTGTTATTAAATGGATTGCTTGGACTTTTCACAAACATCTGCAGTCACTCTGTGACTGCAGACTTTTCAATTCTCACATCGTTAGTTGCACGCGCTGTGAGGAGTCTGCAGTGTTGACTGCAAGACCGAGCAGTCATGTGACTGTAAGTATGTGATATGCATACTTCCAGCCACATTACGACTAGTTGTGCGTGGCCTCGCTCAACACTAGTGAATTGAGTGAGTCTGCGCTCAACAAGTCGGAATGTGGCCGGGAGTATGCACATTGCATGCTTACAGTCACATGACTGCTCGGTCTCTCCACCGGCATCGGAGAATCCTCGTAGAGTGCTAGTGATTGGCTACAACTGTCACATATCAAGTCATCATGTCATTACTGAAAACTGGGTGATCAGAGAACCAGGGTAGTGTCAGGACAGTAGCAGAGATTGTAAAATTGTGATAGACAACATAATAAAAATCTGGAGATAAGATAAAGCATATTTGAAATAAACATGATTTTTGTTAGATCCGACCTCAGTTGCCCTGATCCATGTTATATAAGGGACTGAATAGGTTATATAATAAACTTCAAGAAGTGTAGTATTATTATTACTATGTAGTAATTTGCTAGTTACATAGAGTATATTCTGCTGTTGGTTTTGTAATTGTAAATAATATTGTCCTTGCTTTGTTTCATATTAGAACTCAGTGTTAAGTGCTTGACACCCATCCTTACCAGAACATGAGGGACAGTTATAGAAACTTCCATCAAATGCTCCCTAACCCGTGTGAAAAGTGATGATGTAGCCATTAGGGACAGATAGATTAGAATAATTAACCTTTGCCACCTGTGCTGCTTTATACTCTGAAGATTGTGCAGTGTCACGAACAACATCCTGTGCTGCTCATTTCCCATAACACTAGACAAGACCTCTGTACAGCATGGTTTCATAACTAGGCTATATAAAGTGTTGCCAGACATTCTCATTATACTGTTAAAAGGGACCTGACATCTGGTTCACACTGACCGAACCATGGGCAGCATTATTACGCTATTGCAGACGGGTATGTTCAAATCTGAAATGCTGCGTCGTTTCAGAGAAAACATAATCTGAAAAGCTGGACAAGGACTATGACCCCGATTCATCATCATTCATCGATGTTGTTCACATTGGTCTTGTATATGGAGCAAGGCTGGGTCCTGGCCCATACCCTCCGCTCCCGGCTCAGAAACCGGCTAATCCCCGGCTAATCACCTGTCTCCCACGCCAAGTGCCTCGGGGTAATCCTCGACTCCTCCCTCTCCTTCAAGCCCCACATCGAAGCCCTCGCCACCGCCTGCCGACTCCAACTGAGGAACATTGCCCAAATCCGCTCGTTCCTTGACCAGGACTCGGCAAAAACGCTTATCCACGCCCTCATCATCTCCCGTCTCGACTACTGCAATCCCCTGCTCACTGGCCTCCCCGCTTCCTCCCTCGCACCTCTCCGCACCATCCTCAATTCCGCTGCCCGACTCATCCACCTATCTAATATTTTCTCAGATTTTCCCAAAATTACCTCTATGAATTGCAGTCATTGTAATTTTCCAGTCAAATAACTATTAGAGTACAATTGAAAGGTTTTTGTACAAACTGCCTATGATAACAGTATATTTTTTAAAAAATTAAAAACTCAAACTGCACTCAAAATGCATGTTCCAAATTATTATGCACAGCAGAGTTTTCAACCATTTAATTTTAATAAAGAACAAAAAAATTGTCATTTTTGAAATTCTAAGCATTAGCAGGTTATTACAAACTGAAATCAAACAGTTTTCAACTCAAAACTTTATTCTAGATGATGTTACATTTGCACATAGGACCGCTTGTTCGAAAGGAGCTTCTGAACTCTCTCGTCCATTGAATGTCAGGTTTTGGATGGTTTCTGCTTCAATTGTTTTGCATGAGGACAGAATACCCTCCCAGAGCTGTTGCTTAGATGTGAACTGCCTCCCGCCATCATAGACACTCCTTTTGATGATGCTCCAGAGGTTCTCAATGGGGTTGAGGTCAGGGGAGCATGGGTGCCACACCATAAGTTTGTCCCCTTTTATGCCCATAGCAGCCAGAGATGCAGATGTGTTATGTGCAGCATGAGACGGGGCATTATCATGCATGAAAATGATCTTGCTGCGGAATGCACGGTTCTTCTTCTTGAACCATGGAAGGAAGTGCTGTTTGAGAAACTCAACATACATTATGGAGTTCATCTTTACCCCTTCAGGGATCCTAAAAGGGCCGACAATCTCTCTCCCCATGATTCCAGCCCAAAACATTACTCCACCTCCTCCTTGTTAGCGCCGTAGCCGTGTTTGCATGGGGTGTCCATCAACCAGCCATCCTCCACTCCATCCATCTGGACCATCGAGATCATTTCATGCATGATAATGCCCCGTCTCATGCTGCACATAGCACATCTGCAGCATGAGACGGGGCATGGAGCGAGACATGATGTCCCAGATGTGCTCAATCGGATTCAGGTCTGAGGAACGGGCGGACCAGTCCATAGCTTCAATGCCTTATTCTTGCAGGAACTGCTGACATACTCCAGCCACATGAGGTCTGGCATTGTCCTGCATTAGGAGGAACCCAGGGCCAACCGCATCAGCATATGGTCTCACAAGGGGTCTGAGGATCTCATCTCGGTACCTAATGGCAGACAGGCTACCTCTGGCGAGCACATGGAGGGCTGTGCGGCCCTCCAAAGAAATGCCACCACACACCATTACTGACCCACTGCCAAACCGGTCATGCTGAAGGATGTTGCAGGCAGCAGATTGCTCTCCATGGCGTCTCCAGACTCTGTCACGTCTGTCACATGTGCTCAGTGTGAACCTGCTTTCATCTGTGAAGAGCACCGGGCGCCAGTGGCGACTTTGCCAATCCTGCTGTTCTGTGGCAAATGCAAAGCATCCTGCACGGTGTTGGGCTGTGAGCAAAACCCCCATCTGTGGACGTCGGGCCCTCATACCACCTTCATGGAGTCGGTTTCTAACCGTTTGTGCAAACAGATGCACATTTGTGGCCTGCTGGAGGTCATTTTGCAGGGCTCTGGCAGTGCTCCTCCTGTTCCTCCTTGCACAAAGGAGGAGGTAACGGTCCTGCTGCTGGGTTGTTGCCCTCCTATGGCTCCCTCCACATCTCCTGGTATCTGCTCCATGCTCTGGACACTGTGCTGACAGACACAGCTACCCTTCTTGCCACAGCTCGCATTGATGTGCCATCCTGGATGAACTGCACTACCTGAGCAACTTCTGTGGGTTGTACTGTAGACACTGCCTCATGCTACTGTACCTCTAGGGGTGAGATAAAGGACAAAATGAAAAAGTGACCAAAACAACAGCCAAAAAGGATGAGAACAGAGAAATGGTCTGTAGTCACCACCTGCAGAACCACTCCTTTATAGGGGGTGTCTTGCTAATTGCCCATCATTTCTACCAGGTGTCTGTTCCATTTTCACAACAGCAGGAGAAATTGATTCACAATCAATGTTGCTTCATAACTGGACAGGTAGATTTCACAGAAGTGTTATTGACTTGGAGTTACATTGTGTTGTTTAAGTGTTCCCTTTATTTTTTTGAGCAGTGTATATTGATATTTTGGTTCTCCTTTCTTTCTAAAATAAGCATTGTGTCTGATGGGCACATACAAGGTCTGACCATATAAATCTATTAGTGCAGTGGATAAGTAAAAACAAAAATAAGTTACAAAAGTTAACATACTGCATTTAAAACAAAATGCTCATGTGTTATTGTACTCCCATGTTTTCTGTAATGTTATTGCATTTACTATATATCATTCTACTCCTTGTTCTTTCTAATAATATTACTAACATGATTATTCTAATTCCTTGTGTTCCTTTGTTGCAGAACCTGGAAGATTGCTCCAGTTGACCCACAGTGATGACTATAGCACATCCAGTGAAAGTCCTTCGGTTTTGTCATCAGACCCAGAATTTAGACAAGGTAAAATGTAATAATTTGTATAAAACTTGGAAACTGTATCTGTTTTATTCGGTGTTGCTACTAATATTGTAAAACTGCAATTCTCTTTAAAGCAGTGGTACGAGGTCAAATAAATTTTAATCTAAATCCCTATCTATTTGATGCCGCAATCTAAACTAATCTACCTGCATTCAAAATGCCCTACCATTCCCTAACTACACTATCTAACAGCTATTGTACTTTTTTGTTCCCCTACTTCCTGTGGAATGATGTTTAATTTACTCAAACGAAGTGTCATCAGGGCTTAAGCTGCGGTGACTGTCACAGCCTCTGCCTCCTCCCTCAAATGAAGAGTCATCAGTAACTTTTGTTTCAGGGGCGAGGCTCTTCCCTGCTTTGTCTCTGCGTGCTGTTATTGTGCGATGTGCACAGTGACAGCTCGCTTTCTGTATTGCCGACTCAGATCAGTAATAACGAGTCGGCAACACAGACGAGAGCACACTGTCAGAGCGAGATGTCAGGGTACCTCGTTCAGAGACCAGCGCCGCCCCCCGCAAGTGACTGTTTAGATTACAACATCAAATAAATAGGGTCATCAAATAAATGTATTTGACCTATGTACCACCTTTTTAAAGCTAGGCCCAAACCATGTTTGGGAAAGACATTTGTTTGGTATGTCTGCCAATGAGTTCACATTAATAATACTGGCTAAACCATTGTCTCAAATATGGTGTAAACTGAGCATTAATTACTCAACATAATGATGTGTATTTTTGGAGTATATTGCAGTGCCTCATAAAAGGAATCTGTAACCAAGTATTTCCAATGATGTGCCACTTACTGGGCTTTTTGCTGTAGTTTCAATAAAATCACTTGTTTATCAGCAGGAGATTATCCCTACAGGACTAGTAAACCTGCTGCCATGTAGTCCTCCATATTCATGAGCTCTGTGTAACCCGCCCCCACCACTGATGGGCAGCTTTCTGCCTATGCACATTGTACACAGAAAACTGCCAATCAGTCGTGTGGTGGCCGGGTTATGCAGAGCTCAGCATTCAGAGAACTACTACATCTGCAGCAGATAAAACAATCAAAATTGCAACCAGCAGCCCAATAAGTGATACGTCTCTGGAATCAGGGTTTCTGCCCTAACATCATGAAGCTCTCAGATAGGGTAGAAAAAACCTGGTGATTCATTTTAACCCCTTTATGACGTGTGCCGTAATAGTACAACACACGTCATATCCCCCTGTTTAGTGTGGGCTCCGGCGCTGAGCCTGCACCTTGCCGGGCACATGTCAGCTGATCTACACAGCTGACATGTGCCTGGATCAGCCATGGGTGGAATCGAGATCCACCTGGGGCTGTTAACTAGTTAAATTTAACTCTCGCTTCCGGGAAGCGCATAATTGGCTCCGCCCATCGGTGACCCCGTCACAGGATCGCGGGTCGCCGATGGGTTGGAGGTCGGCGCTCATAGCAAGTGAGCATTTCTAATATACACAGGCGATCTGATTATTGCCTGTGTGTAACAGAGGGGATCAGATAACTACAGCTTCTAATCTCCTATGGAGACTATTGAAGCATGCAGAAAATGTAAAAAAAAGTTTTTAAAAAAGTTAAAAAAATATAAAAGTTGAAATCACCTCCCTTTTGCCCCATTCAAAATAAAACAATAAAAAAAAATCACACATTCACATATTTTCTATCGCCACGTTCAGAATCGCCCGATCTATCAATATAAAAAAAAGAATTAATCAGATCGTTAAATGGTGTAACGAGAAAAAATTCAAAACGCCAGAGTTACTTTTTTTTGGTCGCCGCAACGTTGAAATAAAATGCAATAATGGGCGATCAAAATATCGGAGCTACCCCAAAATCATAAAAAAAAAACAAAAAAAAAAACAGCAGCTCGGTGCGCAAAAAGTAAGTAAGCCCTCACGCGTCCACAGATCTTGAAAAATGGGCTATGGGTCTCGGAAAATGGCGCCTTTTTTTTTTTTTTTTTTTTAAGCAAACTTTGGATTTTTTTTTCACCACTTAAAAAAAAACCTCTACATATGCTTGGTATCTACAAACTCGTAATGACCTGGAGAATAATAATGGCAGGTCAGTTTTAGCATTCAGTGAACATTGTAAAAAAAACAACAACTGTGGAATTGCACTTTATTTGCCGTTTCACTGCACTTGGATTTTTTTCCCGTTTTCCAGTATACGACATGGTAAAACTAGTGATGTCGTTCAAAAGTACAATTTGTCTTGCAAAAAATAAGCCCTCACACGGCCATATTGACCGAAAAATAAAAATGTTATGACTCTGGGAAGAACGGGAGCAAAAAACAAAAACAGAAAATGGCCCGGTCATTAAGGGGTTAAAGTAGGGAAATTTTTACCTTACAGAGTGACAGCATCTGCTCCTGATTGACTATATCTATCTATATAATTGTCTTATCCCGTCTGTCTGTCTGTCTTTCTGTCTGTCTGTCCTGGAAATCCCGGGTCGCTGATTGGTCCGGCCGCGGCCAGTCAGCGACGCGGCATTTCAGAAAAACATGGCGGCCATTAGCAGCTCATGTGTGGCATGGAGGTCAGCGGCGATGCAGCCGGGAGAAGCAGCCGGCTGCTCGCAGCATAAGTCCCCCGACCGCAGGCGCCGCTGACCTACATGCGGCTATCGTCGGAAGATCAGCGGCTACGGCCGCTTATCTCCCGAGGACAAGTGTGACTCCCCTCCCCTCCTCTCCCCTCCCCTCCTTTCCCCTCCTCTCCCCTCCTCTCCTCTCCCCTCCCCTCTCCCCCCGTCCCTCCCCCCGCTCGATCAGGACCCCGGCACCCGGCGTCATACTTACCCCTCCCCTCCTCTCCCCTCCCCTCTCCTCTCCTCCCATCCCTCCCCCCGCTCGATCAGGACCCCGGCGCCATACTTACCCCTCCCCGTGCCTGCGCAGCAGCTCCTGTGTCTTCCGCTGCAGCTCTGTGACGTCTCAGGTCAGAGGGCGCGGTGACTTCTTTACACCACGCTCTCTCCTGACCAGTCACAGCGCACAGCGTGAAGATGCCGGCTACGCTTGAGTCCAGAGATGCAGTGAGGTGAGTATTGGATTTTTTTTTTTTGCATGGGGCCATAGGGGATGGGGGGATGGGACATCCTGCATGGGGTATTATATAGGGGGGATGTGACAGCCTGCATGGGGCATTATATGGGGGGAGAGGTGACATCCTGCATGGGCCATTATATGGGTGGAGAGGTGACATCCTACATGGGGCATTATATGGGGGAGAGGTGACATCCTGCATGGGGTATTATATAGGGGGGATGTGACATCCTGCATGGGGCACTATAGTGGGATGTGACTTCCTGCATGTGGCATTATATAGGGGGGATGTGACATCCTGCATGGGGTATTATATACAGGGGATGTGACATCCTGCATGGGGTATTATATGCATGGGGTATTATATACGGGGGATGTGACTTCCTGCATGGGGCATTATAAAGGAGGGTCGGGAGACATATGCTAGAATACCCGATGCGTTAGAATCTGGCCACCATCTAGTATCTGATAAGCCCTCAAATGTTTTTCATTTTCTCAACCCTTTGGAAATAACATTTTTGTGAATGCATCCGGCATTGCCTGTGTAAAATGCATTGAACCACAGATGCTGCCATAAATCACCATAGACTCTAATTTCAGCCTAATGCTTGTAGCATTACTTTTTTGTTGTCCTTATGTGCTTACCAGTAATGTGCCTATTGAAAGAACAAGCCGTCTGTAGCAAAAAACAAGGTACGTCCCGTCCCCTCTGCTTCTAGGC
Source organism: Phyllobates terribilis (assembly GCF_046119375.1). NCBI lineage: Eukaryota > Metazoa > Chordata > Amphibia > Anura > Dendrobatidae > Phyllobates > Phyllobates terribilis. The sequence goes on from NW_027362761.1 coordinate 811,561,298, forward strand.
TCATGGCTCTTGAAGATCTTGGCGTGTAACTTCTCTCTGAGCCCCGCTATGGTTACTAGGCTCACAGAGAAGAAAAAGTGATATGCGGCAGGCTGTTTTTGTCCCTCTGCTGGGCACTTTGGGATAACATTTAGTGGGTATAATAGAAATTTTATTTAAGACTCCTGTTGATGAAAACCTCCATCCAGATTGACATTGCCCCCCACCCCATCTGTATGTATGTTTGGGTTTGACATGTGATGATTATGCCTTGTCAAAATTGTTTCTCACTAATCTGTTTTGTTTGCTCACCTGTTTTGGATTTTCACTTTCATACAGTTTTACACTCCCCTTGGCATGCATCTTAATTTGGCCTGGAGCCCAGTTAATGAAAATATAGCCTTAAGTCATGTATTTCAACGCACAGGCTGCTCTAGTGTAAAAACTAATGTTGATCTGAAACTTCGGGCAAAATATAACACATACTTCATATTGATGTAAACTAAATCAGTTTCTGTGTTACTAATATTTCGAGGGGATACAGTGGGAAAATAAGTAGTTAGTCAGCCACCACCTGTGCAAGTTCTCCCACTTATAAAGATGAGAGAGGCCTGTAACTGACATCATAGGTAGACCTCAACTATGAGAGACAAAATGAGAAAACAAATCCTGAAAATCACATTGTCTGATTTGGAAACATTTTTTTTTCAAATTTTGGTGGAAAATAAATATTTGGTCAATTACAAAAGTTCATCTCAATACTTTGTTATATATCCTTTGTTGGCAATGACAGAGGTCAAACGTTTTCTGTAAGTCTTCACAAGGTTGGCACACACTGTTGCTGGTATGTTGGCCCATTCCTCCATGCAGATCTCCTCTAGAGCAGTGATGTTTTGTGGCTGTCGCTGGGCAGCACAGACTTTCAACTCCCTCCAAAGGTTTTCTATAGGGTTTAGATCTGGAGACTGGCTAGGCCACTCCAGGACCTTGAAATGGTTCTTACGAAGCCACTCCTTCGTTGCCCTGGCGGTGTGCTTGGGATCATTGTCATGCTGAAAGACCCAGCCACGTTTCATCTTCAATACCCTTGCTGATGGAAGGAGGTTTGCACTCAAAATCTCACGATACATGGCCCCATTCATTCTTTCATGTACACGGATCAGTCGTCCTGGTCCCTTGGCAGAGAAACAGCCCCAAAACATGATGTTTCCACCAACATACTTCACAGTAGGTATGGTGTTCTTTGGATGCAACTCAGCTTTCTTTCTCCTCCAAATACACCGAGTTGTGTTTCTACCAAACAGTTCTACTTTGATTTCATCTGACCATATGACATTCTCCCAATACTCTTCTGGATCATCCAAATGCTCTCTAGCAAACTTCAGACGGGCCCAGAAGTATAATGGCTTAAGTAAGGGGACACGTCTGGCACTGCAGGATCTGAGTCCCTGGCGGCGTAGTTTGTTACTGATGGTAGCCTGTGTAGCGTTGGTCCCAGCTCTCTGCAGGTCATTCAGTAGGTCCCCCCGTGTGGTTCTGGGATTTATGCTCACCGATCTTGAGATCTTTTTGACCCCACGGGGTGAGACCTTGTGTGGAGCCCCAGATCGAGGGAGATTATCAATGGTCTTGTATGTTTTCCATTTTCTAATTATTGCTCCCACAGTTGATTTCTTCACACCAAGCTGCTTGCCTATTGCGGATTCAGTCTTCCCAGCCTGGTGCAGGGCTACAATTTTGTTTCTGGTGTCCTTCGACAGCGCTTTTGTCTTCACCATAGTGAAGTTTGGAGTGTGACTATTTGAGGTTGCGGACAGGTGTCTTTTATACTGATAAGTTCAAATAGGTGCCAGTACTACAGGTAATGAATGGAGGACAGAGGAGCCTCTTAAAGAAGAAGTTGCAGATCTGTGAGAGCCAGAAATCTTGCTTGTTTGTAATTGACCAAATACTTATTTTCCACCAAAATTTGAAAAAAATTCTTTCCAAATCAGACAATGTGATTTTCAGGATTTGTTTTCTCATTTTGTCTCTCATAGTTGAGGTCTACCTATGATGTCAATTACAGGCCTCTCTCGTCTTTTTAAGTGGGAGAACTTGCACAATTGGTGGCTGACTAAATACTTTTTTCCCCAGTGTATCAGGGACTTTGGTTACTTTTTCTATGGGGCTAAGGATTTACGTACAGTTAGTTCCTAACTACCTGCCTGTTCTGCCCATTAATAATCGCTACCGGTTCAGACAGTGTTTCTCCTGCTTCCTTTGACTTCACATCAACAGAGTAGCTTCTTCTCTTCCAGTCTGCACTATTGGTGTGGTGTCACTGCGGACTTCATGCTGATTGACAGCTAGCTCCCGGCAGTTGACCAACGAGAACTACCGGTCAATCAGCATGACATCGACAGTTACGCCCTGTCGACAGAGCAGATTGGAAGATAAGAAGTTGCTCTGTCGATGTGACTTCATTGAAAGCAGGAAAATCACTGGCAGGAGCAGTCTGTGAGCGCTCTGAGCTGGCAGAGATCATCACCGGGCAGAAGAGGCAGGTAGTTATCAACTTCCTACTGGTGAGTCCCAAAGAAAAAAAATTAAGCAATGTCTCGGATAACGTTGTCCAGAGAGATGATTTCTGAATGACTTTCTGTTCATGGATGGTCTATAAACGTAGTTGTCTTGGGTAAACAATGCCATAAGTTAAAATAACAAATCTGAGAAAACACTGGATCAATGTCTGCATCTGTGATCTGGTTTGGGCTTCAAGTAATCAGATGCAGATCTGCCATTCCACATGACAATGACCAAAAAAATCTAACACAGCTGATTAACCTTATCACAAATATCTTCCATCAGCCAGCATCAGTAATTGTTATTATTATGCTTTGCTTATATAGCGCTATCATATTCCACAGCACTTTACAAATACATTATCATCATTGTCCCCATTGGGGCTCACGATCTAAAATCCCTATCACTCTTTAGCATGTGGGAGGAAACCGGAGTATCCGGAGGAAATCCATGCAAACAGAGGGAGAACATACAAACTCCTTTGGATTTGAACCTAGGATCCCAACTATGAAAACCAACAGTGCTAACCACTGAGCCACCATGCTGCCGAATCTATAATGCTTGTTTGCTGCAGAAAAAAAGCACTGATGGTCGACTGAAAATGGTCTGAAGGCCATAAGAAGGCCCATAGGATAGTTGTTGGCCAAACTACGGTCCGCCAAGCAGTTATCTTACCTGACAGTCCCATCCATAGGAGTGAGTGCTCTCTCTGCTGAGTGCTCCTGTGTTCTCTATGAGAGAACCACTGTCAGACATCTCTAGCTGTGGCTCATCTCTTAGATAACAAAAGAATCGGCAGTCCGAAATCAGACATTCCAGATCATCTCGGTATCGACATGTTCGGGAAATAGTCTGATGTGTATGAGGGCCTTAAGGCTGTGTTATGGCCACCCAACATTTCTAGTGTATGGCCAGCTTTGTTTTATGATACCCAAGCAGAACAAATTACTGATTATAATCTGTTTACAGTTGTGCGAATATAGCATGCATAAAAAAAAAATAAATACAAATGTATTTTGCACTATATAATTCTGTAGGGGAAACCAAGACTTGAATGTGATTCTAAAAAAAAAAAATTACAAAAATTACTACTGGTAAACTTTAAATCTGGCAGTTAATTATGGATGTAGCTTTGCAAAAAGACCAAGGGTGCTGTAATCTGATCATAGATGAATGATTGCTTATCCTATAACAGCACTTTTGACAAGTAGTAAATAAATATAACCATGTGAACAAATCAAAATCCTGAAATGACACAATGGGTGCTCTTTTATACCATTCAGTTGCCTATTCTGCACATCATAATGATGATACTTCACTGCTGGATAAAAATCTCCTACAGAGCAGATAATTTTTTTTTGTAGATTTAGATGAAAGATTGTGATCAATTAATCGCTAATAATTAGGAGAAACAATTGGAGTTGTACATTTTGACAGATATTATTTTATTTCTATTATGGACTTTTTCTATAGCAGAACATTCACTTGTTTATAGTAATCTGATGCATATATTAATCAGGATAAGGTTAACCATTAATAAAGTTAACTGTTTATTTCCAAGGGAGAAACCCTGAAGGACTGAGAGGATATGACTCACCAGGAGTTCTTACGGGAACTGAAGAATCAAGTCGTGCACAGCATGCCTTAAGGTAGGCTGTTGTTTTCTTGAAATTGTAATGATCATTTTATTTTTTTTCTTATTTGTTACACCCCTTATATGTCCTGCAGATTGGTGGGGTGCAGGTCGTGAAATCCCCGTGGATCGCTTAACAGATGCGCATAGCTCACATGCTCTTTGCCGAGTAGTATACTGACCTATACAATTTTTACTCTTGGTATTCTTGATTAATGGTCCAGGAGAATCGCACAGTCACTATTCTGCAGTCACATGGAGTGACTGCGGACCTTTAACTTCATTTCAGCCCGGACAACCCTTTTAAATCAGGCTTTTGTGTTAACTGTAATTTTTTTGGGGAGCCATGCTTTTTTTGACATAGAAATTTTGCAATTTTCACACTTCATCGGATGTTATCCGTGATTACAACACCTGCCTTGCCTCTGATGATAAGGAAACTCTGTAAACTCTTCGTGGAAAGGCAAAAAGTATGAGTCTAAAATAGCCCCAGCGCCCAGTGCAAAAATTGCAAAATTGATCATTTAGTTTTTTAATCTTAACCTTTAAAACATAAACACCTGATTTTAAACAATAGGTAATTTTCTGACCAACTTGTTTATTGTAGTAGTATTATTATTATTATTTATTATTATAGCACCATTTATTACATGGCGCTTAACATGTGAAAAAGGGGTATACATAATAAAAGCAAGTACAATAATCTTGAACAGTACAAGACACTGACTGGTTCAGGAGGAGAGAGGACCCTGCCCGCGAGGGCTCACAGTCTACACTACCTGTTTTGTATGGTATGTAAGAGCCCTAAAATCTTCTGTTATACATATGCAAATGGATCTTTTATGACTTCCAATTTTAAAGGGGTTGTCCAGGTCTTTTATATTGATGGTCTATATTTAGGATTGGTCATCTACATCTGATCGGTGAGGGGGCGACACCTGGCAATGCCAGCAATCAGCTGTACCCAATGCTGGCAGAGCGGAACTACACACCTACATCAACTGCATAGTGGCTCCAGCTAAGTACTAAGTACTGCACATCCACCGACTATTGATTCGAATTAGGGGCGGATATGCAGTACCCTGCTTTGGCCACTATACAGTTGACGCGGCTGTGCAGTTCCGCAACTGAGCACCGCCACCGGTCCGATCAGATATTGGAGATCTGTCCTAAGGATAGACCATCAATATAAAGCTCATTATAGGGATATAGAGCGTTCTCACATTCATATATAAATCGCGTTTGAGGCCTATGACCCCAAACCTTATAATAACACTTAGCTTGGAATCTTTTCTTTCTTATTTTTGTGATTTATAATTTCAAGTAAAGATTAACCTCCTCACTCACCTTCAGCTCAGCTAGATGTTTATAGTAGGGATTGGCAAAGAGTAAGACACTTACAGCTGCAGTATTATAAGAAGAATATGAAGACGCCAGCTGGAACAAATCTGTACACTACATAGAGGCGAGATTTCAGTTCAGAGTGTTGTCATACTTACTTTACCAGAGTAAGAGCACAGGGAAATGGGGACCGGGGTTCGGTAAAAATAGGGCCAAAATCATAGTGCTCCAAACTACTCCTTTCTACAGCTGGGCGGAAAAGCATTGTAAAGTTTTATGGAGATTGGATAAGTAAATAGATAGAGATGCTCTGTTAGCTCTCCCATGTTAGTACTTAACCCCTTAATTACATAAATTTAAAACATGGGGTCTCCGAAGGATCTGAGCCCACACAACACCAGGCTTTTTATACATAGCCAGTATTTTCCTGTAAGTGCAGTGACTGGAGCGCTAAAGTTTAACCAGTTAATTATGTGATTGCCAGTGCCGGCACACATCGGCCCCGGTGACACGATTGTGGGGGGGGGCCACAATATGGGTTTTAAAAAAAGTTTTTATAAACATGGAAAAAGTTTGAATCACTCCACTATTCCCCATTATTAATAAAAAAGAATAAAAAGATAAGCATATTTGGTATCACCACGTCTGTAATAGTCCGATCTGTGAAAATATAAAATGAATTAACTTGAACGGTAAAGGGCGTAATGAGACGTATCATGAAGCACATTAAAACAACTACAATAAAAAGAGATCATAATGTTGTATCTACCCAAAAAAGGGTATTAATAAAAATATCAGCTGAATATGCAAAAAACAAGCCCACGTGCAGCTCCATCAACAGAAAGATAAAAATGTTACAGGTCCCAGAATACAGTGACACAAACCAATGTTTTGGGTTTTTTTTCACAAAAATCTGAACTTCTTTTTCAGTATTCAAAGGGGTTGTCCCCTTTCAGAAATTTTTCGTCACTGGCTGCAGTCTGCTATAAAATAATACAGACCGTTGTGTACTCGCCGCCCCTGAATCCAGCACTGAGTCCTTGGTGTTGCTCCTTGTGTCTGGTATTGGCTGCAGAGCTGACATCACGTCGGCAGTGCGGCAGCCAATCGGTGAGCTCATCGGCTCGGAGTTCACTGATTGGCTGCTGTGCTATCGATGTAAAATCAGCGCAGTAGCCAATACCAGATACACGAGGAGAGCACCAGTCACTCAGCGCTGGACCCGGGGACCTTAAGTAAAGAGTGTTTTTTTTTGTGTTTTTTTTATAATTGTTGCTAGGGATGAAGATTTTCTATAAAGGAACAACCACTTTAAGTAAATAAAGAAAAAGAAAAGAAAAAACGCCTATCACATCACTTGCTATCTTTGTAATTGTACTGACATGGAGAACACATTTTGTGTGGTTATTTGCACCAAACAATGAACACCGTAAAAAGAAAATCCTAAAAACAGTGTGTCAAGAATAACAGCCAGGGGGTCACACAGATCCCACCGCTGTCACCAGTTTTTCAGGGGAACATAACACCGCTGCCTCCAATCGTCAGGGCAATTAAGCAATTGGCTGAGGAGTGATGGACGAGGCTGCTTCCACTACTAGATCAGTTATTGGGGAATTGACAGTGAGCGTATGGTACATACACCTCCAACACATGGAATATATATTGTGACAGAGTCACTGGTGTGATATACGAGGGGAGGTATGTGTCACGTAGGTTGCTCTCCTGTGTTAACTAAAACCTACTAAATTTCTACCAGCATCTTATATGCTGGGGGTTAACTCTCTTAAAGGGTGTGGTTTTATGGGAATGGCAAAGAGGGTGGGAAGCCATTCCCCCTACCTCCCCTCAGGGTGTGGCGGAGCAAGGTTTAAATGCTCAGTCACTATTGTTTCCTGTGTGAAGTGTGTGGTCTGGAGAGAGAAGTCTCCAGGCTGTGTTGGGCTGAACCCAGAGAGCAACACCGGAGAACTGGTGTTGCTGAGATTGCACTGTGCTACATGCAGTGGGCAGAGCCTCGTTGGCTAAAGAACTCTGTTCTACTTTATCTTTTGCTTTCCCGTTAGCCCCGAGAGGGACTGTTTATTTTTTTATGGGACGCTGCTGGAGCTTATCCCGTACAATAAACCCGCAGGAAGTTTACCCGAACTGTGTGTCCTTTGTCTGCCAATGGAGAGCTGAGCCAGTCGCTTTACCACAATATATATATATTTACATATATATATATATATATATATATATATATATATATATACAGTGGTGGCCAAAAATATTGGCACCCCTGCAATTCTGTCAGATAATACTCAGTTTTTTCCTAAAAATGATTGCAATCACAAATTCTTTGGTATTATTATCTTCATTTAATTTACTTGCAAGGAAAAAGCACAAAAGAGAATGAAGCAAAAATCAAATCATTGATCATTTCACACAAAACTCCAAAAATGGGCCAGACAAAAGTATTGGCACCCTCAGCCTAATACTTGGTTGCACAACCTTTAGCCAAAATAACTGCGAACAACCGCTTCCGGTAACCATCAATGAGTTTCTTACAATGCTCTGCTGGAATTGTAGACCATTCTTCTTTGGCAAACTGCTCCAGGTCCCTGATATTTGAAGGGTGCCTTCTCCAAACTGCCATTTTGAGATCTCTCCACAGGTGTTCTATGGGATTCAGGTCTGGACTCATTGCTGGCCACCTTAGAAGTCTCCAGTGCTTTCTCTCAAACCATTTTATAGTGCTTTTGGAAGTGTGTTTTGGGTCATTGTCCTGCTGGAAGACCCATGACCTCTGAGGGAGACCCAGCTTTCTCACACTGGGCCCTACATTATGCTGCAAAATTTGTTGGTAGTCTTCAGACTTCATAATGCCAAGCACACGGTCAAGCAGTCCAGTGCCAGAGGCAGCAAAGCAACCCCAAAACTTCAGGGAACCTCCGCCATGTTTGACTGTAGGGACCGTGTTCTTTTCTTTGAATGCCTCTTTTTTTTCCTGTACACTCTATGTTGAGGCTTTTTCCCAAAAAGCTCTACTTTTGTCTCATCTAACCAGAGAACATTCTTCCAAAACGTTTTAGGCTTTCTCAGGTAAGTTTTGGCAAACTCCAGCCTGGCTTTTTTTATGTCTCGGGGTAAGAAGTGGAGTCTTCCTGGGTATCCTACCATACAGTCCCTTTTCATTCAGACGCCGACGGAGAGTACGGGTTGACACTGTTGCACCCTCGGACTGCAGGGCAGCTTGAACTTGTTTGGATGTTAGTCGAGGTTCTTTATCCACCATCCGCACAATCTTGCGTTGAAATCTCTCGTCAATTTTTCTTTTCCGTCCACATCTAGGGAGGTTAGCCACAGTACCATGGGCTTTAAACTTCTTGATGACACTGCGCACTTAAGACACAGGAACATTCAGGTCTTTGGAGATGGACTTGTAGCCTTGAGATTGCTCATGCTTCCTCACAATTTGGTTTCTCAAGTCCTCAGACAGTTCTTTGGTCTTCTTTCTTTTCTCCATGCTCAATGTGGTACACACAAGGACACAGGACAGAGGTTGAGTCAACTTTAATCCATGTTAACTGGCTGCAAGTGTGATTTAGTTATTGCCAAGACCTGTTAGGTGCCACAGGTAAGTTACAGGTGCTGTTAATTACACGAATTAGAGAAGCATCACATGATTTTTCAAACAGTGCCAATACTTTTGTCCTCCCCCTTTTTTAGGTTTGGTGTGGAATTATATCCAATTTGGCTTTAGGACAATTCTTTTTGTGTTTTTTCATTGAAGACAAATTAAATGAAGATACTAATACCAAAGAATTTGTGATTGCAATCATTTTCAGGAAGAAACTGAGTATTATCTGATGGAATTGCAGGGGTGCCAATGCTTTTGGCCACCACTGTATTTACATATATATATATATCTAATATATATAATTGTCTTATCCTGTCTGTCCTTCTGTCCAGGAAATCCCGCGTCGCTGATTGGTCCGGCCGCGGCCAATCAGCGACGCGGGATTTCGGGAAAAGATGGTGGCCGTTAGTGGCTCATCTGCCGAACGGAGGTCAGCGGCGATGCAGCCGGGAGATGACCGGCGCTAGCCGCTCATCTCCCGGCCGCTAGCAGCAGAAGGACCCCGACCGGCGGCGCCGCTGACCTCCATGCGGCTACCGTCGGGAGATCAGCGTCTCGGGCCGCTGATCTCCCGACGGCAAGTAAGAATGGAGGACCGGGTAGCGGCGCCGCCGGTCATCTCCCGGCTGCTCGCAGCACAAGTACCCCGACCGGCTGCCTCGCTCCCCGGTCCTCCCTTCTCACTTGCCGTCGGGAGATCAGCGGCATTAGCCGCTGATCTTCCGACGGTAGCCGCATGGAAGTCAGCGGCGATTTGGGCGCCAAATTTAAACAGGTCTCCGGCCAATTGCCGCCGGATTTCAAAGAAGTACGCTACCTTCCGAAGATAGCAGGGCTGACTCCGCCCATGTGGTCATGTGACTCACCAACTGCCCATAACATACTGAACATGTTTTGTCAGTCACAGTGTGTGATGGACTTCAGTCAAACTTACTGAACACGTTCTGCCAGTGACAGCGCGCTGAAGAGATACTTCTAGTCGCTTACTGTCTTCCAATGGGTCGTAAGCGAAAATACGCCACGGAGGATGACAGAAAAGCAGCAGAAGCAGCAAGAAAACGACAACGTCGAGAGCAACATACACCACAACACACTGCCGCCAGACAAGCCCAGGATGCGGAATCTCACCAAAAACGGCGGGAACAGGAGACACCGCAACACACTGCCGCCAAACAACTCCGGAATGCGGAATCTCACCAAAAACGGCGGGAACAGGAGACACCACATCACACTGCCGCCAGACAAGCCCAGGATGCGGAATCTCACAGACAACATTGAGAACGGGAGACACCGCAACACATTGCCACCAGACAAGTCCGGAATGCGGAATCTCACCAAAAACGGCGGGAACAGGAGACACCACAACACACTGCCGCCAGACAAGCCCAGGATGCGGAATCTCACAGACAACGTTGGGAACGGGAGACACCGCAACACACTGCCGCCAGACAAGTCCGGAATGCGGAATCTCACTAAAAACGGCGGGAACAGGAGACACCACAACACACTGCCGCCAGACAAGCCCAGGATGCGGAAGCTCACAGAAAACGTCGGGAACAGAAGACACCACAACACACTGCTGCCAGACAAGCCCAGCATGCGGAAGCTCATAGAAAAGGTCGGGAACGGAAGACACCGCAACACACTGCCGCTAGACAGGAACGTGATGCGGAATCCCATAGACAATGTCCGGTGAATGAATCTGCAGAATCCAGGACAAACAGAGAAAAACACGATTGCCAAATTTATCATAAACGAATGCTCTAACAACTAAGGCAAACCCAGCAGAATATTCAACAACTTGCACGTTACGTAACAGACAATGAAACTATAATTATTCCACACTACTGTGGGAATATGAATGTAGTTTGTTCTAAATGCGACTCTCTGAATTTCATTGAAGAAAAACCATCTGACAATCAGTTTACTCAATGTTGCCAAAAAGGAAAAGTTATGCTACTGAGACGTCACTACTCAGATCTGTTTGAGCAGTTGATGAAAGGAACGCATGAACACAGTGGAAATTTTATGGAAAATATCAGAAGTATCAACAGTTCTCATGCATTTGCTTCATTTGGTGCCAACATTGCACCGCCCCCTGGATTCGGACCGTATTGTTTTAAAATTCATGGCCAGATCTACCACCGCACTGGAACACTTCACCCAGAAATAGGACAACCACCAAAATTTGCACAATTATACATCTTTGATCCAAATGAAGCTACAGAACAAAGGATGAACCTGAAAGAAAATGAAAAGTGTAATGCAGAACTGATGAACCTAATTGCCGTACATTTACAAACAATCAGCCCATTTGCTGCCGCATATCGCATGCTAAAAGACGTCGAAGCTGAGGAGGAACAGAGAGCCATGCAAAATGGGACGGAAATGCCTTCTATTATCATGGCCATTAAACAAGAACGTCAACAAGATCCCCGATGTTACAACAAACCACGTGTATGTGAGGTCGCAGTTGTTTTTCAAAACGATGATGGAGAGCCTCCTTTTCAAAGGGATATATTAGTACATCTTAAGCCAGACCAAACCAACCCTTTCGTTCCTAAAACACAATGAATTAGCATTTTGCACAGCAACCTTGATGCTTTTCTGTATCCTCTATTCTTTCCAAGCGGTGATCAAGGGTGGCATAAAAACCTACACCAGCAAGGAACTTCAAGAAGAATTACACAACTCCAGTACTACAGTTTTCTTCTGTCTGTCCGAAATTACTTCAATCCTATTTTAAACGGTGGGAAACTGACACAACAGTACTTAGTCGATGCATATGTTAAAATTGAAGCTAATCGGCTCAATTTCATACGAATGAACTAAAAACAACTTAAAGTTGAAGACTACTGCGTTCTTCAAGAACATTTGCAAAAACAATCCATTCAAAAAGGAATTCCAATTGGAAAAACAGTAATTCTCCCGTCGTCGTTTGAAGGTAGCCCCCGCAACATGCAACAGCATTATCAAGATGCAACGGCAATAGTAACAAAGTATGGAAGACCTGAAATTTTTTTAACAATGACCTGTAATCCTAAATGGCCAGAAATTACCGAAAAGCTACAACCCTGGCAGCAAGTTGAACACAGGCCGGACTTAGTTGCACGCGTATTTCGACTAAAACTCGGCAGCCTTTTTAAAGACATCAAAAATGGGCTTTTTGGAGCTGTTGTAGCAATGGTACACGTCATAGAGTTTCAGAAAAGAGGTCTTCCACATGCGCATATACTAATTATCTTAGACTCGGATTCCAAGTTTCGCACGGAGGACGAAATTGACAACATAGTGTGGGCTGAAATTCCTAACCAAGCAATGTATCCTGAATTGTATAATATTGTAATCTGTAATATGGTTCATGGGCCATGCGGTGTAGCAAATCCAAAAAGTCCATGCATGCAAAACGGAAAGTGTACAAAAGGGTTTCCAAAGCAGTTGAAACAGCACACTGTTAAATACTTGGATGGCTACCCATCCTACCGGCGACAACTCATTGATAACATTGTACACAACAAAAAAATTATAAATAACTCATGGATAGTTCCATACAACCCGTACTTATTAAAACGCTACAACTGTCACATCAACGTTGAAATCTGCACTTCAATAAAAAGTGTAAAATATCTTTTCAAGTACATCTACAAGGGGCATGACAAAGCTAACGTCGAAATACAACAGTAAACAGTCAATCACGATGAATCATCACGTTTTGTAGACTCAAGATATGTGAGTGCTCCAGAAGCTGCTTGGAGGATATTTGCGTTTCCAATGCATTCACAGTCCCATGCCATTATACGTTTAGCTATTCATTTACCAAATCAGCAGCAGCTTTATTTCTTTGAAAATGCTCAAGTCGAAGATGTCTCAAAAACTTTAAGCACGACGTCAACATTAATGGAATGGTTTTTGCTGAACCAACGTGACGAAAACGCAAGGCAGTATTTGTATCGAGAGATTCCAGAGCATTACATTTGGAATAAAACTTGGAATCCAAGACAACGAGGACTTAGCAGAATAATTGGACGCATGTATACTGTTAGTGTCAAGGATCAAGAAAGATATTGCCTTCGGCTGTTACTACTGCATGTCAAAGGAGCTAGAAGTTACGACGATTTGAAAACAGTTAACGGAGTATTGCACGATACATTTAAAGCTGCAGCTTTGGCTTTAGGACTTGGATGATACTGTGTGGACACTTAATTTAGAAGATGCAGTTACCCTACATATGCCTAAGAAACTTCGCGAATTGCTTGCCTACATTTGTGTCTTTGGACCGCCTACAAATCCCGCTCAACTTTGGACAAATTTCAAAGAACATATAATTGAGGATTACTGCTTACGTTTTCACAACAGAAGTGGAAATTGTCTAAATTGCGAATCTTATGCCATGCAAGATGTCCAAAATGTCCTACTACTGCATGGAAAAACATTTTCTGACTTTAAATTGCCACAGCCTGCAAGTCAAGTTCCACAAATTCAAGAGTATGACGAAGCTTATGAATTATTGTTGGCAACAGAGAAGAAAAACTCATTAAATGAACAGCAATGGATTGCATATGACTGTTATGATCTGCAACATAAACTAAGGAAAGAATGGGAAAAGCTGTCCCTACAGTAAGACTAAGCTGAATCCCTACGATGTAGCGGGTAGTGTTGAGCCACCCCCGTAGTGTTCGAGTTCGGTTCGGTTCGTCGAACACCCGTGTGTTCGCCGAACTGTTCGTCTAACTGTTCGTCGAACACCTTCGAACACCGTTAAAACCAATGGCAGGCAAACAAAAACACATAGAAACACATAGAAAACACCTTCAAAGGTGTCCAAAAGCTGACAAACTGCTCAAAAGACATAACTAACACATGGAAAAGTGACAAGTACATATAGTCATGCGAAAATAAAAGAGGTGGAGGAGTAAAAGGAGGGGGAGACACAGATATAGGCATGTCATGCCCTTCTAAAATCCAAAAAGTGAGAAGCCGACACGGCCAGTCCGCTCCTGCCCGTGCCACCTCCGTGTCGCCGGGTTTGTGCCAGAGCCACGGTGAACCCTGACGGCCAGCCCCCCTATCCCAATACTGGTGCCTGTCCGCTGGTGGGTCGAGCGAGCCCCCCTGTGGTGAAGGCAGCTCTAAGCTTTTTAATTTAAATTGTCTCTCTAATTTGAATGAATACACTTTAAATCCATTTACAAGGATCTATTGGAGGGCAAGTCTCATGCCAGCAGCCGCGGTAATTCCAGCTCCAGTAGCGTCCACTAAAGCTGCTGCAGTTAAAAAGCTTTTATAAGGATCGAGCTCGGCTGTCCACCGCAAGGCATCCTACTGCCAGTCCCAGCCCCTATGCCTTGGGGTGCCTCCTGATGCTCTTCACTAAGTATCCCATGGTCCCGAAGCATTTCCTTTGAAAAAATTAAGTGTCTAAACTACAGGTGGTGCAGCTTGCTTAACAGCCGGGATAATCCGCTCACTAGCAGACACTGCTACTAGGCACAAAGTATTTCCTGGGCTAGATGCAGTTAAAAATTTGTAATTAGATACTCTCGTTGGATGCTGAGAAAGCATTCCATAGAGTCTCCTGGCACGCCATATATGATTCTCTTAAAAAGCTTGGGGTAGGGGTCTAGGGGACCCTTTTATAGCCAAAATCACGGCCCTGTATCGCAATACGTCACCTAGGCTGAAGATAAATGGAACTGTAGCACCCTGAGGGCTCGGTTGCTACAGACGTATTGCACCTCACCCAGAGGTGTGATATCTCACTCTCAGGTAAGGATGGAGTGTGGATCAGGACCCGACACCTGCATGCATTACACCACATTGCCGTGGGGCAGGGCGACCAATATGCCCCTGAGATAGGCACGACAGTCCCTGTCCCTGGCTGGAGTGGGGGGAGGGAACACTGAGGAAGGGGAACCCTGTAGTGCAGGAGCAGGGAGGAAGCAGTTCCTGGGTGCATTGAGAAGGGAGTATAAAAGGTGGGCACCATCTTAGTTCAGTGCAGAGAAGTCTGAGCAGAAGTGGCAGGGAGCAGGGGCTCTGCATGAGCTCTGCTCCGGAGGCGGGCCTAGTAACAGAGGCCCAGGCCTGGAAGAGGGAGAAGGAAGGAAGAGGAGCGGAGAAGGCTCCAGGAACGAGGAATGAAGGGATCCCAGGGGTGCGGACGGGCGAGTCGCCACCACACGCCCGAATCCACCTGCGTGGAGGGGTCAGGCCAAAGGGGGAGACCGGTCCCCGAACTAGTGGAGGCAGGAAACGACCCTCAGCTAGAAACCGGAGGCTCTGACATTTTATGTGGCGCAGCCCCTCGCTACACCCGCTAGGAAGGCACCACATAGGGTCAGGGAAACTGGCGCCAAGTTTACCAAGAGGAGGCCCGAGGCAGCCGGACAGAAGTGTTGGTAAGAAAGGCCAGACAAAGGACACACAAAGGGGGTCCTGTGAAGTGCTCCAAAGTTATCTGGGAGTTGTCTGAGCCCCTCACCTGGTGAGCACAGTACGACGTGGGCAGCCGTTACCTGCAGACGTGGTCTGGATAATAAGAACTGTGAGTAAAGGCCCTGGACTGCATCACTGACTCCGTGTCGTTACTGCTGCTGCCCTGCACCATCACCCCCATCCTCCGCATACACTGCCCTGAGGCTATACTCCTCCCGTGGGGAGTTATGCTACGCTCTGCTGCACCCACAACACCAGCCTCAGCGGTCTGCCCTGTAGCGGCGGTTCACTCTGACCGCAATCCACGGGTGGCGTAGTCGGACATTTAAACATCAAAACCACATAAATAGTTCCGCCACTGGTTTGACCGCCCTGAGCCACGGAACCGGGTCGCCGCCACGAAGACTACAACCACCAGCATCCACCAAAAAGGGTCCGGCTCCGGGTGTCCCAAGGCCCAGGGGGTGCGTCAGAACATTTTCATCACCTTTCACAATCACCAATGGGACAAGGCAGGGATGTCCTCTGTCCCCTCTCTTATACATCCTAGTGACGGAGCACCTGCTCTCATCAATTCGCCATAACCCCAATATTAGGTGGATTGAGGTGGGAGGCACCGAGTACAAGTGCTCTCTATTTGCTGATGATGTCCTAGTATATATCACTCAATCACATATATCCATCCCTGCTGTTATGGCTGAAATAGATCACTTTGTTACATGGTAAAATTTTAAAATCAATGCAGCGAAGTCTGAGGCCCTCGATGTCTCCCTCCCCAAATCCATATAGGATTCCATCCAGTCCAACTTTCCCTTTGCCTGGCCCTCACAGGGTATCAAATACTTAGGAATTCCTATTCATAGAGACCTCTCCCATCTATGTTATCTTAATTTTGGGCCCTTTATTGAACAATTCCATACAGACCACGGTTGGCAAGTTAGAACTGTAAGATTCACTACGTGAACCACTGGTGTTTTGTGGAAAAGCACATGTACACTGCGTTCCAAATTATTATGCAAAAGGTGTTTAGGAGTGATAAGGGAAGAATTTGTTTGTTTGTCAGTTAAACTCATTGATGGTGATGTGTGTCAGGGCTCTTTATATCACTGTAAGCAATTGCAGACACCTGTGCTAATTAGTTTGGCAGGTGTGTCCAATGAAAGGCAAGACTACTTAAGAAGGCTCTCTCACATTATTAAGCAGCCTACATTTTCTGCCAAAATGGGAAGGAAAAAGGATGTGTCGGCTGCTGAGAAGCAACAAATTGTGGAGTGTTTAGGTCAAGGCATGACTACAATCAACATTGTGCGATGATCAGGATGAAGTGTCTTGGCAATCAAGAAGTATGTAGCTGATTCACAGTACACACGTGTGCGTGCTGATAAGGGCAAATTGAGGACTCTTTCCTACAGGCAATTACGTCAGGTTGAAAGAGCAGCGGCCAAAAAGCCTTGTCATAGCAGCAGACAAGTTTTTGAAGCTGCTTGTGCCTCCAACGTCCCCCGAACAACAAGATGCAGGGTCCTTCAGAGGTTTGCAGCTGTGCATACGCCATCCTGTCGACCTCCTCTATCCACTTCACACAAGCAGAAACGGCTCCAGTGGGCCAAACATTACATGAAGACTGATTTCAAAACAGTTTTGTTCACGGATGAGTGCCGTGCAGCGCTCGATGGTCCAGATGGATGGAGTGGAGGATGGCTGGTTGATGGACACCCCACGCAAACACGGCTACAGCGCCAACAAGGAGGAGGTGGAGTAATGTTTTGGGCTGGAATCATGGGGAGAGAGATTGTCGGCCCCTTTAGGATCCCTGAAGGCGCTAAAGATGAACTCCATAATGTATGTGGATTTTCTCAAACAGCACTTCCTGCCATGGTTCAAGAAGAAGAACCGTGTATTTCACAGCAAGATCATTTTTCTGCATGATAATGCACCATCTCATGCTGCACATAAAACATCTGCATCTCTGGCTGATATGGGCATAAAAGGGGACAAACTTATGGTGTGACCCCCATGCTCCCCTGACCTCTACCCCATTCAGAACCTTTGGAGCATCATTAAAAGGAGTGTCTATGATGGCGGGAGGCAGGTCACATCTAAGCAACAGCTCTGGGAGGGTATTCTGTCCTCATGCAAAACAATTGAAGCAGAAACCATCCAAAACCTGACAAATTCAATGGACGAGAGAGTTCAGAAGCTCCTTTCGAACAAGGGGTCCTATGTGAAAATGTAACATCACCTAGAATAAAGTTTTGAGTTGAAAACTGTTTGATTTCAGTTTCTAACAACCTGCTAATGCTTATAATTTCAAAAATGACCATTTTTTTGGTCTTTATTAAAATGAAAAGGTTGATCGAAAAGTTTGGGGGATCTAAGAGTGTGGCAACCCAGTAGTCATGATTACTTCGAATTCTGACAATATGAGGGTCATGCTGCAGGTAGTGCAGCAAGAAGGCACTCATGTGTGTTGCGCATCCAGGAGCACCAAGTCCCTGTTGTGTTGGTGGCGAGGTAACAATCATGCTTCCTTCCTCTGTCCTCTCCCCCCAACCTCGCACAACAGAAATGTGATCAAGGTCTCCCTCATCTGATGAGTCTTCCATCAGTTCGTCCTCCACTTCTTCCTGGGCTCCTGCACCTTCCTCACTAGTTTGGCTGCTACCATGCGCCCTGGTAAAACCATCTCCCCCACCCTCACATGCCTGCCGCCTTGGTGCTGCCGACCGTCTGTACCTTGCAGATGTTAGCCCTTCCGCATACAACTCCTCCTCCTCTACTTCCTCCACCTCCTCTTGTGCCACCACCTGACTCCGAATTCTGTTTAACATGTGCTCCAGCATGTAAACCACCGGAATAGTCATGCTGATAATGGCATCGTCAGCACTAAACATCTTCGTCGCCATTTCAAAACTGTGCAGAAGGGTGCATAGGTCCCTGATCTGAGACCACTCCTCCAGCGTGATTTGCCCCACCTCTGAATCTCGTTGGCCCAGGCTATACGTCAGAACGTATTGCACCAGGGCTTGTCGGTGCTGCCACAGTCGCTGCAACATGTGCAGAGTTGAATTCCACCGGGTAGGCACATCGCATTTTAGCCGGTGAAGTGGCAGGCCCAACGACTTCTGTAGAGATGTAAGTCGCTGAGCTGCGGGATGCGAATGGCGGAAGTGAGCACACAGCGACCGTGCCCTCTGCAGAAGGCCATCTAGTCTGGGATAGTGGGCTAAAAATTGCTGGACAACCAGGTTCAACACGTGAGCCATACAAGGCACGTGTGTGACATTGCCCCGGCGAAGGGCCGCACCCAGGTTTGCAGCATTGTCGCACACGGCCTTCCCTGGTTTCAGGTCCAGTGGAGACAGCCATTCATGAAATTGGTTCTCCAGAGCTGACCGAGAGGAGGTTGAGGAGGCAGAAGCAGTGGAGGAACTTTGACATAAAGAGGATTGACGCACAACTCGTGGGGACGGCAAGACTTGGACAGCAGCCCCTTGTCCTGCTGTCACCATAGTTACCCAGTGCCCAGTCAGCGACATGTAACGCCCCTGTCCATGCCTACTCGTCCAAGTGTCTGTGGTGAAATGCACCCTGTCACACACAGAGTTTCTCAAAGAAGCGGTGATGTTGTGTGCGACATGCTGGTGGAGCGCAGGCACACCTTTCTTTGAGAAGTAGTGCCGACTGGGCATCTGGTACTGGGGCACTGCGACGGACATAAGGTCTCGAAAATCCTCTGTGTCCACCAGGCGGAAAGGCAGCATTTCTGTAGCCAAGAGCTTGCAGATGGTGAAATTCAACCTCTTAGCTTTCTCATGGCTAGGAGGAAATGGTCTTTTACTTGTCCACATCTGAGGGACCAAGGGCTGGCTATTGTGCTTAGACGGGGTTGATAAGGGTGTCCCCGGCAAACTGCCGGTCTGTGAGGAAGATGCAGGCGGACATGTTAGGTTGCCTTGATCCAAAGGTGGTGCTATCGATGTCGGACAGCGCTCAACACCAGCTGGTGTTACCACCTCCAAAGAAAATGATGACCTGCCAATCACGCTGGCTGTTGCGGGTAAAGAGGTGGCAGGTCTGCGCCCCAAAACAGGTGTGACTGCTGTCCCCCCAGTCACAGAGGATGAAGAGGCCGCGGATGCACAAGATATGGCAGACGGTGATTGGCCCGGCCGGCTATGCCGCATTGTAGCACACTGAGCTTCCCACTGCAACTTATGCTTCATGTCCATGTGCCGGTTCATGCATGAAGTACTCAAACTATGTATTTTTTGGCCTCTACTTAGCTTTTGCTGACAAATGTTACAGATAACACGAGTTGGGTCATCTTTATCGATCTGAAAAAATGCCCAGGCTATGCAAGGCTTAGCACCCATGCGACCTGAAGAGCCACCACGACTTGTGGTGAGAGGCAGAGTTGTGTTTGAGGATGCAGTTGTTGACGTGCTTCCAGTACTACGTCTCTGTCCAGGAAGGCGCAACCTGACCTCGTCGTCACTAGCATCTTCCTCCACCTCCTCTGCTGACCTCATCTCTTGGCTGACTGTGGGTTGACAGTAAGTGGGATCTCCGACCTCATCATCATCACCCTGTGCGTTATCACACCCGTCGTCCTCAGAGCCAACCTGTTCCTGCCCTGACAAAAAACTAAAGTTGTCGCTCCAATCAGGTATTTGAGTCTTATCATCGTCTTCCTCATTGTCTCCACCAACAGGAGTTACAGTTTGGGAATGAGGGTCTACATTATGGTCAGAACCTTCTGCGTCTGGTCCTGGATCCGACTCATAAAGATTCTGGGCATCAGTGCAGATCATTTCCTCGTCTGGATTCACAGAAGCGCTGAAGTCGACCTCTGATTCCCAGGCTATAGTATGAGTAAACAGCTCTGCAGACTCAACCATCTGTTCTACCTCATACTCAGACGGGCAGCTGGAGATTTGGGAGCTGTGAGGAAGCAAGTGCGATTTGGGTGACACCTTTGAGGACTGGAGTATTTGTGATGTTGAAGTTGATGTGGAGGAGAGCCCACTTAAAGGAGCACTTGATATCCGTTGAAGCACCTGCTGTTTTTGTGCCTCATCTGGAATTTGTAGCGATTGGCGTGGCCGTAAGAAAGGGATCTTATCACATTGTCCGCTAAAAGAAGTAGACATTTTAGTTTGGCTGGAAGATGGTCTTTCTTCTGCAGATGTTACTGTTGCTTTAACACCTACCCCACGGACACAACCTTTTTTCCCCTTCCCAACACGCCTATTCCCCTTTCCACCAGCAGCAGGCCTTTTTCCACTCATTTTGGTGGTTAACTAATTCACAACTCTGGAGTTGTTTGCACAAAAAAACAATGGATGGTAACCGAGCAGAGCTGAGTGGCCAAACTGTGGTATTAGGCCAAAACTATTGGCTGGGTTAGATGCAGAAAAAAATTATTTTGAATTTGCAACCTGATGGAGGTCAGTATAGATGGACTAATACAAATAGTCCCACACACAGCTAGAAGCCCAAATATTTTTTCAGAGGTACTGTAGATGCAGATAAAAATTAGTTTTAATTTGCAACCTGATGGAGGTCAGTATAGATGGACTAATAGAGAAAGTCCGACACACTACTAGAAGGCCAAATATTTTTTCAGGGCTAAATGAAGAAAAAAATTATTTTTAATTTGCAACCTGATGGAGGTCAGTATAGATGGACTAATACAAATAGTCCCACACACAGCTAGAAGCCCAAATATTTTTTCAGAGGTACTGTAGATGCAGATAAAAATTATTTTTAATTTGCAACCTGATGGAGGTCAGTATAGATGGACTAATAGACCAAGTCCCACACACTGCTAGAAGCCCAAATATTTTTTCAGAGCTAGATGCAGAAAAAAATTATTTTTAATTTGCAACCTGATGGAGGTCAGTATAGATGGACTAATAGACCAAGTCCCACACACCGCTAGAAGCCCAACTATTTTTTCAGAGCTAGATGCAGAAAAAAATTATATTCAATTTGTAACCTGCTGGAGGTCAGTATAGAAGGACTAATAGAACAAGTCCCACACACTGCTAGAAGCCCAAATATTTTTTCAGAGCTAAATGAAGAAAAAAATTATTTTTAATTTGCAACCTGATGGAGGTCAGTATAGATGGACTAATAGACCAAGTCCCACACACTGCTAGAAGCCCAAATATTTTTTCAGAGCTAGATGCAGAAAAAAATTATATTCAGTTTGCAACCTGATGGAGGTCAGTATAGATGGACTAATAGAATGATGCTATGCCCAAAAGATTTTACTTCACTAGGTGCAGTAAAAAAATTGGTATTCTATACACAGGTGTTATATCTTGCAACACAGATAGGCTACTCCACTGACTAACACACTCTGCAATAGGCCAAAAAGGATTAGCTTTGCTAGATTCAGCCAAATGCTGTGAAAAAACTTGCACAGCACTGGCACAGACCTGCCTGGCAAAAACTGATAGGAACTCATGTAACCTAGTCCTGAAAAGGACTCCAATTACAATTAGTCTTTACTCCCACAACCTATCTATTTAAGAGCACAGACCTCCCTGATAAAAGTCGTAGGAAATGCTGTAACCTAGTCCTTAAAAGGACTGCAATCACAACTATTCCCTACTCCCAAGCTATCTGTAGATTTGTGCGAAAATTGGCTTGAAATTAACAAGGTATAGCGCACACAGCAACAGCGGTGCCGTCTAACACGCAGCTGCAGCAGTGAGAAAATGGTGGCGACGGGGAAAATGGCTTGGTCTTATAGGGCAAGGACATGTGACATACACTGCCAATGACACATGCCCTTGCTTGTGTGAAAAAAAGCACTTCGCTCCGTGTGTGCGCTGCTGATAGGCTGACAGATTGCACCTCCCCACTGCAAATGCGGGAAAGAGAAAAAAAAATGGAGATCTTCATTGTTCCTGCAGAGATCCATCCCCTGCCCCTCCCCCCACCCCGCTGTACACTCAAACTGCGTATTAACATTAATTTTCATCATTACTGAGAAAAAATCCAGTTATGATTTTGGTGCACGAACAGTTATCGAACATAACCTCGAACAGCCGAATTTTTCTCAAATTGTTCGTGTTCGCCGAACGGCTCGAACACCGCCCAAAACAGCTCGAATTTGAGATTGGCGAACAGTTCGAGTAGAACAACGCTCATCTCTAGTAGCGGGCAACCATGTCAATTCTTTACGCAGCTGCGTCCCGCTCTTTCTCCTATTGTGCCCATTATAAGCGATGGAATTACGCAGCGGTGTTCACACACTGCGTAATTCCAGCGCTTTTTTATGGAGGCGCAGGAGAAACTATGGATACTCACCTATCCGATGGATGGGAGAGCCGTCCGGTCCGGTCCTGCGCTTCCAGCATCTGCCGGTGAAGCGATCAGCTGTTAGCTAACCGGCTTGTAACCGGCTTCCGGTCAGCTGATTTGCAAGTCGGTCACGTGACAGTCAGCTGATCGCTTCACGGCAGATGCTGGAAGCCGCGGGACCGGACCGGACGGCTCTCCCATCCATCGGATAGGTGAGTATCCATAGTTTTTTTTTCTTTTAAAGCAGTGTATGTAATGCAGCCAGAAGCTGTCTGTACATACACTGCTAGGGGGACACTCACACACACAGACGCACAGTACACACAGGACACACAGACACATACATTACACATGTCACACTTCATTTCACACTGCGTTTTTTGCTGCGCTTTTTTACGCAGTGTGTGAATGGAGGTGCTTTTTTTCCCTGCGTAAAAAAACGCAGGTAGAAAAGCAGGAAAATACGCAGCGTAAAAAAACGCAGGGAAATACGCAATGTGTGAACGCAGCCTTATTCCCTGCGTAGAAAGGAGCGAATCTACAGACAGCAGCCACTCAAAGTAGTATCTGAGAGCGCATGCTGTGCCTCCGATCCTGCCAGGAGCTGCTGAAAACAGGACAGACAATGCTAGACCAGAGAAAAGGAAACAAGGTGAGTATTAGGGTTTAGTTTTTTAACTGTGCTGTGGCGATGTGGAATGAGTAGGTCATACAAAGCCAAGATAAGGTGGCCATACAAGCCAGGATGAGGAAGCCGTCCAATCCAAGATAAGGGAGCCATACAAACCAGGATTAGCGGAATGACGGAGCCATACAAACCACAATTAGGGGATGAGGGAGCCATACATACCAGGATATGGAAATTTAACAGTAGGTGCTGCATTTCCCACCCTAGCCTTATACTCAAGTCAATAAATTGTCCCTTTTTTTTGGATGAAAAATTAGGAGTCTCGGCTTATACTCAGGTCACCGCGCACAGGCAGCATGTGACCCCCGTCTGCAGCTGGCTCTTGCTTCCGCTTATGTCACGACTATTTGCAGCTGCAGCCAAGGGGTCTCCTGTTTCGCGTTCCACGGTGAGTGATGGGCTGTGGGCGGGGTTATCCCCCATCCCGTCACACCCGGCATTCACCGCACGAGCATTCATTGACATAGCGCGCGGTGGATGGTGGGTGTGACACAATGGGGGATAAGCCCGCCCACAGCCCGTCATTCAACGTGGTACACGAAACAGCAGACCCCTGGCTGCAGCCGCAAATAGTCGCTATGTAAGCGGAAACAACAGCCGGCTGCAGCCGTGGGAATTACGTGCTGGCCATGCGTGGTCAGCGATGTTGTCACAAGCAGTATTGACAACATGATGTAATTACAAAACTCATTAGGGGCCCCGGGGGCATACATTGGGTGGTTAATTTAAAGTAGTGCACAACCCTTTTAAACACTGCTTCGCTGCTTTGTCACGCACGGTCGGCCGCATACATATTCTAGAATACCCGATGCGTTAGAATCGGGCCACCATCTAGTATATATATATCTATAATATAACGAGAAATGCGTATCTCTGTCTGAAGTCTTTATAGACTGCGTGACGCGCAGTCTGGCTCCAGGCAGAAAACCGCATCCAGCTGTTACAGGTAAGAGGAGTGTATGGCGCCGGAGATCAGGTATGCGTAGACACTGAACGCATACCGCGATCTCCGGCGCCATACTTACCTGACCGGTAGGAGCGTTGGCGCAGCGCCTCTCTTCGCCGGAGACCGGGGCAGGAGTGAGGCGTCGGATCAGCGCATGCGCATAGCGCTATCTGGCGCCATTTTACTGAAGACACATTTGCAGTGTGTCTTCAGTAAAATGGCACCAGACAGCACGGTATGGGCATGCGCGTACTCCGGCGCCACACTCCTTCCCCGGTCTCTGGCAGAACAGGACACCGCAGAGCTGGAGCACAGGGAAAAAAGGTGAATATAAGTGTTTATTTTTTTGTATGTGTGTACAGCATGAAAGGGATGAGGGTGCCATACATACCAGGATTGGGGGGTGAGGGGTCCACACATACCAGGATTGGGGGTTGAGGGTGCCATGCATTCCAGGATGAGGGGTACCACACATACCATTATTGGGGGATGAGGGGACCATGCATACCAGGATTGGGGGGTGAGGGGACCATGCATACCAGGATTGGGGGGTGAGGGGACCATGCATACCAGGATTGGGGGGTGAGGGGTACCACACATACCAGGATTGGGGGGTGAGGGGACCATGCATACCAGGATTGGGGGGTGAGGGGACCATGCATACCAGGATTGGGGGGGTGAGGGGTACCACACATACCCAGATTGTGGGGTGAAGGGACCATGCATACCAGGATTCGGGGGTGAGGGGACCATGCATACCAGGATTGAGGGGTGAGGGGACCATGCATACCAGGATTGGGGGGTGAGGGGTACCACACATACCAGGATTGGGGGGTGAGGGGACCATGAATACCAGGATTAGGGGGTGAGGGGACCATGCATACCAGGATTGGGGGGTGAGGGGATCATGCATACCAGGATTGGGGGGTGAGGGGTGCCATGCATACCAGAATAGGGAAGAGGGGTACCATACATACCAGGATAGGAATGCGGGGTGCCATGCATACCAGGATGAGGGATGGGGTGCCATGCATACCAGGATGAGGGGTACCAATCATACAAGAATAGGGATGAGGGGTACCATGCATACCAGGATAAGGATGAGGTGTGCCATGCATACTAGGATGAGGGATTGGGTGCCATGCATACCAGGTTTCTGGGATGAGGAGGCCATACATTCCAGAATTGGGATGAGAGGTGCCATGCATACCAGGATGAGGGGTACCATACATACCAGGATAGGGATGAGGGGTACCATGTATACCAGGATTGGGGATGAGGGGCCCATGCATACTAGGATAGGGATGAGGAGTGCCATGCATACCAGGATAGGGATGAGGAGTGCCATGCATACCAGGATTGGGGATGACGGAGCCATGCATACCAGAATTGGGGATGAGGGGCCCATGCATACTAGGATAGAGATGAGGAGTGCCATGCATACCAGGATTGGGGATGACGGAGCCATGCATACCAGGATTGGGGATGAGGGGTGCCATGCATACCAGGATTGGGGATGAGGGAGCCCTGCATACCAGGATTGGGGATGAGGGAGCAATGCATACCAGGATTGGGGATGAGGGGTGCCATGCATACCAGGATTGGGGATGAGGGGTGCCATGCATACCAGAATTGGGGATGAGGAGTGCCATGCATACCAGGATTGGGGACGAGGGGTGACATACATACCAGGATTGGGGATGAGGGAGCCATGCATACCAGGATTGGGGATGAGGGAGCCATGCATACCAGGATTGGGGATGAGGGTGCCATGCATACCAGGATTGGGGGCTGAGGGGACCATGCATACCAGGATTGGGGGGTGAGGGGTGCCATGCATACCAGAATAGGGATGAGGGGTACCATACATACCAGGATAGGAATGCGGGGTGCCATGCATACCAGGATGAGGGATGGGGTGCCATGCATACCAGGATGAGGGGTACCAATCATACAAGAATAGGGATGAGGGGTACCAATCATACAAGAATAGGGATGAGGGGTACCATGCATACCAGGATAAGGATGAGGTGTGCCATGCATACTAGGATGAGGGATTGGGTGCCATGCATACCAGGTTTCTGGGATGAGGAGGCCATACATTCCAGAATGGGGATGAGGGGTGCCATGCATACCAGGATGAGGGGTACCATACATACCAGGATAGGGATGAGGGGTACCATGTATACCAGGATTGGGGATGAGAGGCCCATGCATACTAGGATAGGGATGAGGAGTGCCATTCATACCAGGATAGGGATGAGGAGTGCCATGCATACCAGGATTGGGGATGACGGAGCCATGCATACCAGAATTGGGGATGAAGGGCCCATGCATACTAGGATAGGGATGAGGAGTGCCATGCATACCAGGATAGGGATGAGGAGTGCCATGCATACCAGGATTGGGGATGACAGAGCCATGCATACCAGGATTGGGGATGAGGGGTGCCATGCATACCAGGATTGGGGATGAGGGAGCCCTGCATACCAGGATTGGGGATGAGGGAGCAATGCATACCAGGATTGGGGATGAGAGAGCCATGCATACCAGGATTGGGGACGAGGGGTGCCATGCATACAAGGATTGGGGATGAGGGAGCCATGCATACCAGGATTGGGGATGAGGGGTGCCATGCATACCAGAATTGGGGATGAGGAGTGCCATGCATACCAGGATTGGGGATGAGGGGTGACATACATACCAGGATTGGGGATGAGGGAGCCATGCATACCAGGATTGGGGATGAGGGAGCCATGCATACCAGGATTGGGGATGAGGGGTGCCATGCTTACCAGGATTGGGGATGAGGGAGCCATACATACC
The DNA here is from genome assembly GCF_046119375.1 of Phyllobates terribilis. NCBI lineage: Eukaryota > Metazoa > Chordata > Amphibia > Anura > Dendrobatidae > Phyllobates > Phyllobates terribilis. The sequence goes on from NW_027362761.1 coordinate 811,588,647, forward strand.
AGGATTGGTGATGAGGGTGCCATGCATACCAGGATTGGGGGTGAGGGGTGCCATGCATATTATACAGATGATTATGCAGATGATACAAAATGGGAACAAAACAATATGATGCATACAATTACATAAAATAAAAAGGAATAACTAAAGAGAATTACTAAACCTGGTGTTGCAGGAATGGCTCTTATCTTTATGGAGGGAAGCACTCCGATTGGGAAAATGGACTACTCTCACAGCGAACTATGACTTCCAGAATGTACAAAGACAAGACACCCAATTTCTGCTTTTTATTAGATCTACTTACGCTCTCATACTTCCCCTTAATGAGCTAACAATGTGGCTGGTTGTGGGATGTGCTAGGTCCTTCAGAATTCCGTGAGATCCCCAACTTACAGGATATCTTCGCCCCTGGAGGTCCCAGCCCAGGCAATAATATTGTCATCATGTTTCTTATCACAATTTTATCTGTCTGTAAAAATGAAACATAGCCTGGATAGCACCATCGGACAGTTATTAAGTTGGAGGGGTTAGAATGGCCTTACGGTGATGTGAGTGAATGCGTTATATCAATCCCTTCACTATGTTGCCGAAAATCTATCTCCCATAAATAATGGATAGATGCGAAACCCCAATATTCATCACTGACCACTGGCTCCAAAATGTCTAAGAGATTCTTTGATCAGTGCTTTGATCAGAGGAAGCTCTTTGATTTCAAAGCGTACTTCGCCACCTCTGCGTAAATGAATATAAGACATGATGTCATTTTCCCAGCAAATCTCCCTGCTGTAATTATCTGACCACTACAGTAGGCCCCTACTTCAATGGAGATTGACGTGTCAGCTCTCTCACTTCCTAGTTATAATTAGTTTTATCTTTTAATGAGCTATAATTCCTCTCTCTCAGCCAGAATTAATCCCATATGTTCAATGTGAGAGTGATATGTCCTCTCTCTGGAGATGTTTTATGGATTTTTTATTTTTTTCTATGACACAATGGCAGAATTCAATTTTTTCATAGGCTTACCACACAAATTTTTCCCCCATTTTCCAGTACCTTGAATGGTAATTAATGTCATTCATAGCTACAACTCGTCCCACAAAAAATAAGCCCTAATATGACTATGTTGTCAGAAAAATAAAAAAAATGGCTATTGGAAGTAGGGGCGTAAAAAAAACAAAAGTGTAAAATAGAAGAATCACCCGGTAATGAAAGGGTTGAAGAGAATTTGTCTCTTCAGAATTGAATGTAGGCTCAGAGTCACCTATTGGGCCTAATGGACTCTATAGAACTATAAAACACTTAAGATTTTGTTTGTGTCTAAATTGGGGTTTGATCACCTGACTGTGTTTGAGTTGAACAAATTATTGTGTACTATACAGTATGTAACTAAAATTACTGTATATTCATACAATAATATGTGTTGTGTATGCAAGAATACCATACCTAGACAATTACAAAAGGGTTTCCGGAACGTTAATATTGATGTTGTATCCTTAGGATAGGTCAACGATATTAGATCAGTGAATCAAGTTTTTCATCCCTGCACCCCCACCACTCAGATGATTAAAGGGGCTGTGGCGCATCAATTGCAAAACACCTCTCTACATTGTGTAGTGGCCATAAATGGTACTGCACCTCACCGATTCTGATGAATGGTATTGCCGAAGTACACTTAAATGAGCATATGTTATGCTAAAATGCTTCAGTCTGTCATAATCTTTTTACCATTGCAGCCCTAAGTATGAAACCCCTCCAGAAAGAGGTGACATCAATCAAGAAATGCTCAAACGACAAGAGGAAGATATGATTCAAATGAAGGCCAAAATGGCTTTTAAACAATCTAGACTAAACTTGTACACAGGAGCATCTATGTTGGACATCACACGGGATCCTATACGAGATATCGCCATGGAAACAACTATGACACAAAGAAAATTAAGGGTATTGATTTGATTTAAGAATTAATTTTACAATGCAAAGTGATTAATGAAAAACTATTTGATATAAATTTGTGACTTGGCTTGAAATAAATAATAATATTACGATAGTTTGCTTTAAATGAAGCAATCTTGTGAAACATGACTGAGGTCCTCTGGTATAAAGTAGGAGGAGCTCAGTAGATTGGAGTCCAGTGGGCGGACTCTCTGTGATTGACAGCCTTCCCTGACTATGTATAGCGAGATTGCTGCCGACTGAACAGATATACCTACAGTGAGCGCGAATCTAACTTAATATATTACAAGTTACACCAAACCCTTATTATTAAACTATATATAAATCTGCTTAGCGCCTCCTAGTGTGTAACATGCTGCACTTAGATAGCGCAGCATGTTCAATGCGACCAATTTAATTTATCATCTTTTTTTCCTAGAACAGTGAAATTATAAAATGGCACACTGTCAACCCCACCCATGTAGGCTTACACCCATTATAATATTCATGCCTAGCGTAGTTCATTATATGTTGAGATTACTTGTCGTAGTTTTCCATTTATCATAAAGTAAATATTGCAGGTGTCCTGGCTTGTGTGCATCCATAATTACCTGCAGCACTTAATGGTGTACTGACGTCTTCCTAATGAAGAGACTTGTCATTGTTCCTGTAGTGTGGGAACTTGCTCAAGAAGACCGAGCAGAGTTTGGCAGAGTATAAACATAGGAAAGTTGCACGGATGAGATGTTGTGGTTTATTTGAAATGTGTAGGTTAGATGTCTTCCTTGAGTATAACAGTAAAAAGTATAATAACTAAATAATTTATGGCCCATATAAGGGTATTAGAGAATGAACGCAGCCATATTTGCCAATACCAAGACAAAATATTATATACTGCACCGTGCAGCAGCCCCTGTGATAAAGGTGGGGGAAGCACAGGTGCAAAATACTGATGAAACAACCACTCACAACCTACCATTTATGGAGTGGGTATTATAAATACAGATGGATAAGACTTGTATAGGGCACCAGTTACACAGATACATGTAGTGTACAGTGGCACTTATATAGTGCTGGACTGTCTTCCTGATAGTATGGGTTTCACTAGTGGGCTGTAAGCCAGACACTGTGCACTACACTTATCTGTGTGACTTGCCTTCTACAAGTCTTACCCATGTGCATTTTCAGTTCGAGACAACCGCCCCCTCCATAAATTGGTAGGTGTGTGTCGTTGTCATCAGTATTTTGCACCTATGCTGTCTCTGTCTTGATCTTTGGGGCCTGCTATATCCTGTAGTGCATTAATGTTGTTTCTTGTTGTTGGTAAATACTACTGCCTTTTTTCTGTGCTGTTTTTTGAATTTTATTTCCTTTTCGATGAGTTCCCATGTGAAGGGCTATAAATGAGCTGCATGAATTTGTTAGATCATCAGTCTGCACTCATGTAGTATAGGATTAGAGTAAATCGGGTTGGGCATAGTTATTACTATCCCTAGGATAGTTGAGAACATTAAGATCGATAAGTGTCCAGCTGCGATCTCCCACCAATCACCAGAATGGGGCACTTTTATCCCTATTAGGCTAGCCTGGCTATATGCATGCACAACCGCTGCTCCATTCATTCTCACTGGGACTGCCAGAGTCCTGGGAGTAGAACCTTGATTCATTGATGTAATATTGATGACCTATCCTAAGGATAGGAGATAAATTCTTTCAACCAGAATACCCCTTTCTCCAGTAAATTTTAATGGTTCTGGCATCTGCTCAGTATGTATTTTTTGTCTTCAAGTTAGCATATGTGCTTGATCATCTTTAGATTGGTTTGATCCTGAAAGATATTCAGGTCAAGCTCTTTCTCATACGTTACTTGTCTTGTTTAAGTTCAGGCATGTGAAAATAAGTGATGCTTGTCTCTAAAGCAATTGCTGAATGAAATGGAAGTTGAAATGTTGCTAATGTTGCTACAAATTAACTAGACTATAGATACAATAGCTCTGATTTGCTAAGCTGTATTCTCAAGAATTTAGGCTTAGATTCTACTAATGTCTTGCACCACATTTAGGTGTCTTCGGCATGGGCATGGGGGGCATGGTCTAAATTGTGAACTTGTGCCTAAAATAATGTCACAATTTGGTATGACTTAGTACGCCAAAGTAAGCCAACTAAGATGGTGTAAACTTAGACTAGACGTCTAAAGATGAACCACGTCCATCAACCTGCATGATCCACGTTAATAAATTAGGTGGATATTAAGATCATCCAGTCCAAGTTTGCATCCCCAATATCTTTTCCAAACTAACGAATAGTTAAAGATGATGAGGTAGAACTTTGTTTCGTTGTTCTGCAGTACCTGTAATACAACTTTCATTGTAAGCATTATATATCTTTTCCTCTTCAGAAGTTTTTTGGGCCAGAGTTTGAAAAGATGATTTCAGAACCTTGTGTCTCACTGGATCTTCCACAGTCAATTTTGGTAAGGAATCTTGAATTTTCTGATGTCTCTTGGTAAGTAGAAATTATTATTTTGCAGTCTTAAAATTGTACTATTTGTTTTTAAGACCAAAAAGGGAAAGAATGATGAAGTACGACGGAAAGTGAACATCATCCTCCTTAGTGGACAGAGGCTTGAGTTAACGTGTGACGTCAAGTCTACCTGTAAAGATGTGTTTGACATGGTGGTTGCTCACATTGGGTTGGTTGAGCACCATTTATTTGCCTTTGCAATGCTAAAAGGTAGGTTATATACCCAATGTTATTACTCCAATACCAAATATGTTATTTTCTTGTTCATCATTATTACAGTATCTTTACAGTAAACTTTTCTTATTGAAAAAATAATTTTACCTACGCTACTTGAAATTGAATATGAAGCTCTATAAACTCGTGCCGCAAGAAAAACCATAAGACAAAATACTATCTATACTTACATGATGTAATGAATATTTTTTTATTCTGTACCATCTTCCCTTCTTTACTTACATTAGGCGCTGTGTTTAGTGGAAAGAGGTCTATACTTGTGGTCTATAAGTCAAGTCAGGTGAATACGTTGGGAGTATTTCCTAACGTACACTACCGATGATGTTGTATGTCCATACATCTCCTATTGGCTACAATGCAAAAAAGGAATACTCCATTGAATAGGAAAGTACAGTCTGTGCATGCTAACCGCAAGAAGTCAAAAGGACCCTCTTTTGGTTCTTGGTGGATACATTTATTGCATATGCACAGAGCTTTTCTGGTGTGTTCAAATAGGTGCCATATCACAGCAGTTTGGGTTTTTCCAAAACTATACTGACTGAGGTCGATTATGCCTGCCATGATATATCCGTACCAACAGTATGGCAAATGTGACTTATTACTTATTATTCTGATGAAAACTCTTTTACCTTGCTATTTAGATAATGTATTTCTTTTTTTTTATTCTGTTCCAGACTCTGAATGTTTCTTTATTGATCTTGACCAAAAATTGTCCAAAGTGGCTCCAGATGGCTGGAAAGAAGACACCAAAAAGAAAGGCAAAAGTGGGGTCAACTTCACCCTGCACTTCCGTGTTAAGTTCTTTGTGGATGATGTCAGTCTTATACAGTAAGCATATTTTCTTCATATATATGTAACATATTTGGGACCGCCTGCTTGACTATTTCTGTCTATTTGTCCAGACACAGCTTCACTCGTCACCAGTACTACTTGCAACAAAGAAAAGACATTTTAGAGGAACGTCTACACTGTGATGATGAGACAGCTTTGCTTCTGGCATCCCTGGCTCTTCAAGCAGAATATGGGGACTACCATCCAGATGTAAGATCCTGCAGCTATACATTTTTCTCCATCACTTTTAATTAAAATTTTATATATATAATATTCATATAGATATTTTTCTTTATCCATTGTGGAAAGTCTTAGTAACCAAAAAGAAACTAGCAATATTTGTTCACTATTTGACATGTAAGAAAATGCAAAACATTTTTTTTTTATTAGAACTAGTGTTGAGCGAGTATGTTCTGTTCCGAGTATGCTCGGGCCGAGCTCCGAGTATTTACAGCTGCTCGGTGATGTGTTTGAATCGCTACCGTGTGCATGATTTGCAACTGTTTGACAGCTTTAATGCATGTGAGGAATGTGTAAGAAATAGACATTCCTCACATGTAATAAAGCTGTCAAACAGTCGCAAATCATGCACACGGGAGCGATTCAACCATATCACCGAGCAGCTATAAATACTCGGAGCTCGGCCCGAGCATACTCGGCAAAAGGGTTAATAGAACAAACTCACTCAACATTAATTAGACTTACTATAAACCTTAGATCAAACCAATATGGAATTGGGAGGAAACCTGCAGGAGCAGGAACCTTCCCAAACTGCATTTGTTACTAACCATGGTTTTAACAGAAAATGGGCCATTTTGTACTTTCAGGTTCATGGCTTGGCCTATTTTCGGATGGAACATTACCTTCCCTCTCGAGTAATTGAGAGACTGGATCTTTCTTACATGAAGGAAGAACTGCCCAGGCTGCACAGTACTTATGCTGGAGCTTCAGAAAAGGAAACAGAAATTGAATTCTTAAAAGTAATGAAATCTTTGTTTCCATTCTGTTTTCACTATATAAGTAAGACCTGTTGATCTAAATACCAGAATCATGATTATTTTTCCTTACATCCTTACCAAAGATTTGCATTGAAATACATCATATTGTATTTCAATAATGAGACTTGTGATGTGATATGTTTGTTCCTTGACTCTTTTGTTTTCCATGTTTGATTTCTTAAAGGGGATTTCTACTTTAAGAAAAATGGACCCCAAATTCTTTTATGTATGTAACGTAGCAAACAGAACAAATACTCAACCTCCCCAGGTCCATCGCCACTGATACGACTTTTGGCTGCAATGGTGATATGGCATTGACAGGTAGCATCATCGCTGCAGCATTGGTGATTAGCTGCAGCGTTAATGTTAGCTGTCGACATGATGTTGCTGCTGTAACCAAAAGTCTAAGACCAGAATAGCGGAGGAGAAAAGGAAACCCAGGGAGGGTGAGTACCTGCTATGTTTCTTAAGTTACGTATAGAAAAGCATTTGGGGAAAACTTTTCTGAAGATAGAAAACCCCTTTATCCACCAATCTACAGGCTGTTAGTGCAGGAATTACCTTTACTTCCAAGAATATTACTACACATAAAGTAAAAGTGACCCAAGCCTTTGCATTTTTTATATGTTAGGACCTCCCATCTCTGACTTAACAGCAGATTTTGGGGGCAGAAGGTGCATTGGATTTCAAAATAACTGATCCTATGTTTACGCATGATGCATCTGCCATATTTTTTTCCACCCACCATTGAAATAACATGCATTTCATGGTTGAACTTGAAGAAATAGCTGACGTCGATACAAGCATTCAGCTAACGGACAACTCCTCTATGACCCCTATACCGTGTATGTATATATTAAATTAGCTATTGAGATAATCATGGCATTGTCTTGTACATCATTCAGTGCAGAAAGCAGTCCCTTTGCAAGGACTCTTTTTTTTTTTTTAGTGCCAGGCCGACCTCTTGTGGGACCTGCAATGCTATGCTAGTGGTACCTAATTTCACCATAAAACAGTATTTATAGCAACATTTGACAGGACGCCTTACATGACCACATACACTGCATTACACAATAATGATTTATTATAGATGAAAATTAAAGGGGTATTCCCATCTTCAAGATCCTATCCCAATAAGTAGTAATAATAATAATATTGGCAAATACCTCCAATTAGAAATGTATAGTTTTTCTGATTCGCTATGTCTCTTTACTCATGCGCAGGCATTGCAGAACCTTAGGTATCCATTTCTAATTGGAGGTATTTGCTAATATTGCACCTACTACATATTGAGATAGGATCTTGGAGGTAGGAATACCCCTTTAAGCTTTTTGAGCTCACAGACACCGCCTGCTTTTCTTCTCATTCGCAGAGTTTAGTGGACAGCTATTAAGAGTTAGTCAATTTTCTCAAGCTTGAGAAAGTTACACACTTGGAACGAAGCGTTGCCTTGTCACCATGGGTCAATAAACCACTAAAAATTGGACTTTGGAGTGTTGCCTTCATCTTTTTGAACATATTTATCTATCTATCTATCTATCCATCCATCCATTCATCTATCTATTATCTATCTATCTATTATCTATCTAGTATCTATCATCTATCTATCTATCTATCTACAACCCCTGGCAAAAATTATGGAATCACCAGGCTCGGAGGATGTTCATTCAGTTGTTTAATGTTGTTGAAAAAAAGCAGATCACAGACATGGCACAAAACTAAAGTCATTTCAAATGGCAACTTTATGGCTTTAAGAAATACTAAAAAAAATCAAGATAAAACATGTGGTACTCAGTAAGGGTAATTTTTTTCAGACCAAGCAGAGGGAAAAAATTAAGGAATCACTCAATTCTGAGGGAAAAAATTATGGAATCATGAAAAACAAACACACAAAAAACACTCCAATACATCACTAGTATTTTGTTGCACCACCTCTGGCTTTAATAACAGCTTGCAGTCTCTGAGGCATGGACTTAATGAGGGGCAAACAGTACTCTTCATCAATCTGGCTCCAACTTTCTCTGATTGCTGTTGCCAGATCAGCTTTGCAGGTCGGAGCCTTGTCATGGACCATTTTCTTCAACTTCCACCAAAGATTTTCAATTGGATTGAGATCCAGACTATTTGCAGGCCATGACATTGACCTTATGTGTCTTCTTTCAAGGAATGTTTTCACAGTTTTGCTCTATGGCAGGATGCATTATCATCTTGAAAAATGATGTCATCATCCCCAAACATCCTTTCAATTTATGGGATAAGAAAACTGTCCAAAATATCAATTTAAACTTGGGCATTTATTGAAGATGTAATGACAGCCATCTCCCCAGTGCCTTTACCTGACATGCAGCCCCATATCATCAATGACTGTGGAAATTTGCATGTTCTCTTCATGCAGTCATTTTTATAAATTTCATTGGAACGGCACCAAACAAAAGTTCCAGCATCATCATCTTGCCCAATGCAGATTCGCGATTCATCACTGAATATGACTTTCATCCAGTCATCCAAGTCCACGATTGCTTTCCTTAGCCCATTGTAACCTTGTTTTTTTTCTGTTTAGGTGTTAATGATGGCTTATGTTTAGCCTTCTGTATGTAAATCCCTTTTCCTTTAGGCGGTTTCTTACAGTTCGGTCACAGACATTGACCCCAGTTTCCTCCCATTCGTTCCTCATTTATTTTGTTGTGCATTTCCTATTTTGGAGACATATTGCTTTAAGTTTCCGGTCTTGAAGTTTTGATGTCTTCCTTGGTCTCCCAGTATGTTTGCCTTTACCAACCTTCCCATGTTGTTTGTATTTGGTCCAGATTTTAGACACAGCTGACTGTGAACAACCAACATCTTTTGCAACATTGCGTGATGATTTACCTTCTTTTAAGAGTTTGATAATCCTCTCCTTTGTTTCAATTGACATCTCTCGTGTTGGAGCCATGATTCATGTCAGTCCACTTGGTGCAATAGCTCTCCAATGTGTGATCACTCCTCTTTAGATGCAGACTAACGAGCAGATCTAATTTGATGCAGGTGTTAGTTTTGGAAAATAACATTTACAGGGTGATTCCATAATTTTTTCCTCAGAATTGAGTGATTCCATAATTTTTTCCCTCTGCTAGGTCTGAAAAAAATTACCCTTACTGAGTACTACATTTTTTATCTTGATTTCTTTTAGTGTTTCTTAATGCCATAAAGTTGCCATTTGAAATGACTTTAGTTTTGTGCCATGTCTGTGATCTGATTTTTTTCTACAACATTAAACAACTGAATGAACATCCTATGAGCCCGGTGATTTCATAATTTTTGCCAGGGGTTGTATTATCTATCTATCTATCTATCTATCTATCTATCTATCTATCTATCTATCTATCTATCTATCTATCTATCTATCTATCATCTATCTATCTGTTATCTACCTATCTAGAATAGAAAATTGGAACAGCACACTCGTATCACTGTAGTGGGTGCAAGGCCTCCCAAGCAAAATATCCAGTTTTGCCAAATATATAAAAAAGAAAAAAGCAGGCAACACTCCTGTATTTACCAAAAATGAAGTGGGCTTTAATCAGCCCATATGGCGGGGCAACGTTTCGGTTGCAGTGAACCTTTGTCAAGTCTATCTATCTAATATTATGTGCCTTGTTAGGGTAATCTCTATTTTGAAAAGAAAATACACCAGCTCACACGCTTGTTCTCAAGCCGTTGCTGGGCATTTATAAATACTGAAGAATTTTTTTTTTTTTACTATCTCGATCTGAAAAAATAAAATCACATTTTTATAGTTACTCCATTCAAATAAAATTTCATATCAAAGTGGTAACCAGAATATAACTACCAACGCGTTTCGAATGCTACATGCGTCCTTAGTATTAATAACAAGGAGATGGACGCATGTTGCTTTTGAAATGGGTTGGTATTTGTTATAGCCTGCTTACCATTTCGATATAGATTTTAATGAATTATCAATAAAGAAGTGATCTTATCTTTTCGAAACAAGCTGTACACTCTATCTATCTATCTATCTATTATCTATCTATCTATCTATCTATCTATCTATCTATCTATCTATCTATCTATCTGCAGTATCTATCTATCTATCTATCCCATATCTATCTATGTATCTATCTATCCAGGCGTTGACATTGACATTGAAAGCAGAGGGCCCCTATGTGTTTCTGGGCCCCCTTTCCATAATGTCCCCCCCATGTTCACACACACGCATTAACATGAACATTCGCATTAGGCATACATACATACATATAAAATATGGACATCTTAACACATTATACATGCATTATCTCATTATGCAAACATTTATCTAGTACCCACATGCATATAAGATACGCACATACACATTACATATGGTTGTGCACATGATACATACATACATAGTAAACTCATATACAAAGTATACTCATATTTTCCTGTGACCTCTATTTTAATCGCTTAGTATTGTAGAGCATTAACAGCATAACTTGCCTTCATTATTTTGGTAGGTGTGCCAGAGACTTCCGGAGTATGGTGTACATTTTCATAGAGTGTTTCCTGAGAAGAAGTCCCAGACTGGCATCCTTCTTGGTGTCTGTCCTAAGGGAGTGCTCATCTTTGAGGTGCGTAATGGAACACGGACTCCAGTCCTGCGATTCCCGTGGAGAGAAACCAAGAAGATTTCATTTACTGTAAGTTTGAAATCTCCTGGGCCAGCATTGAATATGTATGATGTCTGCACATTTCTGGCCCACAGTAACAATATACATTTTCCTCTACTGTTACTATTCTTTGTTTTTTTGATGCAATGTTAATGAGTGATTATTAGTTGATTGTTCATAAAAGACCCCTTAGTGCATATTAAAGACATGAAAACTGTTTTACGCATCAGACCTATTTACTTAGATCTTATATCTTGAAGCTGCAGGCCCAAAGCCTGAGGCTGCACTTCTTAAATCTAAACATGTCTCCATGCATTGAGCAGGAAATGTCATCAGAAACCTGCACAGTTGTTCTGCTTGAGGGTTTGGCTTATTCTAAAATATGGAACCCAGTCAATGAGAGCTAGGCCTCACACCTACACATTACACATTCAGCTGACAGCTATCTCTGGGTTTTATTATTTTACTGCTTATTATAGAAATGCCCTATTGAAACCCTACTAGGCAGAAATTCTATATAATATATAATAATTTGACAACACTTGTCTTGACGTTATTTCATCTTTTTTTTTTTGCAAGATTATGCAGTAAACGGGGTACAGAAATGAGACCTTCTGAAGTCTCAGACTTACAGTATTAAACCAGACATATGTGAGCTATTAATGTTCTGTAGACCAAACATAGCATATTGAATTGTCATTTTTTTTCTTCTATTTTTTTGGCTGCAGAAGAAAAAAATAAGTTTGCAAAACACATCAGATGGAATCAAACATGTGTTCCAAACGGACAGCAGTAAGACCTGCCAGTACCTCCTACACCTCTGCTCTTCTCAGCACAAGTTCCAGCTACAGATGAGAGCCAGACAGAACAGTCAGGAGATACAAGATATTGGTAACATTCATACAGCCTTTCCCTATTTCATCTGGTTAGCCTTCACCCTCATGATAAAAAAATAAAAAATAAAATCACGTTTTTAACTTAAAGGGGTTGTCCAGGTTTGGGACTCCATGTGACTGCAGGCTGCTGAATACTGACAGTGTGCGGTGCGCTCGCTGTCACAATTCTCTCATATCGTCAATATGAGGGGGAGATCATGTTTGGATATTTACGGACACATGCCGAAGAGTCTCATTTGGTGTTTCTCAATTTTATGTAGATAAGCCAAACGCATCAAGTTGGCACAACTGCAGGTATGCAAACCTCATGCGGTCACTTGAATCAGCATTTCCAGGAAATCGTGGCAGTGTGGTCACTGCGTGGTGTCAAGATTCAACAGTCTGCAGTCACATAGTGACTGCAGACTTTTGTCCCAAGGTTGGACAACCCTTTTATAGCACCACTCGAGCATTTCTTTTTTTGATATCCCTTTGTTAAGGATGTGATTGTAGTGCGTGTAGTCTCATACTCACCTATTTTCAACCAGTCTCCGGCACCACGGGACCACAGTTGAGACCTACCAAATCACAGTGGTTGCTCTGTATAGCAGAGGTCAGTTTGTTAAATCTTTTCAATGTAAGTCTATGGGAATTCAGAACTAGTTTCTGTAGCCTCGTTCTGTTGCCTATAGACTTGTATAGAGAAAAGTGACTTCTGGAACTCACAGCGATCAGGCGGCTTCCAATAGCCATTACATGATACTGGAGCGAATATAGTGGGGCTGAAAACAGATGAAGACGCTGACCGGTGAGTATGTAACTACATGCATTACACTTACATGTGATCCCTAACAAATCGGTCGAAAAAAAAAGCCATGGTGATGCTTTAAATAAAGAATTACTTTATTTTTACTTTTTGATATTCAGTCATATCCACTTTATCCTGACCCCTGCTTTGGCCTTACAACGAGAGTATATCCAGACATTTCTTTACCTGTCCCAGTTTTGGGGACAGCTGTGTGTCCGCTCACACAGAGATTTTAATCAGCTTTACTATAATCTTGTAAAGTAAATCGGTCTACCTAGGCTGTAATATATTCCTCTGCCTATTTTCCACTGCATAACTAGGCCTGCTTTGTATATAAGAGTCTTGGTGAGGTGTAATGGCAGCCATATTAGTTGTCACACACAATCAGTTATGTGTATAAAAATGAATAAATATAATTTTTTACAGCTTGACTTAAAGTTGTTGTCTCACAAAGTTATCTCTCTTTTTTTTTTTAATAACTAGCCCTGCCGTCAGCTGAGCAATGCAGGCTGTAAGCCTGAGTGATCAGCTATTACCCAAAGGAAGCTCCATCTGGCCATACGTGTCCTTTTGAGCTGCCAATGGAATAAAAATTTAGCATTGTTTTCCATTCGTGAAAAAAAAAGGCCGACTAATGCATGGATGGGTCAATCTTTCAGAACAAACATAATAGCTCACTGTTTTGGCTTACAGTGGGAGGTCCCAGTCAGTGGTCCCCCTCTCTGTGTTCTATATGTCGTTATAAAGCATGTGTCCAAGCTCTCTTCTCGTGAGATAGACCCAACAGAGAGAACAATTAGAAATGTGTATTTATTAGTTATAAGTTCTTTATTTTAGGAGAACATTATAGATGTTGGTTTACAATGTGACTCTTAATCTATTTTTTTTTTAGAGAGAACTTCCCTGTGGAGTTTGAACATTCAGGCCGAATCACTCCGTGGGCTTGGCATTGCAAGGGCCATCAGCACAACTAGCCTGGCAAGCAGTACCTTGAATAGGATGGCCATACGACCCGTGTCTATCCAGCCAGACCTTCTGAAGAGACTGTCTTGCTCTGATTTATCAGCTCTTCAAACACATATTGGAAATGGAGCAAAGGACAGACAAAATAAGAACCCCTGGGAAGACCGGCCTCGGGTTATCAGCAAATCTTATCATGACCTCAGTCAGGTTTCGCAGTCTCCACAAAAACGGATGCTTAGTACTAGGATGGACAGTCCACCTAACACACTAGAAGAGCTGATGAGCCGGGCATCTTTTCATTACATGGGAAAGTCTGATACAGAGTCAGTGACTGGGTATGGAAAACTTAACGAGTATGTTAAATGTATTTCTTTTGTAGAGTTAGAAACCTAACTGACTGGAGGAAAATCAGCGGAAGAAAAACATGCTCACAGTGTTATCAGTCTGCATGTTCCTACAAAACTTGTAGGAAGACTCAAGTTTATTACCTCCTCATGTCATACATTTTTAGCTGATAGAGTTGGGGGTACAGGGTTTCAACAAGGTTAGAGCTACATGTATCGCATGAGACGATGTCTGATTGCGACATCACAACAAATGATTGTCAACGTTGTCACATTGCAACCTACTTTGCAATGTGACAACTGCTTTGAATAGTCTAAAAAAGTTTGCCCAAGAGGGAGTTGCGCAAAAACTTTGCTACTTTTGGCATTTTTACACCAGTATGAATCAGCTCCACCGTAATGGGCTGAGCTGGGGAGAAGCCAAAGTGGGGCAGGTGTATGGCCACAACCCCGTTATGTACAGCACACATACTACTACAGTCCACGACTAGAGTAGCATCTCTGGCGTGGTGCTTAGAGTCGCATACCATTCAGAAGAGGTGCTGAATTCATTAAGTTGCGTGATGTGCCTCTTAATGATTTCGGTGCCTTTTACTCTGGCAAGACGAGAGTGCACTACTCCAGTCTTGACATATCGGCCCCAGTGGGTTTGGCATCCCTGCCCGTCAGGTCTATCCAACTATAGTTGTAGAGTTAACATTTGTGCATATTCGTAAACTAGAAACTCTGTGTTTTTTCATTTCTTTATTAAAGTACATGTAATTAGTTTGATGCAAAAAAAAGACAAATGTATTCTCGGCGTGATACTTTTAATAAAGGTATCATTATTTTATTTGTAGTATTGTAATAAAGTTATATTTTACCCCTTTGTTTTATTTAGGTCAAAATCTTTCTCTGGATTTAATAGGAGCCTTGATTTGCGGAAACCTGAATCCGATTCATCATCTGTGGATGATAGTGGTCATGCCTATGTTGTAGGTCAGTATATGGTCCTATTTGAAAGAGGCTAATAGGTTGTAATTAGAGTACATTCATTTGTTTACATTTCATTTTTTGACAAAGTATTTTGTTCTGGTTGTGCTACACTCAGTCCATATCAATATGAATAATGAATTGAGAGCTTGATTTTCTCATGCCTGGAGCCCTGAAAACAGGAGTGGAGGATAAATCTGTTTGAGAATTAAGACTTAAATTTTCACTAGTTTTAATATTCAAGATGTTTATTCCAAATAACTCTGTTACTATCTTCGTAATGCCTTATGCATTAGGGTTTGGAAAAAGTATACCTGTTTTATACAATGACGCATTGATAACTATTCAAACTATCAAAAGTACTGCGGGTTCATTTTATATGAAGCTGGACGGAAACATTTACCAGTGAATTTTTTTTTCATTTTCTGTTCTTATTTTAAAAATTCTATACAACTTTTTTTATGTTATGTCTGTCGAAAGGAAAGCTTGGTGGCATCCAATATTGCTTGGAATGAAGAGTTTGTTTTATATGACCAAATTGTTTTTTGAGCTTCTACACATTCCACCTTTTACTTAAAGCGATTATGTCATCAGAAAATGGCCTTTGGTTTAAATTAGGTTTTTATGTTAAATATATATTTTTTAAAAATTTGCAATTTTTGTTATATCATATCACTATCTGTATTTGAAAAAGAAAATTAGAAATCTTGCAGTTTCCACACTGGTCGCTGAGGGTATTTCTATAAATCCACATGTACTTTAGCAGCTATAGACTGACTTTGATCCTATCTTTTATATTGAAGCATCTAATGAGCGTGTGCAAATTTCATTGTAAGGGCATGTGGTGCAGGGGGAGATGTGAATTCTGTTGTTACCATTTATTCTAATCCTGCCTGTGATGATAATGCGTCTTCTGAAAACTTTTCCTGAAAGAAAAAGAAGTATGAATGTATAATAGCCCCGGTGTTCAGTGTGAAAATGATAGGATTTACATTATTTTTTTAATACAGATGGTGATGTCTAAAAACCATTGCCAGATATTAAAAAAAAACACTACAAAAGCAATTCTCTTTAACTTTTCAGTAGATAGGGACCATAGTTAGTTTTTCATTACTCTTATGATTGTTTGTTCATTCATTCGATTGTTGATTCATTCATTCATAATGGTATAACCGACAGATTTACTGCTTACTGTCGCCAGTTTGATGACTTTTGTACTTATAATGTTATAGCACCCTTTTCCATATAGTGACAGGATATGTATTCTCTGTTATAGGTGTCAGTATGCAGAGTCTCGGTAATCCTTCCTCGCCAAATCTTTATAAAGGAAATGGTATGTGATTCATACATCTTTTGGATGTTTTCTTGGGTGGTGGAGCGTATATCACTTGAGGGGATCAGGAATGTGTCCGGTTTAGGTTACGTTTTTGAGAGGCTTACAACATATTACTCTACAGATTTGCTATAGGCTCGGACTCATTCTTCCACCTGGTACTTGGCTGCACCCTCTAGGTGATCTAGTATTCGAAACCTCTTACACAATAATCAGACTGCTGGTGACTTTTGATGCAGACAAGAACAATAGGCGTGAGAACAAGCTGAAACTTGACACAGACTTCGTAACATCTTCCCAAGAACTAAAACATTCCTGCATGTAATATGGATTATGTAAAACAGATTGAATGGGAAATAAATCAGCTGCAGGTAATAGCCAGAAACAGATAATATTACAACATAATCTTAGTCCATTAGGACATATTAAATTTTAGTTGGGAAAACTTTCAAAAAGAATTATACAGCCATTTTGACATGGATTTCCAAAGTAAGTACACCGACATCTTAGAGATCTAGCAATGTATGCAGTGTGCGGAGTTAAATTTGGAGACAGTAGTATATGCGGTCCCTATGAGCCATGTGCAGTCCCCAGCTGCTGATTCAGCAGCCATTCCTCATTTTCTTATGTGTGCAGTACTCCTTCTTTGATACACACTATGCATATACACTGCTATGTCGCAGAGAGAATGAGGCTTCTTAGCCCCCATTTCCAAGATGTGACAGTTTATGTTCTCCATATGACTATAATTATTTAACCCATCAAAGTTCAATAAAATGGTCTATCACATATTAGAATAGAATTCAGCCTTAGACGATCTTTGGAGCTGGATCGGCATCATCCAGAATTCCCCCTTTTGTCACACTTTCATTGTCCATAAATTTCATACAATGATGTTGTTATCAGTAGTGCTGAGAACAGTAGTTTTACTATTGCCAACAATACTGTCATGAGTATCCCTTAAAGTGAACCTGACAGCTGATAAATGCATGTATCAGACACTGGCTTTATGGTCTCAGCCAAGTATGTTTGACTCTCAAGTGCTGCTTCAAAACATACTTTGAACGACGTCGGGCATTGAGCCGCACGTGAGACTAGTCAGACAGGCAGGTCCTCGGTGGCTCCCCCCACCTTCTGGCCAGGATCCCTCCTGTACACACTTGCAGGGAGAGACCTATCACTCAAGGGCAGCGGGCGAGGAGAAGTTGTCAAGGAACCATCTGTCTGACTAGTCTTCCATGTGACTTGGTCCTAAATGTCCTTTAAAACTATGTTCTTCTCTGAAATGCCGCAATGTCTGATACTTGCTCCCCCTGGATTGGGCAGCATGTATCAGCTGTCAGGTTCTCTTTGAAGAATGACTGACATGAAGCAGCACTGCCGGGTTATTATCTTCCAGTTGGGGTTTTTATAATACTGACAAAACTAAATGAGTTACAAAAAACAAAATCAAATACATAGCGCACCAGCTTTGGATTTCACCTGTTGGCTTCTTCCTGGGGTAAGTTCATTAGATCATGTCCTCTGTGTAGTGAACAGAATATAGAAAAAAATTAAACTCTCACAAGTTTCTTTCTGTATCTCTAACCTAATATAATGAAGGACAGCAGTACATGTGCAGCAAGCATCTTGCTGTAAGCATATGGACACTGATTGTGTTGTGTGGGCCTCTGATTGATCAAGGTCTGTATTTGATACTCTCATATTGTAGTAAAGTGAATAAACATAGGTCTGGAAAAGTGCAGAAGATGAGCTGACGGAAAACCATCTGCATATACAGATGTATGCGACTAAAATTTTTGACTATTCAACACCTTCTTGCCAAAATCGTATGCCTTTGAAGGTTTTTTTTTATGAACAATATGGGTAAGAATGATGGACAGATGCATTTTAAAGACTAACAAGGAGGTAAATTTTCTTCTTAAAGAGGTTGTCATATAAACAAAGTTTATTTTAATCAATAGATCTTAGAATAAAAATAAGTTCCATAATTGGATGTGTTAAAAAAATGTTCCTTTTCTGAGACAATCCTATAAATGTGCCCCTGCTGTGTACTGTGTAATGGCTATGTCTGACCATACAGACACAGCCATTATACAGTAGGGACACATTTATAAGATATCTCAGTTCAGGAACATTTTATTCATCACATCCAATTGTGGAACTTTATTTTTATTCTAAGATCTAGTGTTTAAAATGCACTTTGTGGGAAAACCCTATTAAAGGGAGCAAAGTAGGTGCAAGGAGACTTATAGATCATGCAATACACCCTGTGTAATAAATTCTGAAAAATAATCTCTTCCTAACGGAAGAGAACAGGGTCTCTGGTGCCACCTAAAGGAGGTAGCAATCCTAGAAGTCAATTTAAAGTGTCTTACTACATGACCCAAACCAGAATTTCCCGTTTCTGGGTTATTGCCCCTTATCACTGCAAAGAAGGAGACTTATTGGCCTGGTAGAGAGACCTTTGAAGACAAAGTAGAAAATCAAAAATGCTTGATACATGTTTAAGAAAAAAAAAACGTGCATCAATTTTATACTAAAAGTATTGGCTGAAATTCTTCAATTTTTTTGGACAATCTGTGTTTTTTGGACAGTTGGCAACCCCCATCACGCACCTGTTTGGCTGTGAGTGTACTGTACAGAAAAGCAGTTATATTTTTCATTTATTTGGAGCCAATATGTTCTGCACATGTCTTGAGCTCGCCCTATACGTAATTTATGCTAATTATAGGCATTGCTGACTTATCTCTTTTTTTCTAAACAAACTTCAATGTGCGAAATTCTGGAACTGCAGAGATCAGCAGTTCCTGTCAACTGTAGGAATATTTATTTTCCTCATATGGTAAATGTATAAGACCGAGCAGTATATAATATGTGTATATATACAGTCATATGAAAAAGTTTGGGCACCCCTATTAATCTTAAGCTTAATGTTTTATAAAAATTGGTGTTTTTGCAACAGCTATTTCAGTTTGATATATGTAATAACTGTTGGACACAGTAATGTTTCTGCCTTGAAATGAGGTTTATTGTACTAACAGAAAATGTGCAATCTGCATTCAAACAAAATTTGACAGGTGCATAAGTATGGACACCTCACCAGAAAAGTGACATTAATATTTAGTAGATCCTCCTTTTGCAAAAATAACAGCCTCTAGTCACTTCCTGTACCTTTTAATGAGTTCCTGGATCCTGGATGAAGGTATTTTTGACCATTCCTCTTTACAAAACAATTCCAGTTCAGTTAAGTTTGATGGTCGCCGAGCATGGACAGCCCTCTTCAAATGATCCCACAGATGTTCAATGATATTCAGGTCTGGGGACTGGGATGGCCATTCCAGAACATTGTAATTGTTCCTCTGCATGAATGCCTGAGTAGATTTGGAGCGGTGTTTTGGATCATTGTCTTGCTGAAAGATCCATCCCCTGCGTAACTTCAACTTTGTCACTGATTCTTGAACATTATTGTCAAGAATCTGCTGATACTGAGTGGAATCCATGCGTCCCTCAACTTTAACAAGATTCCCGGTGCCGGCATTGGCCACACAGCCCCAAAGCATGATGGAACCTCCACCAAATTTTACTGTGGGTAGCAAGTGTTTTTCTTGGAATGCTGTGTTTCTTTGCCACCATGCATAACGCCTTTTTGTATGACCAAACAACTCAATCTTGGTTTCATCAGTCCATAGGACCTTCTTCCAAAAAGAAATTGGCTTCTCCAAATGTGCTTTTGCATACCTCAGCCGACTTTGTGGCGTGCTTGCAGAAACGGCTTCTTTCGCATCACTCTCCCATACAGCTTCTCCTTGTGCAAAGTGCGTTGTATAGTTGACCGATGCACAGTGACACCATCTGCAGCAAGTTGATGCTGCAGCTCTCTGGAGGTGGTCTGAGGATTGTCCTTGACTGATCTCACCATTCTTCTTCTCTGCCTTTCTGAAGTTTTTCTTGGCCTGCCACTTCTGGCCTTAACAAGAACTGTCCCTGTGTTCCATTTCCTTACTATGTTCCTCACAGTGGAAACTGACAGGTTAAATCTCTGAGACAGCTTTTTGTATCCTTCCCCTGAACAACTATGTTGAATAATCTTTGTTTTCAGATCATTTGACAGTTGTTTTGAGGAGCCCATGATGGCACTCTTCAGTGGAGATTCAAACAGGAGAACAACTTGTAAGTGGCCACTTTAAGTAGCTTTTCTCATGATTGCATACACCTGGCTATGAAGTTCAAAGCTCAATGAGGTTACAAAACCAAAAAAAGTGCTTTAGTAAGTCAGTAAAAAGTAGGTAGGAGTATTTAAAACAAGAAAATGATAAGGGTGCCCATACTTATGCACCTGTCAGATTTTGTTTGAATGCAGATTGCACATTTTCTGTTAGTACAATAAACCTCATTTCAAGGCAGAAACATTACTGTGTCCAACAGTTATTACATATATCAAACTGAAATAGCTGTTGCAAAAACACCAATTTTTAGAAAACATTAAGCTTAAGAATAATAGGGGTGCCCAAACTTTTTCATATGACTGTATATATATGTGTGTGTATATATATATTCTTCTGTATGTACTAACAACCTGTTAGGTAGTTTATACTATAGGTTTTCATGTCCAGTAAAGGGATGTTTGCCATTTGA
Organism: Phyllobates terribilis; assembly: GCF_046119375.1. Taxonomy (NCBI): domain Eukaryota; kingdom Metazoa; phylum Chordata; class Amphibia; order Anura; family Dendrobatidae; genus Phyllobates; species Phyllobates terribilis. Next base: position 811,609,738 of record NW_027362761.1, read on the forward strand.
CCGGTTGTAGGGGAATCATCACTTGTCATAATATTTCACTGTAAAGCTATACGAAGCAGAGAAAGCTCTGGAGGTCATTCTTGGATTCTCTCTGGGATTGAAAATGTTCGCGGTGCGGTTGTTAACATTCTTGTGGGTTTGTTTTGCCGACTAGTTCCTCTACAACACCTTTCAATCACTGATGTAACACAGATCTGATCCTAATGACTTCCATCTTTAGCTTAGAAATCCATGGCTCAACAGCAAAAAAATATCCAGCCTATGGGATGTTATTCTTCAATGTCCACATTCCTGCATTGATTCCAGTCATTGCTCAGTTTACCCTGCAGTGCATTAAAGGAACAGTCGCTCAAATCATACATACAGTGCCTACAAGTAGTATTCAACCCCCTGCAGATTTAGCTGGTTGACACATGCGGAATTAACTTGGCATTGTGACATTTGTACTGTAGATCAGCCTGGAAGTGGGAAATACAAAAACAAAATTTGCTGCAGTGCTTTTTTTGTTTGTTTTTTTTTAAAACGTTAAAAGTTAATTCAGAGTGTCATTTATTATTCAACCCCTCAAACCACAAAAATTCTGTTTGGTCCCCCTAAAGTATTAAGAAGTAGTTCAGGCACCAAGAATAATGAGCTTCACATGTGTGGATTAAAGATCTCTTTTGCCAGCCTTTTCTGACTATTTAAGACCCTCCCCAAACTTGTGAACAGCACTCAGACATGGTCAACATGGGAAAGACAAAGGAGCATTCCAAGGCCATCAGAGACAAGATCGTGGAGGGTCACAAGGCTGGCAAGGGGTACAAAACCCTTTACAAGGAGTTGGGCCTACCTGTCTCCACTGTTGGGAGCATCATCCATAAGTGGAAGGCTTATGGAACTACTGTTAGCCTTCCACGGCCAGGACAGCCTTTGAAAGTGTCCTCCCGTGCCGAGGCCAGGCTTGTCCGAAGAGTCAAGGCTAACCCAAGGACAACAAGGAAGGAGCTCCGGGAAGATCTCATGGCAGTGGGGACATTGGTTTCAGTCAATACCATAAGTAACGTACTCCACCGCAATGGTCTCCGTTCCAGACGAGCCCGTAAGGTACCTTTACTTTCAAAGCGTCATGTCAAGGCTCGTCTACAGTTTGCTCATGATCACTTGGAGGACTCTGAGACAGACTGGTTCAAGGTTCTATGGTCTGATGAGACCAAGATCGAGATCTTTGGTGCCAACCACACACGTGACGTTTGGAGACTGGATGGCACTGCATACGACCCCAAGAATACCATCCCTACAGTCAAGCATGGTGGTGGGAGCATCATGCTGTGGGGCTGTTTCTCTGCCAAGGGGCCTGGCCATCTGGTCCGCATCCATGGGAAGATGGATAGCACAGCCTACCTGGAGATTTTGGCCAAGAACCTCCGCTCCTCCATCAAGGATCTTAAGATGGATCGTAATTTCATCTTCCAACAAGACAACGACCCAAAGCACACAGCCAAGAAAACCAAGGCCTGGTTCAATAGGGAAAAAGTCAAGGTGTTGGAGTGGCCTAGTCAGTCTCCTGACCTTAACCCAATTGAAAACTTGTGGAAGGAGCTCAAGAATAAAGTCCACATGAGACACCCAAAGAACCTAGATAACTTGGAGAAGATCTGCATGGAGGAGTGGGCCAAGATAACTCCACAGACCTGTGCCGGCCTGATCAGGTCTTATAAAAGACGATTATTAGCTGTAATTGCAAACAAGGGTTATTCCACAAAATATTAAACATAGGGGTTGAATAATAATTGACCCACACTTTTATGTTTAAAATTTAATAAAATTCAACTGAGCAACATAACTTTTTGGTTTGTAAGATTTATGCTTCTGTTCATAAAACCTACTCTCGTTTGCAGTTTGAAGGCTCTAACTTATTTGCATCTTATCAAACCAGCTAAATCTGCAGGGGGTTGAATACTACTTGTAGGCACTGTATATACAGTACATATAGGATTCAGGATGGTGTTGTAAAATGTAGCAGTATATATGACTATGCAAGATTTCTACCGGGACCTGTGTAGGAAGAAGAGGTACAACTAAAAAAATCCAAACAAGTATCAATGGATCATACCGTTGAAATTTGTGACTTTCAGAAATCATAATGCTTTACTTTAGAAAAAGGGAAAGCAGAAACTGGGAAATAATAGGGAAGAATTCCTATAGTTGAGGGAGGACATTTATGGGTGGGGAATTAGATGAAGTCCAGGAAACGACAGATTTGTTTTCAGTCACCTTGCCAGAATCGCTGGACCTAGCACGGTTACTACTGGATTAAAAAATGGATATCACATGGTCAGCGCTAATGTGTGCAAAGTGTGTTGTGGCTAGTCCTCCTAAAGAAAAGGCTACCCAACTTCTATTACGATATTAAGGAGTCCGGTAATCTCCTCCAGTTTAACTTTATCAAACTTTTTTTGGTTTACATTGTGGCCTAGTGATGGAGAAGTGATGGAGAACTCTTTTAGGTTCAGAGAACTTGATAATTGGAAACACTTAGACAACAACTTAAGTTGAGATTCGCCTTTTAAAGGAGAACATTACATGAATAACCATTAATCACTATTGTTGAGAAAAGCATGCATTTGACGTGAGGATAATAGACATTGTATTGGGTCTGTCAATGGTGCATTAACCAAAAACCGCCTGCTGGGGTTCTGTGAAAGGACTAGCAGCACAGTCTTTAATGCAAATTCAGTTGTCCATTGGTTCCAATGGAGCATATTATCAACGTGCCAGAATTTCTGACCTATAACCCTTCGTTTGGCTTAGTGGTGAATATGGTGTGTGAAAGGACTCCTGGACCATGTTGATGAATGCTGGCTGTTTTGTGTGTAATCTGCATACTATGTAATTATATATGCAATTTCACAGTACAGCTGGCTTTCACCTCCATGTGGTCTAGGATCCTTTCTAAGCACCATATTTGCACCTTTAATTTTGCTTGGGTGCCGCCCCGGCCACATCATTGCTAGCAGACATAGCCGGACAGTGCACTGCGCGCAGTCATGTTTGTTTAAGTGACGGCTCAAGCAGCCCCGTCGGCCCTGCACAGCTGCTGGGGGAGCGGCTCGGGTTCCCTGGTGTCCCGGCCTCGAGTGGGCCCCCCACATTTGTCCAGTGCCCCGGCACTTGCCCAGGTGCTGACACCAGCCCTGTTGAGAATTATCTGTGAAGGGAGATGTAATGACTGTAAACTGATATTGAGTAGGGGGGCATTAGTATTAACCCCTTCATGACATGTCGATTTTCCGTTTTTTTGTTTTCGTATTTTCCTCCCCTTCATCCAAGAGCCATAACGTTTTTTATATTCCTGTCAATATAGCCGTATCAGGGCTTGTTTTTTGCTGGACTAGTTGTACTTTTGAATGACACCATTCATTCTACCACATATTGTAATGGAAAACGGGTGCGCCTATGGGGACGTGGAGCAAAGCGCCCCCCCCCTCCCCCGCCAGCGTGTGTTTTTAATGCTGCTGTCAGAGATTGACAGTGGGATTTAACAGGCTGTTAAAGACACATGATGGCTGATTAAATCAGCCATTATTTGCTGGGAAAGATGCAGGCTCTGTGTACAAGCCCACATCAAAGGCAGGGACGCGACATATGAAATACATGTACGTCATATGTCGTGAAGGGGTGAAAGGACCCGCTCTGCAGCCATGTTTGTTTTTTAACAACAAATGAACTGTGCATTGCTCATCACTCCCCCACCCTTGGGTCCAGTGCTGAGTATCCATCGCTCCTCCCTGTGTCTGTTATTGTCTAAAGTGCTGATGTCACATCAAGAGTGCTGCAGTCAATAACGGAGCTCAGCGGCTCCGCCTAAGATGGCAAGAGATGCTCAAAACCGCACATCTCCATGATTGGCTGCAGCGCTGTCGATTTGATAAATAGCAGTCAGTGAGAGCTGTGGTAGAAACTCAAGAGTTGGACCCGAGCAGGGTGAGTAAAGAACACTTTGTTTACTTAAAAAGAACTGCACCTGGAAGAAAAGGACTTTCTGAAACCAGAAAACCTGTTTAAAGACTCTCTCTGTTCCATAAATGACCAAGCAACGGTCTTAACAAGATGTGGAAAGTTACTAATTTCTTACTGATTGTAAACAATACTTGATAACAGTGTAGTTAGTATTTTTTATTATTCTGAGTTCAGATAATTAGTCTCACCGGGACATTCTCTCATGTTTGTGGAACAAAAATAAACAGCTTGAGGGCTCCTCAGTAGTGAAGAACGTCTTTATATAGGAGCTCTTGTGAAATGTCAGTAACAAGCGTGAAACTGTCACTGGAAACACAGTTTGAGGCCATGGTGCAAAGCCAAGTATAGTAGTTCTTCTTTTATGTAGGTATTTTCTCACAGAGTTTATTCTTAATATTACCACATAATATGTGAGTCTATAGAAAGCTAGGTTAAAGAAACAAAAATGGTGTACAATATTGTTATGATGCCTAAAAAGCTACAAATCAGATAACTTAAAGAAGACCTGTCAGCAGGTAAGAAGTGGGCAGTTTTGCTTTTACTTTATTCTCGCTGCTTCCGTAAGTATTCCATTTTTTTTAAATCTCCCTTACAGTTCTAGAGATATGGATCTTTTTATTTAGTGCTAATTTTTATGTCTTTAACAAGAGGGCGTGGCTCATGGGATACTTGGGGGTGTGTCCAGTGACATAACTATAGTCTGATGGGCCTCGGTGCAAGATTTGGACTGGGGTTCCCCGCCACCCCCCCATCCTGAATAAATTTTATTATACTCACCAGGGGCGTACATAAGAGTATAAACACACTCCCCATAGTCCTCCATATAATATACTGCACAGCTCAGTCATCCATAAAGGGTAATGCACCCCCATAGACAACAATAGTAGTATAATGCAGCCCATAGACATCCACAGTAGTATAATGCACCCCATAGACATCCATAATAGTATAATGCACCCCCATAGACATCCATAGTAGTATAATGCACCCCCATAGACATCCATAGTAGTATAATGCACCCATAGTCATACATAGTATTATATGCACCCCATAAACATCCATAGTAGTATAATGCACCCCATAAACATCCATACTAGTATAATGCACCCCCCATAGTCATCCATAGTAGTATAATGCACCCCATTCATAGTAGTATAATACACCCCTTCCATAATAGTATAATGTAGGGTTCCCCAACTCCAGTCCTCAAGGCCCACCAACAGGTCATGTTTTCAGGATTTTCTTAGTATTTCCCAGGTGATAATTTCATCACCTGCACAGGCAATAATTCCATCACCTGTGCAATACTAAGGAAATCCTGAGAACATGATCTATTTGTGGGCCTTGAGGACTGGGGTTGGGGAACACTGGTATAATTCACCCCGTAGACATCCATAGTAGTATAGTGCACCTCATCCATAGTAGTATAATAAACCCCATCCATAGTAGTATAATGCACCCCATCCATAGTAGTCTAATGCACCCCATCCATAGAAGTATAATGCACCCCATCCATAGTAGGATAATGCACCCCATAAACATCCATACTAGTATGGCCAATGATTTAAAAAAATTAATTCTCACTGCTCCTTCACTCCCGCGCTGTGCGCATCCTCTTGTGAAGCCATCAGGACTCAGCTTGCGATGGGAGTGTGTGACGTCACCGTCATGCTCCCCGTCAAATGCTCATCAACGTCAGCTGCTGGTCTCTGATCAGCAATACACTTCAGCTGTATGTACGCCCTCGGACACACATTCAGCTGAAGCTTTTGCTGGCGCTGGCGGGTCCCGGTCGCAGCAGCCGTTATGCCCCTGGGTGTGTCTTTAGGCTGCTCTGCATTATTACCCGTAAGCACCGCCCCCTTGTAAAGACGTACAAATGAGCACCAAATAAAAAGGTCCATATCTCTGGAACCCTTTGGTGGATTTAAAAAAAAAAAAAAAAAAACACAAAATAGAATACGGGAGTAAAATATGAGAAAAACTGTACATTTTTGACCTAGTGAGGTGTTTTCCTTAAGGAGTAGCCATCTTTTTAATGTTTATTTAATAAATCAATAGTACATGTGAAAATAAGCAACTTTGTAATATATGTTATCAGAGAAATCTGCTTCTTTCTCTGACAGAATTGATCAGACATTATTAAAATTCTCAATTCTGAGGTAAAATCTGTATTCAGATTTTGTTACTGAGATAGGAGATGGCGACTTCTACTGATTCTATGTAGTTTGGAGGCAGAGGAGGGGGAGGAGGAAGGAGCTCTGCCTGTAGATCCTCCCCCACCATCTACATAGTCTTATCAGTACCAACTGCCATCTTCTATCTCAGTAATGGGAAAGTCAGTCTTCACTGAATACAGATTTTAACTCAGAATTGAGAATTTTGAGAATGACTTATCAGTCCTTGCTGAGAACAGAGCAGATTTATCTGATGAGATATATTACACAGTTGCTTATTTTCATGAGTGATATTGACTTATGAAATAAAAAGTAAAACAACAATTACTCTTTAGGGTACAATTTGGTTTCTATGGACAACAAAGCACATTTATTTGTGCATGAGCCTCATTATGTTTAATAAATGTAAAAAAAAAGAGTCTAGATCTTTGTGAATTTTCATGAATATTTTCTGTATATGTTTCTTCATTAGAAGCCATGCCGAGTAAAATATCTGGATCTACTCCTGAAAGAGAGATTTCTTTGGTGAAGTTAAAGAAAGATCCCAAATATGATCTTGGTGAGTTACTACATTATCTTTTTAAAAAACCTAACTCATGTGTGCGGCATTTATATGAAAGAGTTATCTGTATAGTTAGATAATGATTACTAGAAAGGCCCCATGTCCGTTAACTGAGGTTAAAATGGTCACAACATTTCATAAAATATTACTTTACAGCATTAAACGGGAACTTATCGTCATGTAGTTGCTATCTACCTGCCTGTTTTGTCCTGCAGTGATGTGTTCTGGCTCCGACAGCGATTCTCCGGCTTCCTTTGACCTTAGGTCAACAGAGCAGCTCTTTCACTTATGGTCTGCTCTGTCGACAGGTCATCCTAGCCATGCTGACTGACAGCCGGCTCCCCACAGTTAGGCAACAGGAACCGTCTGCTAATAAGATTCGTGGCCTCTGTGTGAACAGTACTGCTAAAGTACATTCAAAGACTAGCACTGCCCAGTTGAGCTGGATTTTACTATAAGGCCACGGCCCCACTATCAGTATTCGGTCAGTATTTTTTCTCAGGAGTGGGAGCCAAAACCAAGTGGGGAACAATCAGAGAAAAGGTATAATAGAAACAAGTCACCAATTCTGCATTTATCACCCACTCCTGGTTTTGGCTTCCACTCCTGAGAAAAAATACTGACAGAATACTGACCAAATACTGATAGTGGGGCCGCGGCCTTAATGTGACAACAGTATAAAATGTTGTTATCTATTGGTCGTTCATTATGATTACAATATATACAATTTCTATAGGGTTCCAGATTATGGGTGGAGAGACCACAGGAAAACTAGATCTTGGAATATTTATAAGTTCGATAACGCCTGGGGGACCTGCTGACCTGGATGGACATTTGAAACCAGGTAATTATGATGCATTAATATGGATCATCTGATGGTACAGAAAAAAGTTCCCCCACCTGTATAAAGAAATGACACCATAATTTACTAAAAGTGTGCATTGAAAAAAAAGTTAATTTTCCTCACCATCATTGAGGTCCTGCAATATCTACTATTAAAGGGGTTTTCCCACGAACAAAAGTTGATTTTAATCAATAAATCTTGGAATAATAATAACTTCCACAATTGGATGTGATTAAATAAAATGTTCCTGTGCGGAGATAATCTTATACATGTGCCCCTGCTGTGTACTGTGTAATGGCTGTGTCTGACCGTGTACACGGTCTGATCATACCACATCTCCTGGGCAGGAGGGGTTGGGGGAGAGTATGCAGACATTACTGCAGGAGATTGCAGCTGATTCTTTTTGTGGGGTAAAACATTTCCCTGCCTGTTTTTTAAACAATGTTTTACTTCAAAGAAAGAATCAGCTGTGATCCCCTGCTGTAATATCTGTATACTCTTTTCCTTCCTCCCCTGCCCAGGAGATGTGGTATGATCAGACCATGTTCCTGTACGGTCAGACACAGCCATTACACAGTACACAGCAGGGGCACATTTATAAGATTATCTCAGCACAGGAACATTTTATTCAAACACATCCAATTGTGGTAATTCTTGTTATTCCAAGATCTATTGATTAGAATCAACTTTTGTTCGTGGGAAAACCCCTTTAACACCCATCCATCATAGGTGTAGTTAGTTTTTGTGACTTAGGGTACATTTGCAAATACCAGATTTGCTGCAAAATATTTTTGCAGCAAATTTGGAGGAAGAAATGGCAATGACATCTGCATGGGCAAATCCGCACCAAATCATGGGGATTTTGGCACAGATTTTCTTACAATTTTGTCATTGTGTAAAATCCAAAACTAGAAAAACTCTATCCACACCCCCACTGCCCCTTCTAGGGTAGTCAGGTCCACCACCAATCTGTGAACGCACAACCTCTAGAGATGACTTATCATCAAAGGTGACCACATAACGTTGCTTTGGGAGTGCTAGGGCAAGTAGAGGGATTTGTTTTGTTTTTTGTTTTTTTTCATTTTACAACTGAGCAGACTTACTTTTTACTTTGCACTTATGAAATTTATGGCAGATCTACAGGTAATCTGCAGCTAAATCCACAATAAATCTTTGACCAGTCTGCAAGATATACTGAAATGGTGCATATTTCAGAAATCCATACAGTATGTGAATTTCTGCACAAAAAAAAGCATAGATGAACTTCGATCAAATCTCATCCACTTTGTTGCTGCTGTATTTTGTGGATTATTGGTAAGTGAATGTGCCTTAATGAGTTTGGGTGGTAGGTGAGTTTTAAATGCCGAGGTTTGTTCATACTCCAAAAGTGTAAATTTAGCAAAACCTTAGTTATTTTCCAATTTGTGTTGTGAAATGCAGTTGATTTGGCTCTGACTATAAGCCTGGGGCTACACGGCGACTTTTGCCGTGCGACCGCCATTTTAGAGTTGATGTGATTTTGTGTAAATAAAACAGCTAAGTTGCAGACAAGTCGCATGTCATTTGTGACTTGTATTAAAGACTATGGCAAGTCTGTTGTGTGTGATTTGCAACCAGCAACTCACAGTCCAACACATTTGGAAACCTATGTCAATCTATGTCTCAGCATGTCGCAGTTCGCAACGCAACACCATAGCAAATCATTGCATCCAATGTTGCAATGTATCAATGCGTCTTCATTGTTGCGCCATATGTCGCCGCGTAAGCCTCGCCTAAGGTATATGCTCACAGTATTTGCAGCAGATTTTTCTGCACCAAAAACCAAAGTGTTGGCACAAAAACGCTGCGTAAAATGTGTTTTTTACGCGGTTTCACCCTCGTTTTTTAATGTGTTTTTACTTGTGTTTTCCCCATCCATTTGAATGAAAAATGTTGCAAAATGTTTAAAATAAATGACACGCTGTCGATTTTTAAAAAATCCTTTTATGGTTAAAATCTGCAAGCAAAAAATAAGCAGCATACAATTTCAGAAATTTCATTCACTTTGCTGATACTGTAAACTGCAGATTTTTTTTTTTACCCTAAAGGGTTCACAAATTTTTTTTAAACAACGTTCTAACAATTCAACTTTGTTCTATGCAGGAGATCGCCTTATATCAGTGAACAGTGTGAGTCTGGAGGGAGTGAGCAAGCAGGCGGCTCTAGACATCCTTCAAAATTCTTCTGAGGATGTCACACTCCTTGTATCTCAACCCAAAGAGAAACTTCCCAGAGGTAAAATGTTTTCTACTCTTTGCTTCATGTGCGTCCATGTTCGAAGTGGGAGATTTTTTTTTTTTTTTTATTAAAAAGTATCAGCGAAGCGGCACTCTATGTACTGGATCCTGTTTGTTTCATGATGCTGGTTTACTGTCCTTACTACTGCTGGGCTCATTTCTTCCATAGTGTAGCTCAATAACAATTATTTTAATGGGAATCTATCAGCAGGTTTTTGTTATGTGATTTGAAACTAGCGTAATATAGGTGCAGATACCCTGATTCCAGTGATGTGTCGCTTTCTGGACTGCTTGTTGCCGTTTCAATAAAATCACTCTTTCATCAGCAGGAGTTTATCACTAGAAGACTAGTTATCTCATGCCATGTAGTCCTCCTTCTTTGATTAACCCCGCCCCCACCACTGATTAGCAGCTTTCTGCCTATGCACAGTGTACACAATAAGCTGCTAATCAGAGATGTGGGTGGGGTTATACAAAGCTCATTATTTAGACAACTGGTAAATCTACAGCAAAGAAAACAGGGATTTTATCGAAACTGCAGCAAGCAGCCCAGTGCGTCATACATCACTGGAAGCACGGTCTCTGTCCTTACATCATGCTGCCCTCAGATTACATAGTAAAAACCTGGTGACAGATTCCTTTAATTTTCTGTATGCGAAGATTGTATCAGTAAGGCCAATGCCCCACTATCAGTATTTGGTCAGAGTTCGGTCAGTATTTTTTCTCAGGAGTGGGAGCCAAAACCAGGGGAGGAACAATCAGAGAAAAGGTATAATAGAAACAAGTCACCAATTCTGCATTTATCACCCACTCCTGGTTTTGGCTCCCACTCCTGAGATAAAATACTGACCGAATACTGATAGTGGGACCGTGGCCTAAGATGATTTGGTGGAGATTTCACGTGGTAATTATTGCCTGCTAATACCACATTAGAACAGTAAAATGCTATTTCTAGTACAGTAAATGAACACATTTATTTCTGCTGTACAAGCGTCACACTATATATTGCATAATTCTTTATGGTGTGTGGTAGTATGATGTGTTCTATAGAATTTTCTGTTTGGTACATATTAGTTATTGTTGACTGATTATTTATTGATAGATTCTTTATAAAATTCTATTACTTTCTTTTTTTTCAAGTAATGTTTATAAAAAATGTATGCATCTCTTTTCATATGTGCTCTAAAAATACATAGTGCCTGTTATTTTATAGAACATCAATACAATGGGTCAAAAAGTCAATCTGGCATATCTTTCCCTTGTAAAGATAATGAAGCAGAATCTTCCTTTGATGAACACAAAAGGATCTCTGGTAACGCAAGACTTATGTCCGGAAGCTCATCTGGGATTTCTGCGGGAAAACGAGAGGGAAGCTTAAGCTCGCAGGATTCACGGACAGAGAGTGCAAGTCTTTCTAATAGTCACATCAGTGGTCTCATCAGGAACCTGTCAAAGGATCAGGCAACACCTCTGTCAACCTCTGCCAAGAACTCTCCATCAGTCACCACTAACTCTAGTAACAAGAAGTCAGATAATCCTAAAGGAAAAGGGAAAAGTCCAGGTCTCACTGATTCTACGGACTTTTCAGATAGAGGCGACTCTGACATGGATGAGGCTACCTATTCTAACAGTCAGGAGCTGCATACAGTAAAGAAGGTTGTTTATTTGCTTTATTTATTTATTGTTTG